>NC_057803.1:112906864-113206864 GCF_018294505.1 Triticum aestivum
ACCGCGACCCCGACCCTCGACACGGCACCACCGACCCCGACACAACACGCCGACCCCGACACAACACCACCGACACCCCGACCCCCGACATCACACCCCGACACCCTGATGATGTCTACTACACAACCTTCTTCTTGTAGATGTTGTTGGGCCTCCAAGTGCAGAGGTTTGTAGGACAGCAGCAAATTTCTCTCAAGTGGATGACCTAAGGTTTATCAATCCGTGGGAGGCGTTGGATGAAGATGGTCTCTCTCAAACAACCCTGCAACCAAATAACAAAGAGTCTCTTGTGTCCTCAACACACCCAATACAATGGTAAATTGTATAGGTGCACTAGTTCGGCGAAGAGATGGTGAAACAAGTGCAATAAGGATGGTAGATATAGTTTTTTGTAATCTGAAAATATAAAAACAGCAAGGTAACTAATGATAAAAGTGAGCGAAAATGGTATTGAAATGCTAGGAAACAAGGCCTAGGGTTCATACTTTCACTAGTGCAAGTTCTCTCAACAATAATAACATAATTAGATCATATAACTATCCCTCAACATGCAACAAAGAGTCACTCCAAAGTCACTAATGACCCACAAGTGTAGGGATCTATCGTAGCCTTTTCGATAAGTAAGAGTGTCGAACCCAACGAGGAGCAGAAGGAAATGATAAGCAGTTTTCAGTAAGGTATTCTCTGCAAGCACTGAAATTATCAGTAACAGATAGTTTTGTGATAAGGTAATTTGTAACGAGTAGCAAGTAATAAAAGTAAATAAGGTGCAGCAATATGGCCCAATCCTTTTTGTAGCAAAGGACAAGCCTGGACAAACTCTTATATGAAGGAAAGCGCTACCGAGGACACATGGGAATTATCATCAAGCTAGTTTTCATCACGTTCATATGATTCGCGTTCGGTACTTTGATAATTTTATATGTGGGTGGACCGGTGCTTGGGTACTTTCCTTACTTGGACAAGCATCCCACTTATGATTAACCCTATTGCAAGCATCTGCAACTACAACAGAAGTATTAAGGTAAACCTAACCATAGCATGAAACATATGGATCCAAATCAGCCCCTTACGAAGCAACGCATAAACTAGGGTTTAAGCTTCTGTCACTCTAGCAACCCATCATCTACTTATTACTTCCCAATGCCCTCCTCTAGGCCCAAACAATGGTGAAGCGTCATGTAGTCGATGTTCACATGACACCACTAGAGGAAAGACAACATACATCTCATCAAAATATATCGAACGAATACCAAATTCACATGACTACTTATAGCAAGATGTCGGTGTCAAAACCGGCAGATCCCGGGTAGGGGGTCCCGAACTGTGCGTCTAAGGCATATTGTAATAGGAGGTAGGGGATACGATGTTTACCCAGGTTCGGGCCCTCTTGATGGAGGTAATACCCTACGTCCTGCTTGATTGATATTGATGATATGAGTATTACAAGAGTTGATCTACCACGAGATCGTAGAGGCTAAACCCTAGAAGCTAGCCTATGGTATGATTGTATGTTGTCCTACGGGCCAAACCCTCCGGTTTATATAGACACCGGAGGGGGCTAGGGTTACACAGAGTCGGTTACAAGGGAGGAGATCCACATATCCGTATTGCCAAGCTTGCCTTCCACGCCAAGGAAAGTCCCATCCGGACACGGGACGAAGTCTTCAATCTTGTATCTTCATAGTCCAACAGTCCGGCCAAAGGATATAGTCTGGCTGTCCGGAGACCCCCTAATCTAGGACTCCCTCAGTAGCCCCTGAACCAGGCTTCAATGACGACGAGTCCGGCATGCAGATTTGTCTTCGGCATTGCAAGGCGGGTTCCTCTTCCGAATACTCCATAGAAGATTGTGAACACAAGGATAGTGTCCGACTCTGCACAACAAGTTCCACATACCACCGTAGAGAGAATAATATTTCCACAAATCTAATCTGCTGACACGTTTTGACAGCATGACATCATGGCATGGCCCGATCATTATTTGAACCGTTTTTCTCAACCAGCATCGCACATATCGCAAGGCGGTTTTCTTGACACATCTTGTCAAAGCAGAGATCGTGTCCCCCTTATTACGGGATTCTCATCAATACGGACGTGGGTAACCCAACCGCGCCATCAATTACGGCGCTTGGGGAATAAGCGATTTTACCAGGCAAGTGGGGAGGCGCATTGCCTCTTCCGACCTTATAAAGGGACAAGGATTCACCCTTTTTACCCACGCCTTCTTCCTCCTTGCTTACCCATTCTCGCACACTCGAGCTCCAGCGCCCAAGTTCACGTCTTTCTTCTCAAACCACTCCAAGCATGTCCGGAGCGGGAGGCAAGTGGATGGTCTCCACCCTCACGGAGGAGAACATCACAAAGTTATGGGAAGCCAGATATCTGGCCGCGGGTATCGCGCACCGGCTGCCAGATGTAGGGCAGATCATCCCTACGCTCGGACCCCATGAGAGGGTAGTTTTTCTTACCCACTTCATCCGCGGACTGGGATTTCCCCTCCACCCGTTTGTCCGCGGGCTCATGTTCTAGTACGGGCTAGATTTTCATGATTTAGCCCCCAATTTCATCCTCAATATCTCGGTGTTTATCGTCGTGTGCGAGGCCTTCCTCTGCATCAGGCCCCATTTCGGCCTATGGCTGAAGACCTTCAATGTTAAACCGAAGGTGGCGGTCGGCCAGCAAGCAGAGTGCGGAGGCGCCATGGTGGGCAAAATGCCTAACGTCACCTGGCTCGAAGGATCCTATGTGGAGACCATAAAGGGGTGGCGATCGGGGTGGTTCTACATCACCGAGCCGCGCGACACCAACTGGGTGGCGGCCCCCAAATTTTGATTCGAAATCCCCATGCGGCTCACTTCCTGGAAAGAGAAGGGCCTGTCCTAGGGTTCCCCGGTAGAGCTGACCGGACTCCAGACCTGCATCAGGAACATGATGAGCAAGAAAATCAAGCTCGTCAACATGGTCCAGGTCATGCTCTTCCGCTGGATTCTCCCATGTCAACGACGGGCATTCAATTTGTGGGAGTTCGACCCGGCCAAGCACCAAACGCCGTGAGCGCTCTACGACACGACGCACAAGGACGTATGGAGGGTGTTGTTCAAGGGTGCCGAGGTACCTCCTTCCCTCACCGAGGACCGCAGACTCAGTGCAAAGCGCCATGCCTGCCAATCCGGTAAGTTTTTATATCTCACAGGGTATTTATTTTCCCCAGTTAAATGATGTGCGGAATCTAAGCTCCCATGCCATTAACAGGACTGGATAAAGACGGCGGAGCAGCTTGATTGCCCAGACCCCCTGCCTGAAGATCCTGCAGATGCTCTCCTAACGGAGATGCTGGCTCCAGCACCTTACGAGGTGCCGGTGAGGAAGACCAAGAAGAAGGCCATGGGTGTTGAGGCATATCTCTCTCGATGTGGTTTTGGTGATTGATGACAACATGTTGGCGGACTAATCGTGTGCTTTGAGCATTTTAGAGATTCATCCTTGGCACGAGACGATTTCTTCCCCTCTGAGTGTCATTCAAGATGGTGTAGCTCTTTCGTTTCTTTCTCGGTGGACTAGTTGCATAGAGGGCACCGTTCTATCAAGAGGGGGTCCGCTTTGGTATTGCTTGGGTGGAATCAACACGTACACATCCGCTTCTCACCCTCCGAGCCCTTCCGCTTCTATGGAGAGATCTTCTCTCTTCTTGTGGGTTTTGTCTGGGTCCCAGCGGTAGTACCACTGAGGGGTCACAAGCGGCAGTACCGCTCCGCAGCGGTAGTACCGCCGGTGACTCCGCAGTAGTACTACCGCTGGCTTGCCAGGTCCCCACCGCATCGATTCGAGGGGTCTTTTTCTGTGTCGGATTGTGCGGTACCTCGCCGCGGCAGTAGTGCGGCAGTACCGCTCATTAGCGGCAGTACTGCCCTTCCTCCGCGGCAGTACCGCCCGGTTCCCTCTTTCCCTTTACCCTTCGTTCCGCGCGATAGTACCGCCGAAGGGAGCGGTAGTACCGCTTAACCCAGCGGCAGTACCGCTGTCTCCCACGGTAGTACCGCCCTCTGCGGGGCTGTTTAGTGGGGCAACGGTTGGATTGTTTCCCCCACTATAAAAGGGGGTCCCCTTCTTCCCCGTTGAGTTACCTCTCCCCCCTCAAGCTCCATTAATGCTCCAAGCTCCATTTTTGCCCGATCTATCTCTCTAGCCAATCAAACTTGTTGATTTGCTCGAGAGTGGTTGAGAAGGCCCCGATCTACACTTCCACCAAGAGATTTTCGATTCCCCCACCTATCCCTAGCGGATCTTGTTTCTCTTGGGTGTTTGAGCACCCTAGACGGTTGAGGTCACCACAGAGCCATAGTCCATCGTGGTGAAGCTTCGTGGTATTGTTGGGAGCCTCCGATTAAACTGTGGAGATTGCCCCAACCTTGTTTGTAAAGGTCTGGTTGCCGCCTTCAAGGGCACCAATAGTGGAATCACGACATCTCGCATTGTGTGAGGGCGTGAGGAGAATACGGTGTCCCTAGTGGCTTCTTGGGAGCATTGTGCCTCC
Source organism: Triticum aestivum (assembly GCF_018294505.1). Classification (NCBI taxonomy): domain Eukaryota; kingdom Viridiplantae; phylum Streptophyta; class Magnoliopsida; order Poales; family Poaceae; genus Triticum; species Triticum aestivum. Next base: position 112,911,402 of record NC_057803.1, read on the forward strand.
ACACCGCTCTAACGGAGACGTACTTCCCCTCAAAAGGAAGGAACTTCGGTAACACATCCTCGTCTTCACTGGATTCACTCTTGGTTACCTCTTACCTTTACTTGTGCAAGCTCATTAGTGTTACTTCTCTCGCTCGCTTGCTTGTTTGTTGTTGTTTCATCATATAGGTTGCTCACCTAGTTGCACATCTAGACAGCCTACTTTGATGCAAAGTTTAATTCGGTAAAGAAAAGTTAAAAATTGTTAGTTGCCTATTCACCCCCCTCTAGTCAACCATATCGATCCTTTCAATTGGTATCAGAGCCTCGTCTCTTTACTAAGGACTTTGCCGTCCGAAGAGTATCGTTGATACCATAGACGGTGTGGAGGAACACTCCAGTGTGAATCCGATCTCGTCTACGGGCGATGGGGGAACCTCGGTCTCTCGTGAGGAGTTCAATGTGGCCTTGGAGACATTGAAATCCTTGATGACGATCGAGGTTGAAAGCATGTTTACTAAATTCATTGAAGGGCTTAAACTATCCACCGCACCATTGAAAGTGGGTGTTCCCACTGACAAGGTGACGGATGCTATCTCCGACAAGGGGGAAGCTAGTAGTGAAAAGGCTCCTTCTTATAGTGGTAAAAATGGCTCCGGCATCTTTGCTCATGTGGAACCACCACTTGTTTATGGTGGAACGGTTCCTTCCACTCATTTGAATCATGCCGGTCCTACCCCTAAGATTGTGAAAAATGAGGACTTTGATTCTTGGGTTTATCGCTTTAAGTGTCATTTAAATCATGTGAACACTAATCTTTGGAGAATCATTGAAGAAGGTTTCCATCCGCATGATCCAAGCAACTTCACTCCTCGAGAAGCCGCGGATAATCAATTCAATGAGAATGCTCTCTTCATCATTCAAGATGCAATTCCACCCGAAGATCTACCTCACCTTCGACCCTTCGCCTTGGCCAAAGATGCATGGCTTTGTGTTGTCTCTCTCTACCGGGGAAGCGCAAGCATTCAACGCTCCAACTATGAAGTAGTGCAAGATGAAGCCGATGAGTTTGCAATGAAATAAGATGAAGAACCTTGTGAGCTTTATTGGAGAGTAACCAAGCTCGCAGTCTCACTCCGAGATCACGGGAGTAAGGACACGGATGACAATTGGATCAAGCGCAAATTTCCCAAGGCAATGATGCCTTACCACAAGGCCATGTCCTCCGTCATTCGTCAAAGGCCGGACTTCCACACTTTGACCTCAAGTGAAGTGTTGGATGAGTTTGTGGCGATGAACATCTTGGACAAGACCGCCGACAATGTGGTGCTTTGTTCTCAAAGGGCAAAGAAGCCCAACCTTGCATTGAAGGCCAAGGTTTGCGTTGAAGAAGAAGAAGAGGAAGAAGAGGAAAGCAAACCCGAAGATACAAAGTATGCCTATCATGAACACGTGGCACTTGCTTCAAGGCAATTTTAGAGTAAGAAAAACTCAAGGCCAAACTTCAACAAGAACAACTCAAGTGGCACGAAGATCAAGCAACATGTAAGGACTTGCTACAATTGTGGCAATGTGAGTCATTTTGTTGCGGAGTGCCCGTATGAGAAGAGGGAAGACAATGGTGGCAAGCTCATTTGAAAGGACAAATCCAAGTCTTTCCCCAACAAAAGCAACTTCATCAAGAAAACCCCTCACAAGGCATTAGTGGTTCAAGAAGAGTACCATGAGGATGACGATGATGATGAAGATGGTGAGTCGGTTTCCATGGCCTCCGTTACCATTGCAAAAACTCCACGACTATCTCTCTTCGACTCACCCAATGAGAACATCACCGCCAAGTGCCTCATGGCTAAAGCCACCAACAAGGTAACTCCCAACATCAAAACTACCATCATTAATAATCCTTCCTTAACGGATTGCATTGATGAATGTGAGGGATCTAATGTGGAGAAAAATGAGTTTGAGTCCTTTATGGGTAAACTCAAGGGTAAATCCAAGAAGCATTTTGTTGCTCTCTTGGAACAACTTGGTGAAGCCAATGACGTGATCGAGTCTCATGAAGATACCATCTCCAAGATGGAGGGGCATAGTCGTGACTATGCCGATGAGATTTCGGATCTTTCCAATGCTCTTGAGGAAGAGCGTGGTCTTCATTTGGCTCTTGAGGAGGCACACAACGATGATCATGCTAAGTTAAAGAAAGATTTTGATCATGCTCTCGTGATTTCTCGTGTGCTAAACTCTGAGAAGGCCAAACTTGGGGTTGATCTTGCTAGACTCAAAGAGGAGTTTGATCTACTTGACAAGGCTCACAAGGTCTTGAAGGGTGCTCATGCTAGCCTTAAAGAGTCTCATGATCAACTCCAAGGAAAGCTAACCAAAGAGAAAGCCACCTTTCCTCGTATGATGTTAATTGATAATGCAAATGCTACTAACCCGTGTTGTGAGCATGTGCATCTTGTTGAGGAGAACGCTAAGCTAAAGGTGCGACTTGAGAAAGGTCTTGTGTCTTGCATACAAGGCGAGAAGAGCCTCAACGACCTCTTGACCAACCAAAAGTGAGTTGTGGCCAAGGAAGGGATTGGGTACATGTCCAAGTCCAAGAACGAGAAGAAGAATGACAAGGCCAAACGACCTCCTCCTCTCAAGCAAACCTTTGTGAGGGAGGGTGAGGGTGCTACTAAGGAGAAGGAGAAAAACTCCATGAAGGGTAGTGATGCCAAGAAGGGAAACGCTCCCCTTCCCAACAAGGTCGGCGACTTTAACCCTTCTTATGTGTTGTGCCACGCTAGAGATGGGCATGTTTATGCCAAATTTGTTGGTTCTCCTTATGAGTACATTGAATGGTCTATTTGGGTTCCTAAGACCCTTGTTACTAACATCAAAGGACCCATTACAAAATGGGTACCTAAAACCAAGCATTGATCTCTTGTAGGTGTTTGCTTCCGGTGGGGGATCATGGTTGCTCGATAGTGGAGCTACTAATCATATGACCGGAAGCAAGGACTTGGTGGTGGACGTGCAAAAGATTCCATCCATGCCCACCAATGTTGAGTGGGGTGATGCCTCATCTTCTAAGGTATTGGGACTCGGCAAAGTTGTCATTTCTCATGATCTTACGATCGAGAAGGTCATGCTTGTTGAGTCCCTTGCATACAATTTACTTTCTGTTTGTTAACTAGCACTCATGGGCTTTGCCACTTTCTTTGATATTGATTCCATGGCCCTCTTGTGGAGCAAGACTCTTAAAGTAGCCTTTGTTGGGCATGTCGAGAATGGTCTCTATGTGATTAACTTTTCAAAGCGACCCACTAAGACCGCGACATGCCTAATGGCTAAAGTTGACGTGGGATGGCTTTGGCATCGCCGTTTAGCCCACGTCAATATGAGATCTTTGCAAAGTCTTCTCAAAGGGGACCATGTCCGTGGACTAACAAATGTTAGTTTTGCCAAAGATCTAGCTTGCAGTGCTTGCATTGAAGGAAAGCTACATGAGAAGGCTCACCCTCCCACGACTATCATCTACTCGAAGAGGCCTTTGGAGCTCCTTCACTTAGATCTCTTTGGACCTCCATCCGTTGATAGTCTTCGGGGTAGAAAGTATTGCTTGGTGATTGTGGATGACTATTCAAGATACACTTGGGTATATTTCTTCAAGAGGAAGAGCGAGACCCAACAAACCGTCATCGACTTTACAAATGAAGCTCAACAACAACACAATGCAAAGATTTTGACAATAAGAAGTGACAATGGCTCCGAGTTCAGGAACTACACCTTGGATGCGTTTTTGAGTGATGAGGGAATCAAGCATCAATATTCCGCACCTTATACCCCTCAACAAAATGGTGTAGTGGAGAGGAAGAACCGGACGTTGATGGATGCGGCACGGACCATGATGGCGGAGTTCAAGTCTCCCTACAACTTTTGGGCCGAAGCCATCAACACCGCGTGCCATGCATCTAATCGGCTCTACCTCCGCAAGGGCTTGAACAAGACTCCATATGAGATACTCACCGGTAACAAGCCCAACCTCAAGTACTTCCGAGTGTTCGGGTGTAAGTGCTTCATTCTCAAGAAAGGTGTCTGTTTGTCTAAATTTGAGGCTAGAGCGTATGAGGGCATATTTGTTGGTTATGCTACAAACTCTCATGCTTACCGTGTTCTCAATAAGTCCATGGGACTTATTGAGGAAACGTGTAACGTGGAGTTTGATGAGAATAACGGCTCCCAAGTGGAGCAAAGTGGTACTTGTGATGTAGGTGATGAAATTCCTCCCCAAGCTATAAGAAGAATGGGTATTGGTCATATCCTACCCATTGAGGAACCCCTTGTGGCTGAAGGAGAAGGACAATGTTCTACTCAAGTGGAACCTTCACCAACCCAAGACTCACACGCTTCCGAGGAACAAAGTGAGGGCCCTCAACCTCAAGGACAAGACCAAGGGCAAGATCAATCTCAAGATGGTGTTGTAACATCAAGTGATGCCCAAGGTCAAGCTCCCTCCTCTGAGCAAGTTCAAGATCAAGTCCCAACTGATCAAGAACAAGCTCAAGACGACGCTCAAGATGATCAAGTGACGACTCATCATCTCACCCCCGAGGAGGAATTGGAGCGTCGTGCCGCCAAGGTTGCTTCCAAGCTCTCCACCAAGGATCATCTCATGACGAATGTGCTTGGAAGCTTAAGAAAGGGGGTAAGCACTCGTAGACAATTAGCAAACTATTGTGAACATCACGCGTTTGTCTCTTGTGTCGAACCCCACAAGGTCTATGAGGCGCTCGAAGATCCGGATTGGCTCAATGCCATGCATGAAGAACTCAACAACTTCGAGCGCAACAAAGTGTGGAGATTGGTGCCAAGACCGACGGGGAACCACAATGTCATTGGAACCAAGTGGATATTTAACAACAAGCAAGATGCCCATGGGATTATCATTCGCAACAAGGCTCGTTTGGTAGCACAAGGCTACTCCCAAGTCGAGGGTATCGACTACGGTGAAACCTTTGCTCCTGTTGCTCGTCTTGAATCCATTCGCATGTTGATTGCATATGCTTCTCATCATAACTTTAAGTTACATCAAATGGATGTGAAGAGTGCTTTTCTTAATGGTCCTATTAATGAATTGGTTTATGTCAAGCAACCCCCCGGGTTCGAGGATCCCTACTTTCCCGATCATGTGTATCAACTCGATAAGGCACTCTATGGCCTTAAACAAGCCCCACGTGCGTGGTATGCCCACCTTATCGAGTTGTTACAAGATCGTGGTTTTGAAGTGGGGCTAACCGACCCCACTCTTTTTACTAAGAAGGTAAAAGGGGAGTTGTTTGTGTGCCAATTATATGTTGATGATATTATCTTTGGTTCCCCTAACAAAGCTTTCAATGAGGAATTTTCTGCTCTCATGACCTCAAAGTTCGAGATGTCTTCCATGGGAGAGTTGAAGTTCTTTCGGGTTCGAAGTGAAGCAAAGGAGAGAAGGAACTTTCATCAACCAAGCCAAATACACTCAAGACATGCTTAAGAGATTCAAGCTAAGTGATGTCAAGCCATCGTCCACTCCCATGCCCACCAAGTGCCAACTTGACATTGATCCAAATGGTAAAGCGGTGGATCAAAAGGTATATCGCTCCATGATTGGCTCCTTGCTTTACCTTTGTGCATATAGACCGGATATCATGTTGAGTGTGGGAAATTTGTGCACGGTTTCAAGCCGCACCTAAGGAAAGTCACTATGTGGCGGTCAAACAAATCTTTCGATATTTGGCTCATACCCCAAACTTTGGCTTATGGTACCCAAGAGGAGCAAATTTCAAGCTTGTAGGTTATTCAGACTCGGATTAGGCGGGAGACAAAGTGGATAGGAAGTCCACTTCCGGAGGGTGCCAATTTCTTGGTTGCTCTTTGGTAAGTTGGTCTTCCAAGAAGCAAAGTTGTGTGTCTCTCTCATCCACGGAAGCGGAATATGTGGCTGCCGGTAGTTGCTGTGCACAACTTTTATGGATGAGGCAAACTTTAAAGGATTACGGTGTCACTTGTGACAAAGTGCCTCTTTGGTGTGACAATGAAAGTGCCATCAAGATTTCCCTCAACCCGGTGCAACACTTCAAGACAAAGCATATTGAGATTAGGTATCACTTCATCCGGGATCACATTAGGTGAGGGGAGATCGAGGTCAACTATGTCAACACTCATGATAACCTTGCTGATATCTTCACGAAGCCTTTGGATGAAGCAAGATTTCGCGAGTTAAGGCATTAGCTAAATATCATTGATTCGAGCAATGTGACTTGAACCCCTGCACACCCCACCTCACTCAACGTGTTGTCTAGTTTAGGTGTAGGCATGGACATAGGGGGAGTGTTGTTCTCTCAATGAACTCTCCCTCCCCTCATAATGCATAAACTAACCAAACTCTTTCACATTAGCCATTTATTTATGGCACTTGTGCTTCAAAGTTGAGTGTTGGTCATGGGTCCAAGGTTAAAATCTTCGTGACGCCATACCTCTAAACTCAAACATAGGTGGCCTCGGCCATCGCCCTCTCTTAAAGAGGTATGTGCTTCTCGTTCTCTTTGTCGTTTTTGTGTGTGTGTGTTTTGTTCCCGTTTTCTTTTCGTTCTTTTTCGAGTGTTAAGCCCCTTTTTTGCCTAGTCCTCTTTGCAGCTGAGTGGTACTACCGCTGCAGTTGCGGTACTACCGCTTATGAGGGTTAAGCGGTACTACCGCCCTCACCAGCGGTACTGCCGCTGAGGGGCGGGCGCTGGGGGTTATATCGGGGCTGGGGAGTTATTTTCTCCCCATACCCATTCGCCCCCACTCGCTCGTCTTCCTCGTCACTCCAGCGACGCCTCGCCGCGGGAGGGCACCGGTTGGCCGCCGTTTTCCGACCGCTTCTCTCCATTCCCTCCGGTGGAGTCGTTCTCCATCTTGTCCTCCAGCCATGGATGCCGGTATTGCCTCCGTTCTCGGTTTCTCTTTGCCTTGATCTTGCATCTAGTTCTTAGGGGCAATAGGCATTGTTCTCTAGTTTTTTTGGCTATGAAGAGGCTTGTGGTGGATGGAGATTGCTTCTAGGCTCTTTGGATTGATGTTTGGTAGGATAAATTTTTGAATTTGGTATCCCGGTAGTGCCGGATCTGACCACGGCAATAGAAAACTGCTGTTCCCCATTCTGGGTGGTACTACCACTACTGCCGCTCACCTTGAGCGGTACTGCCGCGGGTAGATTGCGGTACTACCGTGGGATGCCCAGTTCCAATATTTTCTACCTCACCTTGATCCTTTTTGTTTCGCTTGGTGGCTTATGCTCTTTTCTTTCATGTGTTTCTTCTGGTCGTGTGTTTGGTTCCAGGTGATGATCATCCTGAGCAGCAGGTCCGCCGTGTCAACCCCGGGCGTGCAACGTCAAAGCGCTACCGCACCTCTGAGCCAGCAGGTGGTTCCTCTAGTACTCAACCACCACCAGCAGGCGCATCCTCAAGTGCTCCACCACCACCTCAGCAGTCGAAGAGATCCGCCAACAAGCCAAAGGGAAAGACTGTGACTGAGATGATTGCCAAGGAGTTTTGGGAAAAGCTTCGCTGCAACCCCTATGAGGAAGACAAAGATCCCTCTTTGGTCAACCGCCCGTTCTAGAACCGCTTTCAGTTTGCCATCTATTTTGATGTGATCAAGGCCAAGAAGAATCTCTATGTTGATGTACGCTCCATCGACACGGATGCTATGGAGAAGGACCCTGAGTACTTTGGCAAAGCCCTTTAGATGTGTTCTCAGCTAAACATTCTCAGGATCATGCAGTTGAACAAGGATTTTGATGCAGATTTGGTGGCTCAATTCTTTGCTACCGTTCATCTTGGAACTGATGCCGATAGGACTCTGACTTGGATAACCAATGGCAAATTGCTTTCCGTCAAGTGGTAGGCCTTCATGGAGTTACTTAATGCGGAAGATCACGGGCTTGAGACTCCAGTCAGCTTCCGCCCTCACCGCAATGCTACATCTACTCACAAGCAAGCCCTTTGGCCCTACTGTACTGTGAAGGTTAAACCCAGTGACTAAGAAGGAAACCTATGAGCTGTCTACCTATCTGGACATTCTTCATCGTGTCTTCCGTGGGACTCTCTCCCCTCGCATCGGGAATCTGGATATGGTCCACTCCTATCTTGTGGACATGCTTCTTTTCTGCCAGCATGAGAAGGAAGCAAACACTGGGGAGAGCCTGGACATTTCTCATGTTATGTGGTCTGAACTTCTCTCTGCCGTTTCTAAGCGTAAGTGCCCGATATATGGTCCATTCATCATGAGGCTCATTGAGAAGGCCTGGGCACGTGTCTATCCCAGAGTGATGTTGGAAACTGGACACTTGGTTTCTCATGAGATCAAGCGTCTAAGGAAGAAGGACAATGGGGGCACCCCGGTGCCTAAACCCGGGGACCCATCTACTGCTGTCGCTGCCATGGAGACTGAGGCTGAGGCTGATGCTGACGATGAGGACTATGAGCCATCTGGGACAGAGCCCTCTCGGGCAAAGAAACTCAAGCACAAGATGAGGAAGGTCTTCTGCATGGAGTCACATGGTCAGTACATGACTCATGTGGCGGAGAAGAAGGCCACGGGGCGTCACAAGGAGCTCATGCGTCATTTGGGTGCAACCGTTGTTAGTGGTTCTGAGGGACAGATCACTTAAGAGGAGGAATGGATTCACCAGCATTGCCATTGGACCGATTCAGACGCCGAGCAGTTTCCGACCAACGACGAAGATGCAGACGATCATGCTGAGATATGATGTTCGAGATCCTCAGCTTGCCATCACCTGGAGCCGTAGCGTCGCTCTTTGCCCTTTTGGTGTCTCGATGCCAAAGGGGGAGAGAGTTTAGGGATTTGTGTTGTTGCCATGTTGTGAGTGTGTCTTTGTGTTGTCTTGTGTTTTCTCATGTGTTTTCTCGTTGTCTTTGCTTGGTTTGGTGCCAGTGAGACCTAAGTTCTAGACATATGGTGTGAGACATATGCTACCCTATCGCTACCTTGTTACTTATGTCTATTCAGTACTGTAGTATCTTATGAGTTGCATGCTTATCCTGCTTTATACCCTGCTCTCATATATCCTGTGCTTAGAATTGTTGGACTATAAAATATAGGGGGAGTGTTGATCCGAATGTGTGTGTCTTGCATTCCAAAGGCTCCACTAACTAGGTGCACACATTCAGGGGGAGCCCGTCTATATTTTGTAGTTCTAAGTATCCTTACTTTTATATCTTTTCCTTGTGCAAATCCCTAGTTGTCATCAATCCACCAAAAAAGGGGAGATTGTTGAGGCATATCTCTCTCGATGTGGTTTCGGTGACTGATGACAACGTGTTTGCGGACTAATCGTGTGCTTTGAGCATTTCAGAGATTCATCCTTGGCACGAGACGATTTCTTCCCCTCAGAGTGTCATTCAAGACGGTGTAGCTCTTTCGTTTCTTTCTCGGTGGACTAGTTGCGTAGAGGGCACCGTACTATCAAGAGGGGGTCCGCTTTGGTATTGCTTGGGTGGAATCAACACGTACACATCCGCTTCTCACCCTCCGAGCCCTTCCTCTTCTATGGAGAGATCTTCTCTCTTCTTGTGGGTTTTGTCTGGGTCCCAGCGGTAGTACCATGGTACCCAGCGGTAGTACCGCTGAGGGGTCACAAGCGGCAATACCGCTCCGCAGCGGTAGTACCGCCGGTGACTCCGCAGCAGTACTACCGCTGGCTTGCCAGGTCCCTACCGCGTCGATTCGAGGGGTATTTTTCTATGTCGGATTGTGCGGTACCTCGCCGCGGCAGAAGTGCGGTAGTATCGCTCATTAGCGGTAGTACCGCCCTTCCTCCGCGGCAGTACTGCTCGGTTCCCTCTTTCCCTTTACCCTTCGTTCTGCGCGGCAGTACCGCCGAAGGGAGCAGTAGTACCGCTTAACCCAGTGGCAGTACCACTGTCTCCCGCGGTAGTACCGCCCTCTGCGGGGTTGTTTAGTGGGGCAACAGTTGGATTGTTGCCCCCACTATAAAAGGGGGTCCCCTTCTTCCCCGTTGAGTTACCTCTTCCCCCTCAAGCTCCATTAATGCTCCAACCTCCATTTTCGCCCGATCTATCTCTCTAGCCAATCAAACTTGTTGATTTGCTCGGGAGTGGTTGAGAAGGCCCTGATCTACACTTCCACCAAGAGATTTTCGATTCCCCCACCTATCCCTAGCGGATCTTGTTACTCTTGGGTGTTTGAGAACCCTAGACGGTTGAGGTCACCATGGAGCCATAGTCCATTGTGGTGAAGCTTCGTGGTATTGTTGGGAGCCTTCGATTAGGTTCTATAGATTGCCCCAACCTTGTTTGTAAAGGTCTGGTTACCGCCTTCAAGGGCACCAATAGTGGAATCACGACATCTCGCATTGTGTGAGGGCTTGAGGAGAATATGGTGGCCCTAGTGGCTTCTTAGGGAGCATTGTGCCTCCACACCGCTCTATCAGAGACGTACTTCCCCTCAAAAGGAAGGAACTTCGGTAACACATCCTCGTCTTCACTGGATCCACTCTTGGTTATCTCTTACCTTTACTTGTGCAAGCTCATTAGTGTTACTTCTCTCGCTTGCTTGTTTGTTTGTTGTTGTTGTTGCATCATATAGGTTGCTCACCTCGTTGCACATCTAGACAACCTACTTTGATGCAAAGTTTAATTCGGTAAAGAAAAGTTAAAAATTGTTAGTTGCCTATTCACCCCCCTCTAGTCAACCATATCGATCCTTTCAACGGGGACTAGAAAGGGTCTCCGACGCAAGGTTGTATCGGACTCATCATCCGATGACTCCGACGCGCACTCCTCCCACAAAAACGAGGAGGAGGAGGAGGAAAGTTCTCCCCCCAGCCGGGGGAGACAAGAAAAGGAAGGTCGACCCAACCGGGGAGGCCGAAGGGTCCAAGAAGGGAATGACCCTCCTTCCGGACTGTTCCACGATGGCCGCCTACATCGGCGACGAGTGGTTACCCAGGGAGAAGCCCCTGGTGAAGTCCTAAGTATTCGGACACCATAGTAATTCATGGTATGTTTTATTGCACTGTTTCTCATTACGCCGCATATGATTATGCAGTCCGTCCCGAGACCATCTCGACGTATCTACGTCGGACGGTTCATTGGACTCATCGGATATGAATAGCGATTCACCTCCGACCGCCTCCACCCCTTGCCCTACGGACAACATCGAGGTGTTGTCCCGAAAGGCACCGAGCTGAGGGGAGGTAGTCCTAGGGGCGCCTCGAGGCGACCTTCCGGACCCTAGGCGCAAAGGGAGCAAGACTCCCGTGGGCTCCAAGTTCAGCCCCCAGCCGAATACTGCTCCAGAACCTTCGATGGTTCCAGACTCCGACAGGCAATCCCTCGTTAAGGGGGGCAAGCCGCCCGTGCCGGTGTCCTCTGTCCATCCAGAGGCATCGGACAACTTGCTGGAAGCGCTTTGAGGCACTTCCATCAACGAAGAGCACCGCACTATCATGAGTGCGGTGATCGAGAAAGTTTAGTTCGCCAAAAACGGACTGACCAAAGCTTGTGCCAGCCTCCTAACAGGCTTTGAGGTAAGCAATCAAAATATAAGAAAATATAACCACATAGACAGTAGCCCCTGATGCTCTGTTCGGCGTTCGTGAAGAAAGGCCGAATAGAGGATCAAATGATGACTCAGGAGTCTAATCAGAATATGTCTATGTGTATGTGCAGGCTTCACTGCTGGTCGCTTCCGCACGTACCGCGGAGGTCTCTGCACTGAAGTCGGACCTGGAGTGGTCCGAGGACGAGCTCGGCCTTACCAAGAGGCAGCTCGAAGAGAGAAAAGGTAAGCAATACCTTGTCTACGCTTTAAAAAAGAAGTTCGGTTGTAAAGTAATAGGATCATCATGAATTTGCCAGGGGCCACGACCGAGGTGGCGACCCTGAAGAAGGCACTGTCCGAGGCCGAAGACAAAGCGGCCAAGGAGTGCCTTGAGCGGGAAAAGCAAGAAGCCTGGGTAGGCGAGGTGCAGCAAGAGCTCGAGGCTCTCGCCAAAAAACACGAGTCCTTGGAGATTGACTCTAAGATGCGAGAGTCCGAGCTTGCGAAGGCGCTCGAAAGCGCACGGAGCGCCAAGGCTGAAGCCCACAAGGCCCTCCAAGAGATGGATGCGGTGAACAAGATAGCAGTGGGTAAGGCATTCATTATGCAAAGCAAGCATGTGAAGGAAACTTTCCTTTTACTTACCCGAGTTCGGAGCTTTCCAGGAGCGTTCGCAGATCTTCCCCACAGTGTACTGGATGCCGCGGAGTTTTACCGAGCTGAGGAGGGGAGCTCAACAGAAAAGTTGTTCTGGTCTCAGTATACTGGGACCGAACACCCAATGCCCTTGAGCGACCAGCTGAAGCAATTGGTCGAGCTTCACAAGGCGGCCGAACAGGCCATGAAGGGTCTTATAGTCCGGATATGGCCTGGTGAGCCCCTGCCCGACAGCTACTTCGGTCTGGTGAGGCGGCTTCTGGATGCCTGCCCACGGCTTGAAGTCATAAAGCGGTCCGTCTGCATCGAGGGTGCGCGTAGGGCTTTTACCCGAGCGAAGGTGCACTGGGCGAAGCTGGACGCCGTGAAGCTGGTGAAGGAGGGGGCGCCGGAGGGTAAGGAGCATCGCTGCCCCGAAATGTATTATGAGAGTGCCCTGAAGGGTTCCCGCCTTGTGGCGGATGAATGTGCCAAAGATGTAATTTTTGAATGAACAGTGCTGAGCACCTCCTTCTCCCATGTCCTCATGAACAACCGTAACTAATCACAAAGCATATTCATGTTCATAATCAGAGGGGTATTAATATGCATAATGGATCTAAACATATGATCTTCCACCAAGTAAACCAACTAGCATCAACTACAAGGAGTAATCAACACTACTGGCAACCCACACGTACCAATATGAGGTTTGGATACAAAGATTGGATACAAGAGATGAAGTAGGGTTTGAGATGAGATGGTGCTGGTGAAGATGTTGAGGGGGTCAAGATGAGAGGATCATTGGTGATGACGATGGTGATGGTTTCCCCCTTCTAGAGGGAAGTTTCCCTGGCAGAACAGCTCCGCCGGAGCCCTAGATTGGTTCCGCCAAGGTTCCGCCTCGTGGCAGCGAAGTTTCGTCCCGTGAGCTTGCTTATGATTTTTCCTCGGGTGAAAGACTTCATATAGCGAAAGATGGGCACCGGAGGCCTACCAGGGGGCCCACGAGGCAGGGGGGCGCGCCCAGGGGGATAGGGCGCACCCCCACCCTCGTGGCCAGGGTGTGGGCCCCCTCTGGTGGATTCTTTCGCCAGTATTTTTTATTAGTTCCAAAAATAACTTACGTGAAGTTTCAGGACTTTTGGAGCTGCGCAGAATAGGTCTCTAATATTTGCTCCTTTTCCAGCCCAGAATTCCAGCTGCCGGCATTCTCCCTCTTCATGTAAACCTTGTAAAATAAGAGAGAATAGGCATAAGTATTGTGACATAACGTGTAATGACAGCCCATAATGAAATAAATATTGATATAAAAGCATGATGCAAAATGGACGTATCAACTCCCCCAAGCTTAGACCTCGCTTGTCCTCAAGCGGAAGCCGATAATGATAAATATGTCCACATGTTTAGAGGTAGAGGTGTCGATAAAATAAAATACGGACATGAGGGCATCATGATCATTCTTATAACAGCAACATATATGGATATTGTCATATGATCTCCCATGCTAAAGTAACAATTCATTCACATACTCAAGTATGAATCAGAAACTTCATTGAAAACTAACAAACTATAATCTCAGTCATTGAAGCAATTGCAATTTATCATAACATAGGAAAGAGTCAATATAAGAGCTTCTTAGAAAGTCCACATACTCAACCATCTTTTAGTCTTGCATAATTGCTAACGCTCACGCGATATTTATGGTTATGAAGTTTTAATCGGACACAGAGAAAGACAGGGGCTTATAGTTTTGCCTCCCAACGTTTTACCTCAAGGGTAATGTCAACAATAATAGTTCATGAAAACCCACATCCAATTAGCCATATATATCAGGATCCTTCCAACACATTGTGCTTGCCAAAGGATAAAATGTAAAAAGGAAACGTGAATATCACCATGACTCTTTGCATGAAGTATAAGACAAGAATAAAAGATAGGCCCTTCATAGAGGGAAGCAGAGGTTGTCATGTGCTTTTATGGTTGGATGCACGAAATCTTAATGCAAAAGAACATCACTTTATATTGCCACTTGTGATATGGACCTTTATTATGCAGTCCGTTGCTTTTATTTCTTCCACATCACAAGATCATATAAAGCTTATTTTCTCCACACTAATAAGTCATACATATTTATAGGGCAATTCTTATTGCTTGCAACGATGACAACTTACTTGATGGATCTTACTCAATCCGTAGGTAGATATGGTGGACTCTCATGGCAAAACTGGGTTTAGGGATATTTGGAAGCACAAGTAGTATCTCTACTTGGTGCAAAGAAATTGGCTAGCAAGAGAGGGAAAGGCAAGCTCAACATGTTGGATGATCCATGACAATATAATTTATCTCAGATGTAAGAAAACATAACCCATTACGTTGTCTTCCTTGTCCAACGTCAACTCTTTAGCATATCATACTTTAATGAGTGCTCACAATTATAAAAGATGTCCAAGATAGTATATTTTTATGTGAAAACCTCTCTTTCTTTATTACTTCCTATGAATTGCAACGATGACCAAAACTATGTTTGTCAACTCTCAACAACTTTTATTCATCATACTCTTTATATGTGAGCTCATTACTCTCCATAAGATCCATATGATCTCTTTATTTCTTTTTATTATTTCTTTTTCTTCAATTCCCTCACAATCATAGCAAGATAATCAAGCCCTTGACTCAACACTAATCTTTATTATATATAGCTCACGGACTCGATTACATAGAAGGATCAAGAAGCAAAACTCAAAACTAAATCATACTAAAACTTTATTCTACTAGATTAAGATATTACCAAAAGGATCGAACTAAGAAAAACGGTAAAGATAGGAGTGTGATGGTGATACGATACCGGGGCACCTCCCCCAAGCTTGGCAGTTGCCAAGGGGAGTGCCCATACCCATGTGATTATGTCTCTTTCTTCGGGGGTGGTGATGTGATATTCTTGGCTATGATACCCCTCAGGATACGATTCTACTCTTCGAGCTTGTTGACTCGCCACTTAAGATCCATTATTTCCTTACGGAGCTTACCCGTTACAGTTAAAGCTCCTTGCACCCATGGATGCTGCATAGCTGTGGGAGAACAAGTAACACTCCTTTTCATATTTTCATAAGAGAGAAATTTAACATTGGAGGGGATGACCGAGTTTGGGATAGTTGAGCTCTGAAGTTCCCCCATCGTGAATCCTTCCCGGAAACGAGAAGTAACTTCTTGATCCTACTCCATGGCATCTATCCTTTTCAAGCCAGCTTCCATCGCTTCCTCCGTTGAGGGCCCAAAGTGATAGGCATAGCTGTTTGCCCCTGGACCTGGTGTCGGATGAGACACCCGACTCTCCCCGACTGACTCTTGAGAAGACATCTTGCTCTAATCTGCGGCAGAAACAACTCGAAGCAAGAACAGAGGATAATTGTGTGATACGGAGGTTAAAACCTTCGGGAGATTATATAATGAATTTTTAACGACTAAGAGAAGTATCGTGCAAGAAAACGGAGTCCGGAGAGCGCACGAGGTGCCCACGAGGCAGGGGGTGCGCCCGGGGGTATGGCGCGCCCTCCACCCTCGTGGAAGCCTCGTGTCCTTCACGGACTACTTCTTATTTTCCTATTTTCTTAAATATTCCAGAACGGAGAAAAATTGCCATTAGAACTGTTTTGGAGTCGGTTTACTTACCGTACCACATACCTATTCCTTTTCGGAGTTTGAAACATTCTGGAAAGTGTATCTTATGTATTCCTCCGGGGTTACGGTTTCAATAATATTAGTTTCAACATTTATGGGATTACCTGAGATATAATGTTTGATTCTTTGACCGTTCACCACCTTCGGATTTGTGCCTCCGAAGTTGTTGATTTTCATGGCACCAGAATGATAGACCTCCTCGATAACGTAAGGACCTTCCCATTTAGAGAGAAGTTTGCCTGCAAAAAATCTTAAACGAGAGTTGAATAGCAACACATAATCACCTACATTAAACTCATGCTTTTGTATCCTTTTATCATGCCATCTTTTAACTTTTTCTTTAAACAGTTTGGCATTCTCGTAGGCCTGGGTTCTCCATTCATCAAGTGAGCTAATGTCAAAAAGCCTCTTCTCACCGGCAAGTTTAAAGTCATAGTTGAGCTCTTTAATAGCCCAATATGCCTTGTGTTCTAATTCAAGAGGTAAGTGACATGCTTTTCCATAAACTATTTTATACGGAGACATACCCATAAGATTTTTATATGCAGTTCTATAAGCCCATAATACATCATCAAGTTTCTTGGACCAATTCTTTCTAGATCTATTAACAGCCTTTTGAAAAATTAATTTGAGCTCTCTGTTACTCAATTCTACTTGACCACTAGACTGCTGGTGATATGGAGATGCAATTCTATGATTAACATCATACTTAGCAAGCATTTTACGAAAGGCGCCATGAATAAAATGTGAACCACCATCAGTCATTAAATATCTAGGGACTCCAAACCTCGGAAAAAACAACTTCTTTAAGCATCTTAATAGAGGTGTTATGATCAGCACTACTAGTTGGAATAGCTTCTACCCACTTAGTAACATAATCAACAGCAACTAAAATATGTGTATACCCATTAGAGGAAGGAAACGGTCCCATATAATCGAAGCCCCAAACATCAAATGGTTCAATAACGAGTGAATAATTCATAGACATTTCTTGATGTCTACTAATATTACCAATTCTTTGACATTCATCACAAGATAAGACAAACTTACGGGCATCCTTGAAGAGAGTAGGCCAATAAAAACCGGATTGCAATACCTTATGTGCAGTTCTATCTCCAGCATGGTGTCCTCCATAAGCTTCGGAGTGACACTTGCATAGGATCTGTTCCTGTTCATGCTTAGGTATACAACGTCTAATAACACCATCTACTCCTTCTTTATAAAGGTGTGGGTCATCCCAGAAGTAATGTCTCAAATCATAGAAAACATTTTTCTTTTGCTGATATGTGAAACTAGGCGGTATAAATTTAGCAACAATGTAATTAGCATAATCAGCATACCATGGAGCAGTACGAGAGGCATTTATGACATTTAATTGTTCATCACGAAAGCTATCAGCAATAGGCAGTGGGTCATCAAGAACATTCTCTAACCTAGACAAGTTGTCTGCAACGGGGTTCTCAGCTCCATTTCTATCAATAATATGCAAATCAAATTCTTGAAGCAGGAGAACCCATCTAATAAGTCTATGTTTAGCATCTTTCTTTTCCATAAGATATTTAATAGCAGCATGATTAGTATGAATAGTTACTTTAGAATCAACAATATAAGGTTTGAACTTATCACAAGCAAATACAACTGCTAAGAATTCCTTTTTAGTAGTAGCATAATTTCTTTGGGAATTGTCTAGAGTTTTACTAGCATATTGAATAACATTTAATTTTTTATCAACTCTTTGTCCTAGAACAGCACCTACAACATAGTCACTAGCATCACACATGATTTCAAAGGGTAAATTCCAATCAGGTGGCTGAACAATAGGTGCAGAAATCAAGGCTTTCTTAAGTATTTCAAATGCTTCTACACAATCATCATCAAAGACAAAAGGAATATCTTTTTGTAATAGGTTAGTCAGAGGCCGAGAAATTTTTGAGAAGTCCTTAATGAACCTCCTATAAAAACCAGCATGACCAAGGAAACTTCTTATACCTTTGATGTCCTTGGGACACGACATCTTTTCAATAGCATCAACTTTAGCTTTGTCAACTTCAATACCTCTTTTAGAAATTTTAAGCCCCAAGACAATACCTTAATTAACCATAAAGTGACACTTCTCCCAATTCAAGACAAGGTTAGTTTCTTCACATCTCTACAAAACTCAATCAAGGTTGCTCAAGCAATCATCAAAAGAGGATCCATAAACAGAGAAATCATCCATGAAGACTTCACAAATCTTTTCACAAAAGTCAGAGAATATAGCCATCATGCATCTTTGAAAGGTAGCAGGTGCATTACATAAACCAAAAGGCATATGTCTATAAGCAAAGGTACCGAAAGGGCAAGTAAAAGTAGTCTTTTCTTGATCCTCTTTTGACACAGGTATTTGAGAGAAACCAGAATAACCATCTAGAAAGAAAAAATGTGTGTGTTTAGATAATCTTTCTAGCATTTGATCAATAAAAGGTAAAGGGTAATGATCCTTTTTAGTAGCTTTATTTAATTTGCGAAAATCAATCACCATCCTATAACCTATAATAATTCTTTGCGGAATCAATTCATATTTATCATTATGAACGACAGTAATACCTCCCTTATTAGGGACACAATGGGCATGACTTACCCACTGACTATCAGCAACGGGATAAATTATACCTGCTTCAAGGAGCTTTAATATTTCCTTTCTTAGCACTTCTTTCATCTTAGGATTTAGCCATCGTTGGTGATCAATAACTGGTTTGGCGTCTTTCTCCAAATTTATTTTGTGTTGACATAGAGTGGGACTAATGCCCTTAAGATCATCAAGAGTATATCCAATAGCAGCACAGTGCTTCTTTAGAGTTTTCAATAATTTCTCTTCTTCATGCTCTGAAAGGTTAGCACTAATAATAACAGGATATATCTTATTTTCATCAAGATAAGCATATTTAAGAGTATCAGGCAACAATTTAAGCTCAAACACGAGATCACCCTTGGGTGGAGGAGGATCCCCTAGGATTTCAACAGGCAAGTTGTGTTTCAGAATAGGACCCTGTTTAAAGAATACTTCATCTATTTCCCTTCTTTCATTCATAAACATATCATTTTCATGGTCTAGCAAATATTGTTCTAAAGGATCAGTAGGAGGCACGGCAATAGAAGCAAGACCAATAATTTCATCTTTACTAGGCAATTCATTATCATGGGGTTGTCTACAAAATTTAGCAAAATTAAACTCATGAGACATATCCCCTAAACCAACAGAAACAATGTCCTTATTGCAGTCTATCTTAGCATTAATAGTATTCAAGAAGGGTCTAGCAAATATAATGGGACAAAAGTCATCTTGTGGGGAACCAAGAACAAGAAAATCAGCAGGATATTTAACCTTCCCACACAAGACTTCAACATCTCTAACAATCCCAACCGGTGAAATAGTATCTCTATTGGCAAGTTTAATGGTAACATTGATATCTTCTATCTCAGCAGGTGCAATATCATGCATAATTTCTTCGTATAAGGAATGAGGTATTGCACTTGCAATAGCACCCATATCACATAAGCCATGATAACAATCATCTCCTATTTTAACGGAAATAACAGGCATGCCTACAACAGGTCTATGTTTATTTTTAGCATCAGGTCTAGCAATTCTAGCAGCTTCATTGCAGAAGTAAATAACATGCCCATCAATATTATCGGCCAAGAGATCTTTAACCATAGCAATTTTAGGTTAAACTTTAACTTGCTCAGGGGGTTTGTGTGTCCTAATATTACTTTTGTTGACTACAGTTGAAGCTTTAGCATGATCCTTTATTCTAACAGGGAAAGGTGGCTTCTCAATATAAGCATCATGAACAACAGGATCATCATAAGGGATAGTCTTTTCTTCAACTTTAATAGGTGCAACTACTTTTACTTCAATGGGAGGATTATATTTAAACCACTTCTCCTTAGGGCGATCAACATGAGTAGCAAAGGATTCACAGAAAGAAGCTACTATATTAGAGTCAAGTCCATATTTAGTGCTAAATTCACAAAAAGCATCGGTATCCATAAAAGATTTAACACAATCAAACTTAGGCGTCGTACCTGACTCCTTACCTTCGTCGAGGTCCCAATATTCAGAGTTGAGTTTAATTCTCTCCAATAAATCCCATTTGAATTCAATAGTCTTCATCATAAAAGAACTAGTACAAGAAGTATCGAGCATGGAGCGATTACTAAGAGAAAGCCGAGCATAATTTTTTTGAATAATCATTTCTCTTGAGAGCTCATGATTGGGGCATGAATGTAACATTGACTTAAGCCTCCCCCAAGCTTGAGCGATGATTTCTCCTTCGCGAGGCCAAAAATTATATATATAATTACGACCACGATGAGCAAGATGCATAGGATAAAACTTTTGATGAAATTCCAATTTCAATCGTTTGTAGTTCCATGATCCCATATCATCACATAGCCTATACCATGTAAATGCCTCTCCCTTCAAAGATAAAGGGAAGACCTTCTTCTTGATAACATCATCGGGCATACCTGCAAGCTTAAATAATCCACAAACTTCATCCACATAGATTAAGTGTAAATCGGGATGCAATGTTCCATCTCCTGCAAAAGGATTAGCTAGCAGTTTCTCTATCATACCCAAAGGAATTTCAAAGCAAACATTTTCAGCAGGTTCAGTAGGTTGAGGAGCAACTCTTTGCTCTACTGGTCGGGGTGAAGATACCCCGAACAAGCCCTCAAAGGATTATGTTCCATAGTAACAAGTGACAGTAAATTTCAGCACACTATATAAATTTTTCCTACCAAATTCCACCTACCAAAGGCGCTTCACTCCCCGGCAACGACGCCAGAAAAGAGTCTTGATGACCCACAAGTGTAGGGGATCTATCGTAGCCTTTTCGATAAGTAAGAGTGTCGAACCCAACGAGGAGCATAAGGAAATGATAAGCAGTTTTCAGTAAGGTATTCTCTGCAAGCACTGAAATTATCAGTAACAGATAGTTTTGTGATAAGGTAATTTGTAACGAGTAGCAAGTAATAAAAGTAAATAAGGTGCAGCAATATGGCCCAATCCTTTTTGTAGCAAAGGACAAGCCTGGACAAACTCTTATATGAAGGAAAGCGCTACCGAGGACACATGGGAATTATCATCAAGCTAGTTTTCATCACGTTCATATGATTCGCGTTCGGTACTTTGATAATTTTATATGTGGGTGGACCGGTGCTTGGGTACTTTCCTTACTTGGACAAGCATCCCACTTATGATTAACCCTATTGCAAGCATCTGCAACTACAACAGAAGTATTAAGGTAAACCTAACCATAGCATGAAACATATGGATCCAAATCAGCCCCTTACGAAGCAACGCATAAACTAGGGTTTAAGCTTCTGTCACTCTAGCAACCCATCATCTACTTATTACTTCCCAATGCCCTCCTATAGGCCCAAACAATGGTGAAGCGTCATGTAGTCGACGTTCACATGACACCACTAGAGGAAAGACAACATACATCTCATCAAAATATCGAACGAATACCAAATTCACATGACTACTTATATCAAGACTTCTCCCATGTCCTCAGGAACAAACGTAACTAATAACAAAGCATATTCATGTTCATAATCAGAGGGGTATTAATATGCATAATGGATCTGAACATATGATCTTCTACCAAGTAAACCAACTAGCATCAACTACAAGGAGTAATCAGCACTACTGGCAACCCACAAGTACCAATATGAGGTTTGGATACAAAGATTGGATACAAGAGATGAACTAGGGTTTGAGATGAGATGGTGCCGGTGAAGATGTTGATGGAGATTGACTCCCTCCCGATGAGAGGATCGTTGTGATGACGATGGTGATGATTTCCCCCTCCCAGAGGGACATTTCCCCAGCAGAACAGCTCCATCGGAGTCCTAGATTGCTTCCGCCAAGGTTTCGCCTCGTGGCGGCGGAGTTTCGTCTTGTGAGCTTGCTTATGATTTTTCCTCGGACAAAAGACTTCATATAGCAAAAGATGGGCACCAGAGGCCTGCTAGGGGGTCCACAAGGCAGGGGGGCGACCCTCGTGGCCAGGGTGTGGGCCCCCTCTGGTGGATTCTTTCGCTAGTATTTTTTATTAATTCCAAAAATAACTTCCGTGAAGTTTCTGGACCTTTGGAGCTGTGCAGAATAGGTCTCTAATATTTGCTCCTTTTTCAACCCAGAATTCCAGCTGCCGACATTCTCCCTCTTCATGTAAACCTTGTAAAATAAGAGAGAATAGGCATAAGTATTGTGACATAACGTGTAATGATAGCTCATAATTCAATAAATATCGATATAAAAGCATGATGCAAAATGGACATATCAGTCACTAATAGTGGAGAACAAACGAAGAGATTACTGTAGGGTACGAAACCACCTCAAAGTTATTCTTTCTGATCGATCTATTCAAGAGTCCGTAGTAAAATAACATGAAGCTATTCTTTCCATTAAATCTATCATAGAGTTCATACTAGAATAACACCTTAAGACACAAATCAACCAAAACCCTAATGTCACCTAGATACTCCAATGTCACCTCAAGTATCCGTGGGTATGATTATACGATATGCATCACACAATCTCAGATTCATCTGTTCAACCAACACAAAGAACTTCAAAGAGTGCCCCAAAGTTTCTGCCAGAGAGTCAAGATGAAAACGTGTGCCAACCCCTATGCATAAGTTCACGAGGTCACAGAACTCGCAAGTTGATCACCAAAACATACATCCAGTGGATCACGTGATATCCCATTGTCACCACAGATAAGCACATGCAAGACATACATCAAGTGTTCTCAAATCCTTAAAGACTCAATCCGATAAGACAACTTCAAAGGGAAAACTCAATTCATCACAAGAGATTAGAGGGGGAGAAACATCATAAGATCCAACTATAATAGCAAAGCTCGCGATACATCAAGATCGTGCCGAATCAAGAACACGAGAGAGAGATCAAACACATAGCTACTGGTACATACCCTCAGCCCCGAGGGTGAACTATTCCCTCCTCGTCATGGAGAGCGCCAGGATGATGAAGATGGCCACCGGAGAGGGATTCCCCCCTCCGGTAGGGTGCCCGAATGGGTCTAGATTGGTTTTTGGTGGCTATAGAGGCTTGCAGCGGCGGAACACGAGAGAGAGATCAAACATCCCCAAGCTTAATTCCTGCTCGTCCTCGAGTAGGTAAATGATAAAAACAACATTTTTGATGTGGAATGCTACCTAACATATTTATCAATGTAATTTTCTTTATTGTGGCATGAATGTTCAGATCCAAAAGATTCAAGACAAAAGTTTAATATTGATATAAAAATAATAATACTTCAAGCATACTAACTAAGCAGTCATGTCTTCTCAAAATAACATGGCCAAAGAAAGCTTATCTCTATAAAATCATATAGTTTGGCTATGCTTCATTTTCGTCACACAAAAATGCTCCCATCATGCACAACCCTGATGACAAGCCAAGCAATTATTTCATACTTTAGTAATCTCAAACTTTTTTCAAATTTCACGCAATACATGAGCGTGAGCCATGGACATAACACTATGGGTGGAATAGAATATAATGATGGGGGTTGTGTGGAGAAGACAAAAAAAGAAAGTCTCACATTGACGCGGCTAATCAATGGGCTATGGAGATGCCCATCAATTGATGTCAATGCGAGGAGTAGGGATTGCCATGCAACAGATGGACTAGAGCTATAAATGTATGAAAGCTCAACAAAAAGAAACTAAGTGGGTGTGCTTCCAACTTGATTGCTCACGAAGAACTAGGGTATTTGAGGAAGCCCATTGTTCGAATGTACAAGCCAAGTTCTATAATGAAAAATTCCCACTTAGTATATGAAAGTGATAGCATAAGAGACTCTCTATCATGAAGATCATGGTGCTACTTTGAAGCACAAGTGTGAAAAAAGGATAGTAGCATTGTCCCCTTTTATTTCCTTTTTTGGCCTTTCTTTTTTTCCCTCTTTTTTTGGCCTTTCTTTTTTTCCTTTTTTTCTGGGACAATGCTCTATTAATGATGATCATCACACTTCTATTTATTTACAACTCAAAGATTACAACTCGATACTAGAACAAAGTATGACTCTATATGAATGCCTCCGGCGGTGTACCAGGATGTGCAATGAATCAAGAGTGACATGTATGATAAATTATGCATGGTGGCTTTGCCACAAATACGATGTCAACTACATGATCATGCAAGGCAATATGACAATGATGATGTGTGTCATGATGAACGGAATGGCGTAAAGTTGCATGGCAATATATCTCGGAATGGCTATGGAAATGCCATAATAGGTAGGCATGGTGGCTGTTTTGAGGAAGATATAAGGAGGTTTATGTGTGACAGAGCGTATCATATACGGGTTTTGGATGCACCTACGAAGTTTGCACCAACTCTCGAGGTGAGAAAGGGCATTGCACGGTAGCGAAGAGGCTAGCAATGATGGAAGGGTGAGAGTGCGTATAATCCATGGACTCAACATTAGTCATAAAGAACTCACATACTTATTGCAAAAATCTACAAGTCATCAAAAACCAAGCACTACGCGCATGCTCCTAGGGGGATAGATTGGTAGGAAAAGACCATCGCTCATCCCCGACCGCCACTCATAAGGAAGGCAATCAAAGAAACACCTCATAATTCAAATTTGTCACACAACGCTTACCATACGTGCATGCTACGGGACTTGCAAACCTCAACACAAGTATTTCTCAAATTCACACGATATCTTCAAGAGTTCCCTAACCCCCTGACTGAGAGTGCTATGATGGGCTATTGAAGTTCGTCCCTGCGGCACGGTGGGGCAGTGCAAATCCTTTCATTAATGAAGTTCCGCCCTGACACTCCCATTATTGGCTTCCTTCCCTGGGGACCGCTCGGGCGAAGGCAGAGCATGGAATGATCGTAGGGGCATCCTTCCTAGGTGGAAAAGATGTGTGGACCTTGGTTCTATTTCATCTCTTCAACAAGTTTAGTAATAAGCATAACGGCCCTATTGTTCCGATGGAGAGAAGAACCTATAATTAGCTTTTCGGGAAATTTCCAAACGACAAACAAATTGTCTTCAGCCCTACTTACTTATAGGCTGACTTGGCCCAGGAAACAAGGTTCTATTAGGCTTGCAGGGCTTAAAAAAGAATGAGCTAGATCACAGCTATTTGGATACGAGGTAATTACTCAACTAACACGACTCTAACATTACCATCTTCATATCTCAAAACAATTATCAAGTATCAAACTTCTCATAGTATTCAATGCACTTATATGAAAGTTTTCATTATACCCATCTTGGATGCCTATCATATTAGGACTAATTTTATAACCCAAACAAATTACCATGTTGTTTTAAATGAGTCTCAAAATAATATAAGCGAAGCATGAGAGTTCATCTATTTCTATAAAATAAAACCACCGCCATGCTCTAAGAAGATATAAGTGAAGCACTAGAGCAAACGACAAACTACTCCGAAAAATATAAGTGAAGCTCAATGAGTAGTCGAATAATTATGCAACTATGTGAAGACTCTCTAACATTTAATAATTTCAGATCTCGGTATTTTATTGAAACAGCAAGCAAAACAAAATAAAATAAAATGACGCTCCAAGCAAAACACATATCATGTGGTGAATAAAAATGTGGCTCCAAGTAAAGTTACCAATGGATGAAGACGAAAGAGGGGATGCCATCCGGGGCATCCCCAAGCTTAGGCTCTTGCTTGTACTTGAATATTACCTTGGGGTGCCTTGGGAATCCCCAATATTAGGCTCTTGCCACTCCTTATTCCATAGTCCATCGAATCTTTACCCAAAACTTGAAAACTTCACAACACAAAACTTAACAGAAAACTTGTAAGCTCCGTTAGTATAAGAAAATAAATCACCACTTAGGTACTGCTGTGAACTCATTCTAAATTCATATTGGTGTAATATCTACTGTATTCCAAATTCTTGATGGTTCATACCCTCTGATACTACTCATAGATTCATCAAAATAAGCAAACAACACATAGAAAACAAGATCTGTCAAAAACAGAACAGTCTGTAGTAATCTGTATCAAACGTATACTTATGTAACTCAAATAATTCTTAAATAAATTGGTGGACGTGAGGAATTTGTCTATTAATCATCTTAAAAAATAATCAACTTAATATCACTCTCCAGTAAAAAAATGGTAGCTAATCTCATGAGCGCTAAAGTTTCTGTTTTTTACATTAAGATCACAAAGACTTCACCCAAGTCTTCCCAAAGGTTCTACTTGGCACAAACACTAATTAAAACATAAAACCACATCTAAACATAGGCTAGATGAATTATTTATTACTAAACAGGAACAAAAAGCAAGGAACAAAAATAAAAATTGGGTTGCCTCCCAACAAGCGCTAACGTTTAACGCCCCTAGCTAGGCATGATGATTTCAATGATGCTCACGTAAAAGATAAGAATTGAAACATAAAGAGAGCATCATGAAGAATATGACTAGCACATTTAAGTCTAACCCACTTCCTATTAATAGGGATTTTGTGAGCAAACAACTTGTGGGAACAAGAATCAACTTGCATAGGAAGGTAAAGCAAGCAAATCTTTAAGATTTTCAACACATAGAGAGGAAACTTGATATTATTGCAATTTCTACAAGCATATGTTCCTCCCTCATAATAAATACATGTAGGATAAGCAAATTCAACAATATAGCTATCACAAAACATATTCTTAACACGATCCACATGTACGCAATGTTGACACTCTTCCAAAATAGTGGGATTAACATTAACTAAAGTCATGACCTCTCCAAACCCACTTTCATAATTATCACAATAAGATTCAACACCATCAAAAATAGTGGGATCATTACTTCCTAAAGTTGACACTCTTCCAAACCCACTTTTATCAATATAATCATCATAAATAGGAGGCATGCTATCATCAAAATAATTTGCTCATCAAAACTTGGGGGACAAAAAATAGCATCTTCATCAAACATAGCATCCCCAAGCTTGTGGCTTTGCATATCATTAGCATCATAGATATCCAAGGAATTCATACTAACAACATTGCAATCATGCTCATCATACAAAGATTTAGTGCCAAACATTCTAATGCATTCTTCTTCTAACACTTTGGCACAATTATCGGAATCCTTATTTTCATGAAAGACATTAAAAAGATGAAGCATATGAGGTATCCTCAATTCCATTTTTAAATTTTCTTTTATAAACTAAACTAGTGATAAAACAAGAAACTAAAAGATTCGATTGCAAGATCTTAAGATATACCTTCAAGCGCTAACCTCCCCGGCAATGGCGCCAGAAAAGAGCTTGATGCCTACTACACAACCTTCTTCTTGTAGACGTTGTTGGGCCTCCAAGTGCAGAGGTTTGTAGGACAGCAGCAAATTCCCCTCAAGTGGATGACCTAAGGTTTATCAATCCGTGGGAGGCGTAGGATGAAGATGGTCTCTCTCAAACAACCCTGCAACCAAATAACAAAGAGTCTCTTGTGTCCCCAACACACCCAATACAATGGAAAATTGTATAGGTGCATTAGTTCGGCGAAGAGATGGTGAAACAAGTGAAATAAGGATGGTAGATATAGGTTTTTGTAATCTAAAAATATTAAAACAGCAAGGTAACTAATGAGAAAAGTGAGCGAAAACGGTATTGCAATGCTAGGAAACAAGGCCTAGGGTTCATACTTTCACTAGTGCAACTTCTCTCAACAACAATAACATAATTAGATCATATAACTATCCCTCAACATGTAACAAAGAGTCACTCCAAAGTCACTAATAGCGGAGAACAAACGAAGAGGTTATTGTAGGGTACGAAACCACCTCAAAGTTATTCTTTCTGATCGATCTATTCAAGAGTCCGTAGTAAAATAACATGAAGCTATTCTTTCCGTTCAATCTATCCTAGAGTTCGTACTAGAATAACACCTTAAGACACAAATCAACTAAAACCGCAATGTCACCTAGATACTCCAATGTCACCTCAAGTATCCGTGGGTATGATTATACGATATGCATCACACAATCTCAGATTCATCTATTCAACCAACACAAAGAACTTCAAAGAGTGCCCCAAAGTTTCTACCGGAGAGTCAAGATGAAAACGTGTGCCAACCCCTATGGATAAGTTCACGAGGTCACAGAACTCGCAAGTTGATCACCAAAACATACATCCAGTGGATCACGTGATATCCCATTGTCACCACAGATAAGCACATGCAAGACATACATCAAGTGTTCTCAAATCCTTAAAGACTCAATCCGATAAGACAACTTCAAAGGTAAAACTCAATTCATCACAAGAGATTAGAGGGGGAGAAACATCATAAGATCCAACTATAATAGCAAAGCTCGCGATACATCAAGATCGTGCCGAATAAAGAACATGAGAGAGAGATCAAACACATAGCTACTGGTACATACCCTCAGCCCCGCGGGTGAACTACTCCCTCCTCGTCATGGAGAGCGCCGGGATGATGAAGATGGCCACCGGAGAGGGATTCCCCCCTCCGGTAGGGTGCCCGAACGGGTCTAGATTGGTTTTCGGTGGCTATAGAGGCTTGCGGCGGCGGAACTCCCGCTCTAGGTTATTTTCTGGAGGTTTCAGTATTTATACGAATTTTTGGCGTCGGGAACAAGTTAGGGAGGTGCCCGAGTCGTCCACGAGGGTGGAGGGCGTGCCCTACCCCTGGGCTCGCCCTCCTACCTTGTGGACGGCTCGGGACTCTTCTGGCCCAACTATTTTACTCCGGGGGCTTCTTTTGGTCCACAAAAAATAATCAAAAATTGGCACGTCAATTGGACTCCGTTTGGTATTCCTTTTCTATAAAACTCAAAAACAAGGAAAAAAACTGGCACTGGCCTCTAGGTTAATAGGTTAGTCCCAAAAATCATATAAAAATAGCATATAAAACATCCTAGATGGATACTATAATAGCATGGAACAATAAAAAATTATAGATACGTTGGAGACATATCACCCGACACGGCACCCCGACCCCGACGCAGCACCCCAACCCCAACACGACACCCCGACCCCGACACCCAGACCCCCGACACCTCCCGAAAAGGTGCTCTTCGGCCTTCCAGAGGCTGACGGGGTCATATATTTGTGAATTATGAGTTAGGTCATATATTTTCGATTTATTGATCCCGAAGCATATATAGACGATGAAGAGTAGTATTCGTAATGTCAGGTATTTATTAATTAGTTCATGTTATTAGGTATTCAATTTTTTATTATGTTCATGATGATGACACACTTAATTTTTTATTATGTTTATGTTGTACTAATTTTGTTTACTCTTTGTCATTGTAGGTGTTGACAGATGGTGGGCGCGGGTCGAGAGCGCTCCGAGCCTCCTTCTTCGGCGCGTGCTGGGAGGGGTGTTTCCATTCCACCCCAGCACCTCCAGAGAGCGCTGCTAGACAGTATGCAAACACCACTGGCGGGCGCTTCTTCTTCATCCGGGAAAGGTCGGGGGAAGACGAAGAGGGGTCCAAGAGGTGGACGTGGCGGCGGGAGAGGTAGGAAGGCTGATACGCCTTCCTTGCCACCACCCCTAGCTGATTCTCCTGACCACAGGACTGCTCTGTCTGAGGTGGACCTGCCTGACAAGGACCCGTCTCGGACTCCGGTCCATGAGCCTCGGGCCGACGAGCCTCGAGTCGCCAAGCCTTCGTCCCACGAGATTCTGGTCCCAGAGTCTTCGTCCTACGTGACTCCGGAGGCTAGTGGCCATGATGATGGTGGCGAGGACAACTTTTTCGAGGATAGCTATAGCGAGGGCGAGCTGGTTGAGGGGAGGGGGGGGGAGAAGGTCTACCAGTGTGGTGGTAGAAAGCTCCCGCCCGTGCCGACAATCCGCAATCACAAGTGGTTGATTGAGCCTAACGGGGAGAAGTAAGTGCATTTACTCTTTTTTAACCTTTTAATTCATGTTTCTTCAAATTAATATCTAATGTGTTGGCCTTGTCATACTACATGGGTTGGAAACACACCCCTGGTGTCCCCAGGCCCAACCAGGTCCTTGGTGTGCTTTGCCGGCACAACTTTCCGGGGTGGGTCATGTTGCCCGGTGAGGATGAGGTTCCACAGCTAGCACTGAGCTGGGAGTTGTACGTGGATGCCTCGGCCCCGCTAAAGGAGAGGGTCGACGGTGTCTTGTGTGAGACGGTGTCCGACATTGTGATCCGGCGGTTTTGGGTAATTTCTCCTTTACAGAATTAAAAATCAACAGTACCTAGTGATTGTACTAATTAGTGTTGTCTTGTTTGGTTGCAGACCTTCTATAGGTGTCTTGAGGAACACGAGGTGGACGCGGCTATGGTTCTCGAAGCCGAGTGCAAGCGCCTACTTTAGAACTTACAACATGAGTTTCGGGTGCAGGATGTTCGAGACTACCACTACAAAAAAATACACTTCCGTGATGATACGTGTTTGTCACAGTAGGTCGCTTTTTTGTCATGCATGTACATCCAAGACAAATTTATGACAGAATCAAGATAGTCATACCTGTGTTGTCATAGAAGTGTTCCATGACATTACCAAAATTATCATCACGGAAGTGTCCACTTCCATGACGATAAATCGCGCGTCACAGAAGTGCTTTCGTCAAGGGTGACCGACACGTGGCATCCACCGTAACGGAACGCCGTTAAGCTATCGGGTCGGGTTTTGGATCCAATAACCCATTAACAGCCCCGACCAATGGGGATTTTCCACGTGTAAAATCATCATTGGGTGGAGGAAACACATGTCGGCTCATCGTTGGGACATATGTCAACCACTCATTGGACGGAAGGCGCCTATGATACGTCGACATGTGGCACGGCCCAACAGAGGCCCATTCCTGAGAAAAGGCCGGCCCGTTTGACTTGGTCAAAAGGTGGCGGCCCGGCCCATGGAAAGCCTGTTAATGGCATGTTCGCATATAGCCCATTTACAGCCCGCTAACCCAAGGCCCATTATGCCCTATCTGAATTAGGCCCAGTAGCGTCATCTGGGCCATCCAATATGATTCCAGCCCATTTTCACTTCTGGCCCATGTATGGCCCATGACGTCTTTTGGCCCATATGAGGCCCTATGTAACTCTTGGCCTATTAACGGCCCGTGGTGAAACTGGCCCGTAATGAACAGTGTATCACTTTACACCCATTAACGGCCCGTGGTGAAACTGGCCCATAATGAACATTGTATCACTTTATACCCATTAATGGCCCGTTATTCCGCTGGGCCGTTTCTAGCCCATGTTATCTTTCGGCCTTCTCAGAGCCCATTTATTCTTGGGCTCATTTCTAGCATTCGTTTACTTACGGCCCATTACTATTATTTTCTTCTTGTGGGCTAAATTCAGCCTGTGGTTACAGTCGGCCCATTTGTGGTCCGTTAATACGTTGGACCGTTTTCATAGCATCATCAAATACGGCCTATTAATGATGGCCCGTTATGGTCGGCCCATGAACGGACGATTCCAAATCTAGCCCATTTATGGCCATAATGCGGCCTGTTATTGGCCCATGTTTGACCAATCGATCATACGGCCCGTAGAAGGCCCATTGATGATACGACCCGTAGAAGGCCCATTGTTTCTACGGCCCGTAGAAGGCCTACTGTTTCTACGACCCATAGAAGGCCCACTGTTTCTACGACCCATAGGAGGCCCAGTGTCACTACAGTAAATATTAGCCCATGGTTATTGTGGCCTAGTTTTAAAAAATAGGTTATTGCATCCACTAGTTAACCACGGAAAAAGAACTGCAATGACTACAAGCAAAAAAATAAATAAGCAAGCAACTAACGCTAGGCTATCACGGCTATTACACATATTACATCCACTGGGCATCAAAGTTCGCCACCAGCGCAAATATAGGGAACAAAGCAGCATATGATATACACTGGCCATCAAAATTGGCCACCAGTGCAAATAAACACGGCAGCAAAACAAGAGCATAACTGAAACAACTTCAGAAGAGCTCAAGAAACGTTATCCTGGGTATCCACCATGCTGGCAATAAGCTTAGCAAGCTGATTAGCTTTGTCCTATTTGGCGCTAAAATCCTCCAACGCTTGTTGTTGCACCAGAAAGTATGCATCTGAATGCTCCAGGGACTTCCGCAGTCCTTCCGCTTCTTGTCGCAGCACAGTTGATCGATGTCTTTCAGCTTGTAGTCGAGACTCAAGAAACCGAACTGATTCAGACAGTGAGTTTGAATAGCTTGTGCAAGCGGTAGTGCCCAGTAACTCCAACACTAAACCAAGACAGGATGTGTCACTATCCTGAACCTTATCTGCATTACTTCCTTTACCTGCTTAATAAGGCACTCTTCCCCAATATTCTGTCAGCATTCTAAAAGAAGAAACAAGCAGACACATAACAAGTTTAGCATGTACTAGTATATGAAACTCATTTCGGTGAACCATTTCATTAGTAAGGTGGACAAGATTAAACTACCAAGTCTTCTATTGCCAAGTACTAGTACATAATAAAAGCATCAAACAAACATATATCTATGTCCTATGGTAGCAATGGAATCTTAAATTAGAACAGTTGTTCTTCTGGTTTAGGCACTTGTTCTACATGAACAGAGTACAGTAAGACGCAAGAATATAATACTTAAAAAATAGAAAATGAGCTCATAGACCTTACCACATTCTTGGTTTGGGACCAGTACAGAACAAGGCGTTCCCAGTCATCGTCCAGTAAATGTGTCTCAGGAGAACGTAAAGGAATTTGATGAGTTTCTTTGCCGATGAAGTACGTTTTCTTCAGGTAATTCAGATATTGCCACCAAGCATTCTTGAAGATAGCTGAGGTATTAGCACAGGTTACCTCATCCTGAGTTTCCAAATCAGTCATTCTCTATAGAGAAAAATGGGAAAATTCGCTGTATTATAACCATCATGGAGGTAGGATGTATGGGATGAAGCAAAGTAATTGCCACGAATAACATTACTTACACATAACTCCTGGACAAACACCTGCAACTGGCATTTTCCTTCATCTTCAATATAATATTTCCAAGATGGGAAGATACACACATACGATTTAACAACATCAAATGCGATAGATGCTAAACTATGACTAGCTGGTTGTGCTTCCTCCACAGGAATAGGCGTACTAACTGGTGGAGTTGGGGTTCGCCGTGATAGTACTGGCCCTATGGGCACTGGAGCTGCCTTACTAAATACTCTTGTTTGGGAGCTCTGTGGTGGAGATGGTGCTGTGTCAACAGGAACTGGGTTACTATCGTGTAACGCCCTCGATGCGGCTATATCTCCTATGTGTCGAAGCACGACTTAGAGGCATAACCGCATTGAAAGCAATGTCTCAAGTAAGGCAATCTTCACAACATCCCACGTAAATAGATAATAAAAGGGGAAGGTACATAGTTGGCTTACACTCGCCACGTCAAACAAAGTACATAAATAGCATTACATCATCCAATCACTCATGGTCCGACTATGGTGCCAAAATAAAAGATCAACCCAACATGCGACACGGTCCCGATCGCCCCAACTGGGCACCACTACTGATCATCAGGGAAAGACACATAGTAACGGTGTGAGTCCTCGTTGAACTCCCACCTGAGCTCAAGCGCGTCATCTGGAACGGAGTCATCAGGCCTTGCATCTGGTTTGGAAGTAATCTGTGAGCCACATGGACTCAGCAATCTCGCACCCTCGCGATCAAGACTATTTAAGCTTATAGGTAAGGCAAGGTAATATGTGGAGCTGCAGCAAGCGACTAGCATATATGGTGGCTAACCTGTTCGCAAAAGAGAGCGAGAAGAGAAGGCAAAACGCGAACGAAGAACTAGAGAACAACCTGCGCAAGCATTACTCCAACACCGTGTTCACTTCCCGGACTCCGCCGAGAAGAGACCATCACGGTAACTCACACAGTTGATTCATTTTAATTAAGTTAAGGTTCAAGTTATCTACTACCGGACATTAACAAATTCCCATCTGCCCATAACCGCGGGCACGACTTTCGAAAGTTCAAATCCCTGCAGGGGAGTCCCAACTTAGCCCATGACAAGCTCTCACGGTCAACGAAGGATATACCTTCTCCCGAGACATTCCGATCAGATTCGGTATCCCGGTTCTACAAGACAACCCGACAAGTTAAAACCAATCCAGCAACACCGCCCGAATGTGCCGACAAATCCCGATAGGAGCTACACATATCTCGTTCTCAGGGCACACTCAGATGAGCGCTCCATACAACTAAAACCAAACCTCGAGTTTCCCCGAGGGGGCGCTGCACAGGACTCTAGTTTGGACCAACACTCAGAGGAGCACTGGCCCGGGGGGGTTTAAATAAAGATGACCCTTGGGCTTTGAAAACCGAAGGGAAAAAGAGTCTAGGTGGCAAATGGTAAAACCAAGGTTGGGCATTGCTGGAGAAGTTTTATTCAAGGTGATTTGTCAAGGGGTTCCCATTATTACCCAACCGCGTAAGGAACGCAAAATCCGGAAACATAACACCGATATGACGGAAATTAGGGCGGCAAGAGTGGAACAAAACACTAGGCAAGAGTCTCCAATCTTCACCTGCAACTAGCAACGCTATAAGAGGGGCTGAGCAAAGCGGTAACATAGCCAATCAACGGTTTGCTAGGACATGGTGGGTTGGAGGTTTGACATGGCAATTTGGGAGGCATGATAAGCAAGTGGTAGGCATCATAGCATAGGCATAGCAAAAGAGCGAGCATCTAGCAAAGCAAAGATAGAAGTGATTTCGAGGGTATGATCATCTTGCCTGCAAAGTTGTCAGAGTTGACTGGATCCTCGAAAGCAAACTCAACGGGCTCCTTGTTAGCGAACTCGTCTCCCGGCTCTACCCAAACAAGACAAACAAGCAAGAGGAACACAATCAACCATGTGCAAAGCTCAAACAACATGATGCAAACATGGTATGCTATGCGGGATGCGATATGTGATGCATATGCAAGATTTCACAAGGAATGAATGAACCTGGCCTCACCTTGGAAATCCAAGTGTGCCACTGGAAAGGTGAGGTGATTTCGGTTGAAATCGATATAAAGAACACCGGAATCGGAGACATGGTTTGGAAATGGCAAGCAATTTAAATGTGGCACCGGTCTGCGATATACATCAAGTAGCCATCTAAATGCAACAAGTTAAACATTCTACAACACCCAAACATGACAAAAAAATACATGGCAGGGATCCATTCATAATGCTTAACAAAAGATGAACACTGAGCTACGACCAATTTATCCATTAACAGGTTCAAACAAGCATGGCAAAAGTGCAATTGGTAAACAGATTTCAGACTTAGTGAAATTAACACTTGTCTAGAGTTTCAGATCAGGTAGCACACTTTGGAGCAAGAAAACTAGATGCTACAGGAACTTAACATGGCAAAGCAAGGAATGTCATGGAGCTACTCAAAGAGATTAACAAAAGTCCCTTAATGACCTTGAGCCAAAAGGGAACAGAAAATACAATTGCAAGCATGTGAACATGGAAAAAACTTAAACAGATCACAGACTTCGAGAAAAACTGGAGCATGCAAATCAGATATCAAGTAGGCATGTTTACGAGCTCGATGCAGTCACTACAGAGCATGTCAGGACCATCTAAGCATACACCCATCAAGAATACACATTATACAAGCTAGACATGGCAAGAACAATAACATAGCATGCACGGATCAACTACAACATCCTCGGCAAAATCGCTAACAAGTAGACAATCTGCCCAGATTCACGAAATAGCAAAAGTAGAGCTCGATTTACTCAAGCTAGGGTGCTCCATAATTGCAAACAAAGACATGGATGGATAGAGCACTACAAGATTAACAAATCATCCTTACTGATCATCCTCAAAAGAGGCACGGGTCATTAGGAAACAACATGAACATATGACATATTGATAAAAACAGATCAAGGACTTAGTGGAATTGCTAAGTCCCTGAAATCAGCATTAACGAATGCACCACTTTGCAAGCTTGTGCTAGTCACCACATACATCACATGGATAGCATCTCTGGAAATATGGCAAAACATATAACAAAACTCATGTAGAGCTCAGGGGCATATCATGCACACATTAATCATGGCAAAAATGACAAATAGCTATTTGGAGCAGCAGATCTGACAATTATCTCAAATAGCACTCTTCCAACAGTATTTCGGGCATCAAGATGGACTCAAACAAAAATGATGCAATGAGATGAAATGATGTTCTCTCTGAGACGAACATTTTGATATGATACACACGCAAAACAGAGTTATGGGTGCAAGGTTACGGCACGATGGACAAGGGCATTTGAATCTGGAAATCGGGGACTTAGAGAAATTCATCATATATGATGTCTATCTAAACTGGATAGCATAGCATAACATAATTCAAAGATATGATGAATAACTAAACAGGATCACATGACATAATTCACCTACATGTTATCTAAGTAATTAGGATCGCATCATTTAATTCACATATGTGATTTATATGCTAAACAGGGGGCATTCGATATGATGTCTGAACTAAGAACATGGTGTTGAATATTGTGTATATGATGTCTAAACTATGCAATGCAAGACACCGTATGCATGATATGAGCAGTATAACCGTGCCAAGTTAGAGCATACACCTCAGTGGGGGAATAGGACTGGTCATCTATCTCTGAATCCATCTCCGAGGATCTATCGGGACCCAACAAGAGATCTGCTTCGATAGGTAGCACTATCTGCTCTGAAGGCCTTGTTTTCACTCCATATTTTTCCATCTCCCACCCAAATGGCTGATTCACAGGAAGAGTAGTTTAATGTACAAACATTATCAACAAATGGAAATGTAATGAAGAAAATGATGGGCAAGATATCATTCAAATATATGATGCCTGGTTAAACAGGATGGCATTGCATATTTCACATATATTATGGCTGGCTAAAAGACATGAGACTGCATAATTCCCATATATGATATAGAAACTAAACAGGTGGCATTATAGAACATGTCTAAACTAAGCAGATGACATATATGATGTTAAAAGTAGGCACTGCAAGGCAACATATGCATGATATGACTAACATCATCATGCCAAGGTAGAGCAAACACCTTGGGGGGTAAATAGGAGTGGTCAGCGGCGTCCGAATCCGCCTCAGAACAAATATCTTCCTCTGGATTACAATCTGGAGAGGGGTGGGGAGGGTTTGCCATTGAACCCACCATGGAGCGATGTCAGCATGACATTGTATTGCCGCGCAAAACTCTTCTCTTTTTCTCTACATGTTCAACATGACTGTGTACAATATCTGACATGCATACGAAAAAAATATGGTGAGATTATGTAAGGAGAGCATGCAGAAATTTAGAGTGATGGTAACTACCAGTGGATCGATGTTTTTCCGTTAAACCAAAATAGCCCTAATGGATCGACGTGAATGTATAGTAATAAGTGATGCAACAAGTGTACAACCTCTTTGCCGTAGCCGTGTCGACCTCAGCATCATTGGGTTGGTCGCTGAAGCAGTTGAGGCAGAGGTGGCTGTCGGAGGTGTGGAGGAAGATCTGAGGAATCTGTAGACGACGTCCAGGGCACTGCTCTGTTGTGACGGATTGTTCTGTCGTTGGAGCAGCTCCAGTGAGCCGTAAGACGTCAAGGCTGAAGCGGCACAAGACAGACATCATCAATCTCAAGTGGGATTCTAATAGCATCTCCAATAGATGATGTAAAATGAATGTAAAATTAACATCACCAAAAACCACCTGACTACAACAGATGAGGTAAAAAATGTTGACTCTGAACTTAACTGTCGAAACTGAAATTTACTGTGGAATCTGAATGCTACTGTCGAAACTGAACGCAATGGTAGCAGAGAGGCACTTGACATGTAGTTTAGGGAGGGCCTGCAGTTCATCTTCAACCTGCACCCCCCTGAGCCGCCAGCCACCACCAGCCGAACCGCCGGCCCCAGCGCCGCCTCGCCGCCCCGAAACAACTCGCCACCACCGCCCCGGCCAGCCCTCTAGTCCCCCGCCCCCACCCTAAACCCTAAGATAGATAGTGGGGTACCTCTCCAGCGAGCCCCCGTCCCCGCTGCGGGTGGTTCTTCCTTAACTCCGACGAGCCCCCCAACCCCTGAAAATCGACTGACCCAAAGTCGATTCAGTCAACTGAAGTGTGGCTTAATCAGAGAAGAGCAGTAGCATGAGCGAGGGGGAGAGCAGCAGCAGCAGCAGCTGGGCAAGCGAGCGATCGAGCGAGAGCAGAGCAGCAGCAACAGATCTGGCTGGTATGGCCGCCGCCGCCGAAGGGGCCTCGCACTGGGGAAGAGCCACCATGGAGATGTCGCCCGCGGCGCCGGCTTCAAGGTAGCCGCTCCATGGGGGTGCGGGATGGAGCACCGTCGGTGCCGGGAGGTCGAGTTAAGGAGAAGGTGCGATGCGATGAGTGTACAACCTCTTTGGTGGCGCCGAGTAGACCTCGGCTTCGTCCGAGGAGTCGGTGAGGATGGTGCGGTTCCGGTGGAGCAGGTTAAGGCGGCGCTATGGGGATGGAGTAGCTGCGATAGAGGCGATCGTCAGAGCAGCTCCTTGGAGGTGGAGGACGGGGCGGCTGAATCGGTAGGACGACGAGATGGACAACGGATCCTCATCCGGGGAGGTGGATGAGGGACGTCGAGCTGTTGCGCTGGACGACGTCATCGGGGAAAAGGCTCCGGCTGGGCAGCGGTGACGTGGCGGACGGAGGAGGGTGGGGTTTCGCGGCTGGAGCGAAGAGGTTATGGTGGCCTGGGATTTCGAATGGCAAAAAGGGGGCGATGGGAGGGGGTGAAGCATGACTTAGGAACGCGCTTGTCCAAAATGTAGGGTGTGTTACAAAAGTACCCCCCACTGATTTGAACTAGCGGCCCTTTCGGCTCAGGGTTAGAAGGGGGATTTCACGTGTCGGGATTTGGCAGCTGGAGGGAGTTTTCGAACGCGTTGTAATTTCGGGATAGCAAGGCGCAGGTTGTGAAGGCGCCAATTTTGGGAGCACGATATCTGAATTTTCGGGATATAACAAGACGCGGGTTGAATTTTAGGGACAAGCCTAACGTGTAGTAATATTGTACTTGTACGTACCAAATCAATTCGCACTTCCCTCAACCAAAAAGAAAATGAAAAAATAAAACTATTCACACCACACAAAGAGAGAGTCTTGCCCCGTTTTACTATACAAATGCTATTCAAAGCTACTCCCTCCTTCCATCTATATAGGGCCTAATGCGTTTTTCGATGCTAACTTTGACCAAATATTAGAGCAATGATATATGACATGCAACTTACACAAAGCACACCATTAAATTCGTCTGTGAAAGGTTCTTTCAATGATATAATTTTCACATTGTGCATGTCATGTACTATTAATCTTGTCAATAGTCAAAGGCGGTCTTAAAAATCTCATTACGCCCTATATAGATGGAAGGAGGGAGTATGAATCCATGTTATGTCCGATTAAATTTTTTCACTTGCTGTATAATGCATGTAACCTACTCATACCAACATTTTAGTGCATTCCAAATGTCTATACTACCGCTGCAATTCGAACTAAATTTGAATTCGTTTCTCTATTTCAATAAGAATCTACAATCATGATTGTTGCCAACTTCAACCATCATAGTTTCCTTGCTATCCACCAGATATAAATCAGACGGCCTATAATGCAGGATGGCAGGCACACCATCATCAACAACTCCGTTTTTTATAAGAGTAGAGATAAAACATATTAAATGTAGTATACCATGTTCATAACCACACCATGTGTATCACCGTTATATATATTCACACATCCGTCAGTCTGAAACACTATGATAAATTCTTCAAATATCCGAATTCGCTTTTTATAATGAAGTATATATGATCTCTATTCGTCTTTTACACCCACACAACCCTCTTATCTTTGTAGCTAGCGCTAACTTTCTCTTGTGCATGCACACGCCCGCATCCCTCTCACCCTCCCTCAGCATTCTCTAGCTCCATCGCGCAAATTCGTCTTTTCACTTTAGGTCGTTCACCCACGGTGTGTGTAGGCCCCCCAGCTCCTTCTTTACGGCACACATCGATCGATATGCCTCTCTAGCCAGGTGTGCCTAGCACAAACACAAGCTTCCCCTCTTATCTTGTCACCGTCCATGCCTCACTCCCACCAATCTTTTCATCGTTCTCGTACTCGCACACTCCTCCCCCTCGATATACTATGCCTCTCGTACCACCTCCTACATGCATCCCTCTCTCTCTATCCTTCTCCTCGTGCCTCATTTGCTTCTAACACACACATGCATGTATACCGATCGATCTCCCAACATATACCTAGATCGACTTTAACTACCCCCATCGATCGACGTACCTCACAAGTTATGTCTCTCCTTTATCTTACAAAGGGCAATTGATCTTCCTATGTAGTTATGTCTGCTTACCACAGCCACATCGCCCTCCCTCATCATTCGTGCATGCCTCCTGATCCGTCTCTCACACGCACGTGCATAGACAACAAGCAACCATCTCCTCTCTTATTGATATTGCGGTCGTGCCCTCCGTTTTTCTAGCAAGCCTATCCCACCATTTGTTAGAAGCAACTCCACTACCACCCCTCCAACACTCTAGCTCTGTCTCTCTCCCAACCTTATTCATCTCCTGCACATATGCATGGATGTCGATCGATCTCCCTTAATACATGAGGCAGATCGATCTCCTTAATACATGAGGTAGGGCTCTCTCCTCCTCCACACGTATACCAGCCATTGTACCTCTATAGTTAATTGGGCCTCCCTCTTCCCCCACCACACACCGATAGTCGAGCGCTGCAGGTAGGTATCCATGCCACAGAGATAAACTGCACATGTCCCATCTCACGTTCCAGTAGGCCAACCACTCTATATCTTTGACGTGGGCACACACAAATTCGATGGCACTCTTTATCGATCGCGCACGCGCACCCACACACACACATCATCCCTCTCTTCGATTCTATGGACACCTCAAGCCGATGATACCTCCACTCTCTTCTCGTGGATCGCCCCCTCTATATATATGTTATATCCAGGACCCTATTTCACACACATTGCATATGTTAAATTTTTTGATTGACCCCCCCAAAAAAAACTCTCAAGAACCCACACACTATATCTCTCTAGGTTTGTATCTCTCTCACACAACCCCACGCAGGTGGTGTACGTATACAAGAAGAGAATAGGTGCACCGTGCACGTACTCACGCTTCGTGCCCAGCCACACCCGCGCAGGTACACGGTGGAGCTCATTTCTTTATGAAATGGCAGCCCACGTGCTAATTTGAATGCCTGTAGCGGTTGTTTACCTAGGGAGGTCGTGTACCATGCGTGCACGAAACAAAGTTTGACTTGACGTGTTGCCGCGTTATTTTTAAATAAAGTTATAGCACTCAATGGCACATACACAGAATATAAAACGATTTTTATGGAGGAAAAGGTAGTCCGCTCTTCAGAGTATCTCACACAAGGCTCCGGTGGCCTCTCTCTCTCTCTCTCTCTCTCACCGTTGGTCACTGCTCCGGCCGCATCCCGTCCGCCGGGGGAAAGGGAGTGCGGTGGCCTCTCTCTCTCACCGTTGGTCAATGATCCGGCCGCATCCCGTCCGCCGGGGGAAAGGGAGTGCGGTGGACTCTCTCTCTCTCACCGTTGGTCACTGATCCGGCCGCATCCCGTCCGCCGAGGGAAAGGGAGGAAGTGCATCGTTTCTCCGTTCGACGGCGCCGAGGCAGCATGTCCCGATCTGCGGTACACGCCGTTCTCTCTGACCAAGCTCCGGCGCGGCAGGGCCTACGCCACCTGCTCGCAGATTCCGCCCGCCGCCGCTCACCTAGTTACATTCCGACGACGTCTAGGTATCCCCTCCGGCCTTGCTCCACTGCCTGTTTTCCCACGTCGCTGCATGTGGATCTTCCATAGTTGTTTGCCCAAAACGTCGCTCGTCCGGTGTACTTTCCATATTGCATTCTCGCCCTCACACCGTTTTAGACAAACACAACCGTGTTGTTATCTTCCCTTAGGACAAGGAATATGCTTCTTTTTTTCGTCGCATGTGTCATCAACTGCTATTGGCCAGTAATTGTTTCCCTTCTACCTCTTTTTTGCAAACAAGGCTATCCATTTCACGTCATTGCTATTGCGACCTTTTGGTGAACTACACAAATCACTTTTTTCTTAAGAGTGTTTTGTGCAGTTGTACTAAAATGTCACACGGGCAACGTCTCTACATTTCAGTGCGACTGCACAAAGGGAGATTGGTTTTGCTCTATCCTCCTCATCCAACTCCGAGCCTAATCTTCTCCAACTAGTTAGTCTTAAGAGAGACCGCAAAGGTGACCGACTTCTATTTGTGTCTTTATTGTTTCATCAACAGTCCTCTATTATCGTAATCACACTTGATATCTTTGGAACAGGGACGCTCAGCTCTATTTTAGTGGAACTGCACAAAATGATCAGAATGTTGCATGCTCCAGACAACTACTTTTTTCCCAACATGCCTTGTTGATTTAGACAGAGCTGGGGAGACGTTGCTGCCAATGAAAGCATGGATCAATTTTAATTTAACACCTTCTCACAACTTTGTCTTCAGTTATGATGTAATTATTAGCTCTGATCTGCTAATAATTGACATGCATTAGCAAGGAAGTTAGTTTTTTATTGTTTTTGAAAGAGCATCGATGGCAAGACACGCGAAACAAAAGCTGAAAGCTCACACCATTGTACAATTTCATGTCACTGGAAAATTATTTGTATAGTACGTCAATTACGTAAACAAATGATGGAAGCTTGATAGCATTGCCAGAAGCCTCTTCATCATCCGGGTCCATGTGACATGCACAAAATTATACTCCTTCATTCCTAAATATTTGTCTTTTTACAAATGTCAAACGGGCATATTTTAGAGTGTAGATTCAATCATTTTGCTTCGTATGTGTACTCCCTCCGTTCCTAAATATTCTATTCGTCTTAACAGAGATTTCAACAAGTGACTACATACGGAGCAAAATGAGTGAATCTACACTCTAAAATATGTCTATATACATCCGTATATGCCAGTCCATTTGAAATCTCTAAAAAGACAAATATTTGAGAGAGAGAGTAGTCACTCGTTGAAATCTCTAGAAAGACAAATACTCCGGAGTATATTTAAGAACCGAGGGGGTAGTGCACAACCGCATGGGAGACTC
Source organism: Triticum aestivum (assembly GCF_018294505.1). Taxonomy (NCBI): domain Eukaryota; kingdom Viridiplantae; phylum Streptophyta; class Magnoliopsida; order Poales; family Poaceae; genus Triticum; species Triticum aestivum. The sequence continues at coordinate 112,954,543 of NC_057803.1, forward strand.
AGCCCGGTCCTTGCGCCGCATTAATAGTGAGTAATGAGCAGTCAAATCATAAGCCCCACCTTTCCCACTGTAAGTTGCTCTGAAGAAGCAACCATCAATACTCTCTTCTTTGAATCCGCTCATACTACTCCATCCGTCACTATTTATACAGTGCGCTTCAGAAAAAAGAAAAAAATCTGTGGGACCAAGGCGACTAGCGATCGGCCTGAAAAATAGCATTGGTAGTTATAGCACGGCGTCTATTACTAGAGGGAATAATGCGTACACACATGCATGTTGTGCTTCCACCCCGGGTACACACATGCATGCACTCCGTAGTAGTACAGTACACGGAGAGAAAATTGTGGACTTGATTGCGGTTACCACACCCTAATTAATTGAGCATTATACCAAAGGCATCTAAAGTCTCTCTGGTGGTGGAAATGCATTGAGAGAAATGCATCATAATGAAGCGCGCCCTGTAAACTGTGACGGAGGGTGGAGTAGTATGAAGGTGCAAAACCAAATACGCGTACTACTGCGGTTGGCTCTTCGCCCTTTCGTGAAGTCGAACAATGATGGTACTCCGCATGTTGGGTACTACAGTGTATGCCTCTGACAATATGACACCGAATGGACTGATGCATGTCCACCCAGGGTAGGTTGCATTAGTCAAAAGGCGTAAGTGAGCTTCACCTTGTCCTGCAAGCTTCTCCTCGTTCTGCGAGTTGACGGGACACACCAAAAAGTAGTGCTAGTCCATACTCCCTCCTTTCCGATTAATATGGCTTAATCTTTTTTGCGGGTAAATGAGAGAGCTTTATTTATATATAAGCATTCTTAGGACGATCAGCCAAGACACTGGTCACTAGGAAGCGAGGTACCCCGCAAAAAAAGAAGTAGGAAGCGAGGTGTTTCATCAAGCCAACTCTCGGCCACATTCAAAGTGCAGCGAGCACGGTTCACACGAAGATGCGCCGCAAGGTTTGCTGACCTGTTTACATGCTGAATAACAAAAAAGAGGAAATATTACTGAGCGCTACTATTTGCAACAGGATATGAGCCAGAATTAAGCGAGAATTGTGGCGAGTGTTCCATGCAATCAACTTACGTTATCACATGCGAGAACCCTCGAAGAGAACCAAATGTGTTGAAGATTGCTTTATCACATTTTAAAATTATAATAAGAGTGCAGCCGCTCCTCCATCCGGTTCCTAGTACTAGTATAGTACTTACCTTTATGGACTATAGTAGTAGTACTAGTAAGGCCTCCTTTGGTTTGTAGGATTTTTGTAGGAATTCTATAGGATAGGATTTGCAAAGGAAAAATTCCTTTGAAGCCGTTTGGTTTGTAGGAATGGATTCCTATTCCTATGTAGGATAGGAATCAATCCTTCACGTTTTGGAGGAAAAAAAACATTAGCCTAGACTCAATGAAAAAAAATCCTATCCTATGCACCAAATGACATCTCTTTCTCTGTAGGAATTGACATGCATGTCATGTCACTTCCTATGATTTTCCTATTCCTATAAAATTCCTATCCTATGAACCAAAGAAGGCCTAAACTTTGCGCTTGGCTGTTCGGGAAGTCGAACAATAATAGCACTAGTAGTATAGTGTATGCTTTTGGCAATCTGACACCGAATTAACTATTGCACGTCCATCGCCTGAGCGAGGGAGAGCCACAAGCTTCTCTCGCCCTGCAACCTTCTCCTCGTTCGGCAAGTTGACGGGACACAGCAAAGTAATGCTAGTCCATGTTGCCTCCTCTCCGGTTAATATGGCTTAATTGCAAATGAGATAAATACACTGTCTGTCACTATATATTTGTAAAAATACGGTCAGTGGACTTCATAATACACTCATTGCTCTCAATATATATATTTTCCGGTGCTCATACGGTCACTAGCTCACCCTGACTGAGTATGTGTGCATGCACGTGTAGGTTGAGCACTTGAGCGTGACCGTGTGTGTTCCGTCATGTGCTCGGACATGCATGCATTAGGGCGTCGCACGCGTTTTTGCATCCATGTGTACGTGTGACTGTTGCATACACGTAGGGGGAGTACGTGTAGGGGCCACTAAGGAGCAGTCAAATCACACAGTAAGTTAGTCGGAAGAAGAAACCATCATTTCACTCTTGAATGACACGTACGCAATATAAAATGGTTGATATGGAGAGAAAAAGAAAACCACTATATATACACTAGCAGGAGCCTAAGCTACAAGCCTGCTTGCTTAGGTTGCTCTCTTCACAAGCATAGAACGACGGGCCTGATCCCACAGCTGGGGGAAGGGAACAATGTTCTGCGTAGACGCAGTCGACATTGGCGAGGAAGAAAACCCACAGTCGGTGCGTCCCAATCGGGGGTCACCGCGGTATGGGCCGATGTCGCGTCCCAACCACCCTTCTAGCTACAGCCCGACGTCCCAGGTAGTCCATCTTCCTTTTGGAGCCGGCTTGATCCACTGCCGTAGCTCCATCTCCATGTCGATCTTTCTCTACTTCTACCAGCTTCTACTTGTGATGAGTTTATGTCTCATGAACTAGTGCCAGTACTATTATTCTAATCACACTTCTTCAATATCTTTGCCATCAGGGATGCTCAGGTCGATTTTAGTGGAACTGCACAAAAGCATCGTATGATCCGAGGGTGCCAGCCGTCTTTCCTTCGACAGGTTCTACCTGGCCAGGAAATTAAATCATGTTTAGGGTTTAGGGTTTAAGTCGTAGTGACCCCATCAGTAGTTTTTCTATCGTACACACTCTCACAACTTTTTTCTTTAGTTGTGAAGTAAATATTGGCTATGATCTGTGAATCATTGAGATGCATCAGCATGCATGTTAGTTTTCCTTTGTATTTGATGGAATGTTGTAACAGGGCAACCTTGGAATAGGAATGAAAATGGAGTGGAAAAGTTTCCGTTTCTCCGGAGAAAAATGGAAATGGAGAGAAACCAACGTTTCGTTTCGTTGGATCGCGCCACCGAGCAAAACCAACGTTTAAATCATGTTTGTCGTGTTCGTGTCTCACCCTCCTCCACGGCTTGAACCCACACGGTCGCTCGGCATACCACTCACCGCAAACCGAGTAGTATACCATAACTTTCCCGCATGCTTGTCAATGGATCGCGCCATGGAGTACTAGCACTACTGGAAGAGATTGACGAGTTGGGGGAGGACAGCTAGCTGTAGCACGGACTCCCAAGAACTTACTACTGGAAGAGATCGCGCATGTTGTAGCCGGCTATTACGACCTTTGAACGCGGAGCAGCCACGTGCACCCGGAAGCGGCGCGGGTGACGCTCTCTCAGCAGGCGCGCCGCAATCAATGCCGGCGCCAGTGAGAGGTCGTGTCCGCTCTGGCCGGGCATGAATGCGGCACTGGCTGTTTCGGGTGGGAAGCACGCGCGGGTGATGAAGAGGGTTCGGGTTGGTCAGGACCGGCCATGGCAGCGGTCCGGACATGCGCAAACAAGAGATGTTGTACGTTAATATTGCTGCGTATATAGTTAACAACCTAAATAATGTGCCAGTTGGACAAATATGATTGGAGATGGAGATGGAGATGGAATTTTACGTAAACACGGATATGCATGTATATGTCTATGTGTGTGTGCACGACGACTCTCGCGACCTGGAAGCGGGGGCGTGTTTTTGATCGAGTTTTCTTTCTTGGTACGTTAGAAAATCAGTTTGTCTAATTCACATCTAGATGTTATTTAAGGATATCACATCTAAGCTCCCACAAGTATATAATGTAGCAACAAGAAACAAAGAAAAAACTAGGAAAAGACCACAGACAGAGTGGACATCAACTTATATGTGACATAACTATGTCACATCTAGATGTGTCCTAGACAGACCCTTAAAAATTGTCTGCCAGTTTTCATTTCTTTTTTCTGGGAACGCGTGTATTCTATTTAAAACCACTGCTATGGAGAGATTTTTTTACTCCATTATAGCTTCTTGTTTGATAGAGTTTCTCGCGTCTCGCTCTCTCACCCTCTCCATATCAAAACAAGATGACAGTTTCCACTCTATCTCTCTCCTCACCGGTGGTCACAGATCCGGCCGAATCCCGTCCGCTGCGGGAGGTGAGGAGGTGCAGCGTTGACATTGTCGCCGTCGGCGATGGAGGAAGCCGATGCGCACCGTCCTCTCGGAGCCGGCGCTGGCGCGCACGAAGATCCTCCACGCCCTTGTTCGCTGCCGTCGTGTGGGTAGATCCCGCCCGCCCGCCTAAACGACATCTCGCCCACCTGAGGTATAACTTCTTGTACTGGTCCAGCTCCCCAGGTCGCTGCGTGCGGGTTTTCTTCTATGCGACTACTCCCCAGCTCCCCATGCATAGTAGCAAGGGTTCGTCGGCTGGTCCAACATCACCTACTAGTACTATTATAGAGGAAATGCCACTCAAAAAGTTGTCCTGATTTATGCCTCGATGGAGGTATACATGTTGTTTCGACAAAAAGTACATGGTGGTTGTGCGGTCATTGTCCATATGGTGGTAGTACTATCACTGGTTAAATGAAGAAATGCTTTTTTTCTCAGGTATCCTGGTTTAGTTCCCATCAAGATAATTATGATGCTTCTGTTTGTTGGTGTACTTTTCATGAATTCTTATTGACAATTGAGATGTCGTTGCTAACCCTTTTTTATATTTTTGGAAACAGCGATGCGTGTCTCCATACCCGGGCATGTCTTCCTCAATTTTAGTGGAACTGCACAAAATTGGATGGCCATTGTTGTTCCGCCTCACTGTCCTCTGCCACATGGTTCTTCCTTCCTCGAGCTTGATTACTGAGAAGAAACAGACCACAGTGAGGATTTGTCGAACTTCTTAGGTGCCTCACCCAAACTTGATGCCAAATGGATGATGCATCACCACGATGACCTATCGATGCTCATGGTTGCGCCTCATGGTTGCGTTGGCTGGTGAAGCTAATCGATTCTCGACGAAAAACAAGCTGTCTTCCATCAGTGCTCTTTGCTTGTTACGCACAAAGATGATATCCTTCGTCAGTTCACCTTGGTTGCGTTGGAGACGCAGTCGTCTTTCACGTTGCTGCAATTTTCGCTAGGGTTGTACGACAGGTGGGCCCAAAATGTGGCTGGCTCACCTGTCATACAACCAAAAGCAGGTGCAGTGAAGTCACCGGAGCTCAGTCCGTACTACAGTAGTATATATATAAGCGGGAGCCTCAACGCTTGTTCGCTAGGGTTTGCACTCTCCACACGCTCGCCGCACTACATATATGTTACTCCCTTCGTTCCGAATTACTTGTCTTAGATTTTTCTAGATACGGAGGTATCTAGCACAAAAATGAGTCTAGATACATTTGCTAGGGTTTTCTATATTCATAGTCTCTCACCCTCTCTTCACCAGATCTAAACAAGACTGCGTTGGCCTCTTGTCTCTCTCCCCCTCACAGCTAGTGAAGGAGGCGTCCGTATCCCGTCGCACCGGGAAGGGGAGGAGGTGCAGCGTTCACTCTATCGCCTTCGGCGAGGGAGGCACTCCACTGTTGACTGCACTGTTCTCTTTCACCCAGCGCCTATGCGGGAGGGCCACCGACCTCTTCTTCCTTGCTGCCGTACTTAGTGTGGGCAGATCCGGCCTCCCGCCGCACGCCTTGCCACATCCCGACGACCCTAAGGTATAAGTTTCTTTGAAACCGTCATTGCTCTAGCTGCATGTGGATCTTTTTCGATCTTTAGTTGAATCTAGGTCTTGGTTCAAAGAGGAATGAAGGGTGCGGTGGGCTGGAGCAAGAATCTAGGACGTGGTTCAATGAGGAAAGGAGGGGTTGAAAGTAGTATAGACTGGCTATCCAGCGGCTTTGTAGGTCGAAAAGGGAAAAATGGGGTAACCTAGTACACACATCTGTAAGGAACCGATCTCTTTGTTGAAAAGGGAAAGAAACTGGGGGTCGGGAAGTTTGTGCACGACTAGATTTGCTGCCCTCACATAGGAAGAAGGTTCAAAGAGAACAAATATGGGACCAACGCATATATGCTGCTTGGCTACATACTCTGCATCACCCATTTATACGTGTGGACACACATGGTGCTGGCATGTCCCATGCAGCTATTTTGCTGTTGTTAATCTCAGAATTAACTACTGATCTATTTTAAAAGAATTTCTCTGTTAATATGAATCAATGCAACCGTTTTAGAAATGCCACTGTCCTATACTTTGTATTCCATCAAGATAAGGTAGATGCTTCTTTTTGTGGCCGCATGTTTCATCCTCCTTTATTGGCCAGTAATTGTTTTCTTTTTTGCCTCTTAAAACAGGGATATCTATTCAACTTGTTGCTATAGAAAACTTAAATGTCACACCGGCAACTTTGCTTGATTTCAGTGCAACTGCACAAAACTTGATTGGATTTCCTATTCGTGTTGGTAGATTCGTATTTTATGTTGATCGTCTCATGAAAGGTCAGTACAGGCATTCATCCACATGATTGTGCAGTGTGCTTTGAGATGCTGTGCTACTTGTATTGGTACTGTTTTAAATAAATGATGAATTGAAGCTATTGTATTGCTGTCTTTTCCCATTAAGTAGTGAACAAAAATGGGACCAACCCAGACATGATGCTTGTTGCTTTGTTACAACAAATTCAGCATGACCCCCTTTATAAGCCAGTAATTGATGCCACTCTCAGAATTAACTACTGAATCTTATTTCAAAACTGCAACACTTGTTAGGGATTGGCGGGATTACCATTTTTGTGGCCGCATGTTTCATCCTCCTTTATTAGCCAGTAATTGATTCCTTTTTGCCTCTGTTTATACAGGGATATCTATTCAACTTGTTTCTATTGTGACATTTTGCTTCGCTACGCGAAACACTTTGCTTGATTTCAGTGCAACTGCACAAAACGAGATTGGATTTCCTATTCGTGTTGGTAGATTCGTACGTGATCTTGTGTGCGTCATGACAGGTTGGTACTTGCCTTCATCCACATGATCGTGCAGCGTGTTTTGAGATGTTGTGCTACTTGTATTGGTACTATATTAAATAAATGATGAATTGAAGCTATTGTATTGCTGTCTTTTCCCAATAAGTAGTGAACAAAAATAGGACCAACCCAGACATGATGCTTGTTGCTTTGTTATAACAAATTCAGCATCACCCCCTTTATAAGCTTTGTCGTTCTTTATACATGTTGAAACAAGGCATTGTTAAGATAATGTCTCAGTCAATATGAATGAATCACACTAATGGAGAATTGCTACTCTCATGCTTTGTTTCCCATTAAGATAAAGTAGATCAGTAGATGCTTTTCTTCTGGGAGTACAAGTCATCAGCCATTATTTCTTAGTAATTTTTTCCCTTATACCTATTGTTGCTTACAGGGATATCAAAATTAAAGCTCAGTTTTATTCCGACTTCGATTTTAGTTGAACTGCACAAAAGGAGCCAATGTGTAAGGCAAACTGCTGCATTACTGGGTCTAGTTGGTCGTTCCACTTTGCAGAAAGAAGCAGTCACTGTTTGCGCTACATTACAGAAGGAATGACCGAGAAGATTTACAGAGTATTATTAGACACCGGTGACATGACTAGTCTACAGAGACCATTGGCAATTTAACAATATGTGGATTGCCCTGGGCAAAAAGTGCCCAAACAAGTATAAAAGCTACGACAGGACTCCACGATCATAGGCATTACATATTTTGAATGGGAAAAGCTTGTCAAAGTTTAATCATTGATGTTAGCAAGAAGACGTTAGTTTAATATATTGGAATTGGAAAACCTTGTCAAAATTTGCTCATTGATGTTAGCCAGAAGACATGCATTTGATATTTTTGAGTGGGACGCCCTTGCTGTGAGCAGCGTTGAGTGTGTTTTCCTATTCCTGTGTTCAGTTTAGAAGTAAATAGTTACTCTGCTGAGATATTCCTGTGTTAAGAGTTTGTTCTGAATATTGTCTATGTAATGCCAGGCCTTGTGTTTGATTGCAAAGTTGAGCCTGGAATGTTGTGGCATGCGGCATCACGAGCTGTTCACCGTGCCTCCTGAGAATAATGCTTCGTATTGTTTTGCATGTTGATCTAATGCCAGTGATTTGCTTGTTAAGAAGATCATCCTCTTCTGTTGTTTCCGTGCTTAAGAAGTTCATCGTTTGATGTTTCATTCATAGCCTATATGACAAGTCGGGTAGGTTAGACGTGAAACCATATGATCTTCCGACCAACTCATGATATTAGGCCGTGATTGGATCATCGTTTTCCAACCAAAATCGCTTGTAAAACTGACGATTGTAAATTAAAGCAGATGGTCTCGGGCGAAGACGCTTGGTTGGTCGATTTCGACTAGTAAAATATCGGAAGTACTTGACACACGATAAAAACGCTGAATGACACTCGGACGATTGCTAATCCAGCCGTTAGCTGCTATTTCAGCCTTGCCCATGGATGGCATGATACGCACGTCGTGCATGTATCGTCTGGTAATGTCGTCCATATAGCAGTGCTCGTAAAATATACACTGGTCTCTCAAATTACACGCGTAACCCGCCGGTTTTACTTATAGACCTTGGGCCCTCGGTTTCATTACGCCTGTATTTTACGCGTTGTTTTCGATGACGAGTAAATTACACTTGTATGTTAATACAGGTTTGAAATAAACCAGAGCTCCCAAGCGTGGCCTAACCGTTTCATGTCGTCTCAATTTCTCGAAGGTGCTCATAGGTGTCCAATGATCCTTGCTTCCTGAATGAGTAGCGGGTGCTGTATCAGACCATCCGTAGGGCCCGTGAGGCCCTCTCCGTTGTCCTTCAAGTTGTTGCGCTCGCCGTGGTGCCGAGCATTGTTAACATCGTCAACGAACATGAGGATTTAGGAGATGACTTTATTTTGACTGGATGACACTAGGGACCCACTAGGGCCATAGCCGTACATACGCAAGTGCCTCCTTATTATGTACAACTATATTTTTTTTTGCTTTCTCCTGGTTTCGTGACATCACGGTCCCACACCATTGTCAACCTATGTAGTCAATATAAACGAGAGAATTTCACAAGGTGCGGCCGACAGATGGGACCAAGCAGCTCGAGCAGTATTTGTGTTTTTGAGGCGTGAGCACTATAGAGTTTTTTTTCTTTGCGATGATTTCATTGTTGTTCAGAGGAGAGGAGGGTATTAACTGGGCGGGCTGTGGCCCGTCTAGCCCAGGCCAGATATCCAGCCTAGATACTAATTTTTTCAAGATGAAAATGGCTAGCCCAGCTATACGTCTTTTTGAGGAATACCCAGGCAAGGTCAACTTGTTATTCTCCGCCCCGCTGGGCTGCAAATCTTTCCTAGGAGGGATGCATTAGGCTTAACAGGAAAATGGGCTTTAAAAAATAATAAATGGGATGTAATTATAAAAACTGGGTAGTAACTATAAAAAAATGCACCAAACACGAAATTAGTTTATAAAATATTATTTATGGATTTTGAAAATCTTAAATTTTCATTGTTGCGCGCGCAATGTTTCGTTGGATTTTTACGTAATACAAATTTATATTTAATCTGACTAGAAATTTCAGAATAAAAATATTTCGGAGCCCATCAAAATGTGGGAAATTTTATTGAATTCTGTCTTCAACGGTTGGTTGAAATTATTAATCATTGTCCTAGCTCGAAACTGGGTTGTACTTTTAACAAACTGTAAATGGGTTGTTGTAAATTCCATTAGAATTCCAAAATGGGCTGTACATTCTTACAAAATGCAAATGGGCTATAAGTTCTCTGCCACACACTTGTGGTCCTACTAAGTGGCGCATCCCCTAAAAAAATAAGTTGACGCGTATGCAAGGCTTTGCCAACTTATTATAGTCAACACACGGTTCTAGCAGCAGTGGCCGTTGGATGTCTATCCAACGGATGTCGTGCTTATTCTTCAATCTCGGATATTCTTAGCTTCGGCCGCCCAAAAAATGATTCCTCCCCCTGACATCTGGGGCGCACTGTTTCAGAGGCTGACCTGTGGGCCTACTAAGTTGGAGCGTACCAAGGGCTTTGTCAACTTAGTCAATAATAAACGTTTCTAGCTTCAGTGACCCTACGATGTCCATGCAACAGCCGTAGTGCTTCTTCAACCTCTGGTCTTCTTGGTCCATCCGCCAAAAGCAGCGCCGGTCGTGCCGCCTGCTCCTGCCTCCCGTGGCCGGCCATGCTACCGCGGAGGCCTCACCGCCCCCATACTACTCCCACCACTAGCCAGGCCATCCCTCCACTCACCCATACCCCCTGTTATTCTGCGGCGACGACAGCCTCACACCACAGCCGAACCAGTGAACCCTCATACTCCTTTCCACGCGGGCTTCCACTGCTGCGTCTTCCCCGGCTTCGGGTCGTCCCCTTCCTAGGCCTCGTCGTCGTCCAGACCACCGCCCTAGTGCTCTCGGCGCGGCGTGGTCAACGTGGTCAACGACCGACTTCCATCGGAAGAGTACTGTACGTGGAGAGGCTGACAGCTGGGTCCAGGCGGCCGCAAGGAAGTGCCTCCTTATTACGCGCAAAATAATTATTCCTCCACCTTACAGCAGGGACCCACAGGACGGGCCACCTTATTTCGCAAAAAAACGTTTCCCCCCTGACTGCTCGGACCCACTGGATGGGCCAACTATTTTGTGAAAAAACGTTCCCCCCGCTGTCAGCTCGGACCCATCGGAAGTGCCTCCTTATTACGCAAAAAAAAATGAATACTCCCCCTGCTAGCTGGGACCAACCATGGTGGGAGGCTGACTTGTGGGCCTACTAAGTTGACTGGGACGGGGGCCTTTGTCAACTTTAGTCAATATGAACGATTCTAGCTCCAGTGACCGTACGATGTCCATCCAACGGTCGTAGTGCTTCTTCAACCTTTGGTCTTCTTGCTCCAGCCGCCCAAAGCAGCGCCGGTCGTGCCGCATGCTCCTGCCTCCCGTGGCTGGCTGTGCTGTCGCGGAGGCCTCACCGCCCCTACTATTCCCACCGCTGGCCAGGCCCTGCGGCGACGGCAGCCTCACACCGCAGCCGAACCAGTGAACCCTTGTACTCCTCTCCGCGCGGGCTTCCGCTGCCGCGTCTTCCCCAGCTCCCTGTCGTCCCCTTCCTAGGCCTCGCCGTCGTCCACCGCCCTGGTGCTTTCGGCGTGGCGTGGTCAACATGGTCAAGGAATGACTTCCATCGGACATGGACTGTACGTGGAGAGGCTGACAACTGGGTCCATGGCCGCAGCAAGGAAGTGCCTCCTTATTACGTGCAAAATAAGTATTCCTCCACCCGACCGTGGGGACCCACTGGACGGGCCACCGTATTTCACGAAAAAAGTTTCCCCCCTGACTGCTGGGACCCACCAGCTACACCTTCGCACGCAAGGAAGTGCGTCCGGGCAAAAAAAACGATTAGCCCCCCTGACTGCTGGGACCCACCAGCTACATCTTCGCACGCAAGGAAGTGCCTGACAGTCGGGACCCACCTGGTCGAAGCGTACGTAGCATTGTCATTCTGGTCGCGAACGTGTACGTACATATATACTGGTCGATGTAGAGGCGCACACGTGTCGTAGTAGAGGCGCACACGTAGCATGTACACGTACGTACAACGGCCAGGGTGCAAGAAAGAAAATACGGCCACATATGTGTACATACGGGCGGGGTCTCGAACGCCTACTCGCGCATATGTACGACCACGGCTCGTGTACATGGCTGGGTCAGAACGGAGAAACAGCGTCGTCGTCGTGTTCATGGGGAGGCAACGGAATGCGTCGTGTTCATGGGGAGGCAACGGAATGCGTCGTGTTCATCGGGAGGGCTTGGACGGAACAGGCGATGGAAACGAGGCCTGGCGTACCGCAGAACGGAGGAAACGGCCTTGTGTTCGACCGGCCATGTTCGAAACGGGATCCTGTTCATCGGGAGGGGTCTGGCGTACCGCAAAACAGAGGAAATGGACCTCCTACGGTCGAAACGGGGGTCCCTGTTGATCGGGAGGGGTGTGGCGTACCGCAAAACAGACGAAACGGACTTGTGTTGGAGCGCTACGGTCGAAACGGGGGTCCTGTTCATCGGGAGGGGTGTGGCGTACCGCAAAACAGGACTCCACGGAATACTGTTCATCTCCACCGTCAACCCCCTCCAGCCTCCACGAGCTACTGTTCATCCACCGTCGACCTCCTCCAGCCTCCACCTGCGACTGTTCATCCACGGGCTCCTGTTCATCCAGCCTCCACCGCGCGCTACTGCATCGGCTAATGTTCAACCACCCCTCTCCACGGGCTCCTGTTCAACCACCCCTCCACGGGCTACTGTTCATCCTGCCCTCCACCGTCTACTGTTCATCCTGCCATCCACGGGGTGGTCCTGTTCATCCAGCCCACCACGGGGTCCTGTTCATCCAGCCCCAACCGGCTCGATCGATCGGGGTCCTGTTCATCCAGAGGCAACACCACGGGGTCCTGTTCATCCACCCCCACCGGGAACTGTTCATCCAACCCCCCCCCCCGCAACGCTCACTGTTCATCCAGAGGCAGCATCGATCGGCTTCAATTAGCAGTAGTAGCGAAGGAATCGCTCGATCGGGTTCAGTTAACAGCCATCGATCGATTGCTCGGGTTCAGTAACGCGTATCTTGTAGTGCAATCGCTCGGGTTCAGTTAGAGCCCAACGCCTCGCTCGGGTTCAGTTAGAGCCAACGCCTCGCACACACGCGCGTACGTGTATGAGAGAAACACGCATCGCTCGGCCCCCGACCTCCCACCGTAACCGAGAACTCCCCAAAATTTTCCTCCCCCTCGCTTCTACCACGGTTTTTTCCGTCATGGGCGGCCCAAAGAATGTCACGCAGCTGCGTCTCCGGCCCGCCCAGGACAAAAAGCCCATTTTCTGTCATGATTTTTTTTCATAGAAGTAGGAGCCCACCACATCTATGATGATACCGGGTTTTGTCACAATTATCGTCATAGAAGTGTCATATGTATGACAGAATTTTTTTTCGTTCGGCCCAAAATGTGACGGATGTGTCTTTTTTTTGTAGTGTACTACGCCTCGACTAACATTAAGAGGTCCAAGATGAAGTGTCGTGCCAAGTTTCTGAGTAAGGAGAAGTACATGAAGGTAATTACCTATTCTTAAGGCCTTGTACTTAGTTTCCTTGATTTGATTCATAGGCGTAGCACTGAAATTTCTCTTGTCTAATTTAGGTGCCCCCGAGATGGTGTGCGGATAGGATGGACTGTTGGGAGGCGTTGGTGGATGAGTGGTGCTCTCCCCAATGGCTAGCCATCCACAACAAGGCCAGGGATAAGCGTGCCCAAATGCAAGGTGTGCCACACATCCAAGGGAGCTCCAACCTGTTTGAGTACGGGCATCACTGGGTATGTGATTTGCTTCACAATATTCATTCTATTTCATTCTTCATGCTAGCTTGAGCCCTTAACTAATATTTTGTTCCTCTCTTTTAGGCGCGACACAACAAGAAGGACGTGCCACCGCTGTTCGAACTCTATGCCATGGCCCATACTTCCCCGTACAAGAAGGCCAAGACATTATCTGAGGATGACCTCGATCATCTAGAGAGCTTCACCAACATCTCCTCCCACAACAAGTTTGTGAGGTACAGAGACTTTGGGAAGACGAGGAAATGGGAGGACTTCAACCCGAGCCAGAGTCCTTTTGATCCAGAGATCGTGATGCTATCTGGTGGTGGGAGGTACCATGGATCGGTAGCCATTGGGGATTGTCGGTGTCAAAACCGGCGGATCTTGGGTAGGGGGTCCCGAACTGTGCGTCTAGGATCGATGGTAACAGGAGACGGGGGACATAATGTTTACCCAGGTTCGGGCCCTCTCAATGGAGGTAATACCCTACTTCCTGCTTGATTGATCTTGACGATATGAGTATTACAAGAGTTGATCTACCACGAGATCGTAGAGGCTAAACCCTAGAAGCTAGCCTATGATTATGATTGTTGTATATATCTATCGACTAGCCTGGCCTCGGTTTATATAATGCACCAGAGGCCTAGGATAACAAGAGTCCTAGCCGAATACGCCTGTGGGGAGAAGTCCTTGTCTTGATCGCCAAGTCTTGTGGAATCTTCCTTGTATGCGGTAGCTGTCCAAACTGGCCCATGAGTATACGGCCATGGGAGTCCCCGGCCCAATCTAACAGATCGGGAGATGACGTGGTGAATACCCCTAGTCTAGGACACCGTCAGTAGCCCCCTGAACCGGTCTTCAAGTTAGGGACGCTCCTCGATTCTTTCGAACTATTCTTCATCTTCGGTCGTCGATCTTGAAAACTGGTTCAACAAATCTTCTCATCTTCGATCTTGAGGATCGCCGAAGTGCATCCGAAGAGTTTACACATCGGGTATCCGAGGAGCCCCTTTAAGTTTCCGGCCTTTATCAATGCCTTATTATTTTTATGCCACACCTCGGGTTTTGAAGTTGTTCCCGGGAGGCAATGTCCTCTTGCGTCCGAGCTCCAACGCCGGACTGCATTCGAGGTATCTTTTGCAGCCGAGCACCAATGCCGGACTGCTTCCGAGCTCCAACGCCGAAATGTATCTGAGCTCCAACGCCGGACTGTGTCCAAGCTCCAACGCCGGACTATATCCAAGATGTCATAGATCATCTTGGTCCAAAAAAGTTGAAGGAGTTTATCCAAGCTTAATGCCGGAAATGCCCTCTATCGAGCTAGCCGCTAGCGCCCGAGCTTTATGCCGGGCTGGTTCCAAGGTGGTGCACCACCCCGACCACGGGCTGATTTTTTGTGAATATTTTTAACTGGTGCAATTTATTCTCTGCCGATGTATATCCAGTAGCACTCAAGGTGTGTATCAGTCTAAAACCCGAGATGCACCTGAACATAAGCATAAAACCGTTGTTCCCAGTAGCCCCTGAGACCCAGGTCGATATGCGAAATCGGCCTGAGGATCAACTCCTAGCTCGGCAACATATATAGGAATAAAAACGCAGTGTAATATATTAGAGATAATAGTGATCGGCGAACGGGCCCCTGAGAGAGGGTCGTGAGAAGTCGCCGTGATATATTAGCTTGATGCCAGATAGGTCTAGATGGTATGTTGTTCGAAGACGCGCTTTCCCATAGTTCGATGAAGCCGAACACTGAGCCCTTTGAATTTTCTGATTGAATAGGCAATGCAATAGCCCCCAAGACACTGGTCGGGTGGCAACACCAGATCAAGGGATCGATGTGCCCCTTTAATATTTGTAAATAATGAGCGCAAAGCCCAGTAGCCCCCGAGCCTTTATGTGGGCACGAGTGGCCGAATTATGGATCGATATCCAGAGTAAAATCACAGATTATGTGTAATGATTCTATGTATCCAAGTACTTTACATCATTATTTTGACTCCATTGTGACCGTTTATCAGTTGAAAGTGGCCCATCGTCGGCCTCTACCCCTTAGATACTATGCATAGTGTTTCTGCAATAACAAAACAACCCTTAGCCGACGTCTCGGTGCCCGAAGGCGGTTGTGTTAGCGGAAATGAGGCAATCAGATATGCAGGGTTTATAACTTTTGCTTAGTCATAGGAGCTTTAAACTGGGGAAGCTAGCTATGAGCCCCCGGTTAGTGTTCAGCGACATCCGAGGTCAAGCCATAAACAATTCGACCAATATTATGAACGGCCCATCATTTAACATAGTCATCGGATCGCTAACCAGTTTACGCCTATTATGACAGTCAGTTTTCGGCTTTCTCCACTGAGGTGCTTAACCATGCGAGCTGGAAGCACAATCGCAGTGGTTCTCCCTTTGCACACCTAGCCGAACAAAGCGGAACGTACGAGGCAAGCACAGGAGCCAGGCAACCCAATTATTGACCGAAGACACAATTCGAAACCGATGCATATATGGAAATATCCGAGAGTGTTTTTGCCGAATCTCTAAAGGTGTCCGGCGTTGCACTGCGAGACTAATGCTGGAAACACACAAATAGTTTAAAAGTGCCATAGGCTTGGAAAACCAAAAAACGTCAGTGAAAACCTGACGTCCGAATAAGATCAAGTGTTCGGTGCCAATCTGAAAATTGGACTTTCGAAAAAAAGTGCTTCTGTCGTGCTTTAACATGACACATCCTATCTCAAGACTTCAAGCTGGTCAGCCTACGGCTTCAACCTCCTATCCCGAAGGCGGAGTGCTTCTCATTAGGCCAGTTTAGCAAACTAAACTCTAGCGGCTTTGAGAGAGAAATTAGGCTCCCGGACTAGTGACCACACACTCATGTCGAAAAAGGGAGTGGTAAATAATAATAATAATAACTTTGCAACGACTTAGAAGAAGAACACTTATTATAAAACGGCTCATATAAATTTAAGATCCCCCAAGTGACTTGGGTAAAAGAATTTTATGTATAATGATTCTATGTACCGAAGTACTTATATCATATCTATCTTCACCCGAACTTTAAACGCGTCTTAACCGACCGTCGGCTTCTCCCTCTTCGGTCAAGGGCCGAAGAGTGTTATGTACTCCACCTATCGAGAATATCGATGGTGTTTCCGATAACCAAGCAATCAGGCCATAAGGCTATAACAGACAAAGCGCGCTCGGGGAACTTATGCTATATTATTGACGAAGTGTAAGAAGCATCTTCGAAGAAAATAGTACCCCCACCGATACCTTTGTTCGGTTGCTCATTGCTACTATGAGACATGTGCAATAGATTTTTTGTACTCATGAGTTCCGTTGTGTGCCGACCATAATTGAAAACAATAAGAGCGCTAGCTTTCGGCTTCACCCAGTCTGAGGTCCGGCTCGGATGACCCGATCGTGACAATCGCAGAGGTGCTCCCTTTACTCCCTAGCCGAACAATCGGGAACGTAGGGGTAAACACAGGAGCGAGGCAACCCATCTTGCAAATCGCTTAAGTCAACATGGTGCATATTGTGGCGTAATACATGAACAAGGAACAAAGTCGTACAAGTGTAATCATTTGCAAGGGGAAAGGCTTCATAAAGGAAGCCCCCAAGTAAACGGGGTATTTGAATTTGTGTGTCACAAACATAGTTTTGACAAGGAAATTTTTTACAAGCAACTTATTTTCAAAAAAAGTATAATGCTTGGTCGAACCGAACACAAGTTAAAAATTTAAAACTTTGAGCATGAAGGCAACTTAGCTGGTTAATGTGTTTCGTATTGATGACGCGGTCCGAGCTTGATGCGGGACAAGGTTCCATCCCCCAAGCCGGTCCCGAGGTGGCGGAGCAAAGAGCTCGGCACTCTGAAGTGGTGACATAGCATGGTCAATGCAGGCCGGCAGAGTGATGCCGAAGTCCCCGTCATGGGGTAATGAAGTGTTGACGAAGCCCCCCGTCCAGCCGAGGTGACGTGGTATGTCAGTACGCCGAGTTGACAATACTGCCCAAGCCGGATCATTTTCCTGTGCACAAAAAATAGTGCAAACCAGAGATAGTAGTAATAATAATAATTATTTTTAAAAAATCGTTGCATAATAAATAATTTATGCAAAGTGAGTAGTAAAAGAAATATGGCCTGGCGCCAAAGTCAATGCCGATGCAGGGTGTCAGCGTGATGCGGTAAAGGCGTGGCAAAGCTTGAATTCATAGGTCAGTCCGAGTTTCGGATGCGGCGTTCGCCGGACCATGTACAGAAACTGACCGAACCACCATGCGACCGTCGTTAATGCGGCCACCATTTGATAGACCTATGTACATATGATGGACAAACCAGAGTAATAATTCCTTGGGAAAAATGAACCCAAACAAGCAAAAAATACTAGGATTAATAACACCTGATTTATTTGTTGTAGCAATCCAAAGAAAGGTGATTCCCAGAATTGGGACTCGATCCACACACCCATTGCCTGATGGGCGATAAAGCGACAGCATGGCGATGCTGGCAAAGGTTGGCTCGCCGAGGCAAAGCCTCGGTCGAGCTAACGTGACGGAGCTGGTCGGCTAGTGACGCCAAAGTCTCCGGAGTAGGTTGATGAAGATATGGCGAAGCCCCCGGTCCAGCCTCGATGTCGAAGCCTCAATGTCAGCCGATGAGTCGAAGTAGGTCGGCATGATGGACACCGGCTTGAAGAAGCAACCGTGCGGCCCTGCCGATGCAGGTTGTGACGTGGTCAATGACGGCTTGATGAAGTGACCGTGCGGTGATGCCGGTGTGCCCGCTCCGTGTAATCCGTGGGGCGGCGATGTTGGTGATGATTTACCCTTCGCGATGCCGAACTCTTGTTCGGCTTTCCGAGATGATGATCCGAAGAAGTTGAGCTCAGCTCAACAAAGTGACGACGTGTCTAGCGCAGGTCGGCAGCCTTGAAGCAATATTGCCGGACTGGTTTGACACCAGCATGATGATGAAGATGACCTCAGGGGAGGCTTAAAATTTTATGGGCATGTGTTTAAAAACGACGCACAATACCCTAGAAGAGAATTCCTCTAAAAAAGTTGTCCAATATCACGTTCATAAAGAAACATGAATTCGGGTCAAGCTGAAATTTGGAGGGGTGGTAGATATGGGAATTCCACAGTAGATGAATGGTTGGATCTTCTAAAGGACCTCCAATCTGGGTTCTAGATACCACGCCCTAAACTCGTCTAGATTCCCGTCCAGATTTGATAGGGATCCGGTATATCGTAGACTGTCGGAGATTCCTCCATCGGAACTCGACGAAATTTTGCATGGCTGTTGTAGAAGTAATTCCGCACTATTCCACCAAAGCAATCGTCAAACCGACGCTCGAGGAGGCGGTGTCGGCGGGTACAAGTTTGCTGTCCAAAGAAATAGCACGGCCGCCCGAGGGCAATGTTGACGTTGAGCCCTCGAGCTCCATGGATGATTCCTCTATGATCATGATAGAGATCGGAGTTGATGTTGAAGAAGGCCCCCGTCCAAACATGACGATCTGAGATGGAGCACGGTCCTCGGTCGAGCCAAGGTGACCAGTCAAGCTAGCGACGAAAATGCCGGCGTCGCAGTTGACCCGCGGGCGAGCCATTGATCCTTTTGCCGATCACACAGCGGAACTCCCAATGAAAGCACCAATGTTGGTGTCAAAACCGGTGGATCTCCGGTAGGGGGTCCCGAACTATGCGTCTAGGATCGATGGTAACAGGAGACGAGGGACATAATGTTTACCCAGGTTCGGGCCCTCTCGATGGAGGTAATACCCTACTTCCTGCTTGATTGATCTTGATGATATGAGTATTACAAGAGTTGATCTACCACGAGATCATAGAGGCTAAACTCTAGAAGCTAGCCTATGATTATGATTGTTGTATATATCTATCGACTAGCCTGGCCTCGGTTTATATAATGCACCAGAGGCCTAGGATAACAAGAGTCCTAGCCGAATACGCCGGTGGGGAGAAGTCATTGTCTTGATCGCCAAGTCTTGTGGAATCTTCCTTGTATGCGGCAGCTGTCCGAACTGGCCCATGAGTATATGGCCATGGGGGTCCTCGGCCCAATCTAACATATCGGGAGATGACGTGGTGAGTATCCCCTAGTCTAGGACACCGTCAGGGATGGACTGGTACGTTGTCCTAGAACTCTCCCGGAGATCAAGAAGCGCCAGACGAGCTCCGATCCTGAGATAAGGTCCCGTCCACGGCCAATAGATCTCGCCATCGAGACTAGCGCCTAGGAGCTTCTAGCAGAGGCAAACATGCAGGCGTCGGAGAGGGAGAGGGACCTGGAGGAGAGGACGGCTAGTTTGTTGGAGGTGGAGAGGAACCGGAATGACGTGTCTCACCGGGCCCTATACGAGCTCCTCGTGGTAAGTTTCTCCTACATATTAGCCAAATCATGCACGTAATGTTCGTTTCATTACTAACTAATATGACTGACTCATGAAAACAAAATGTGCAGACCGTGTGCCAGAACAATGCTCAGACCCCTCCGCCGATGCCCCAGATTGTTATAGCGCCACGATGAGTTTCATTTGAATGGTCTTTAGTTACTAGTATTCACATTTTAGTTGCATCATGCTAACGAGACATTGCAAATGATCTTTGGTGCAGCATGCCTCCCAAAAAGCATCGACTGATCCTTCTCCGTCTGGCACTGGCGCAACCCCTACCGATCCTTCTCCGTCTGGCACTAGCGCAAACCCGACCGGTCCTTCACCTCCGTGATGATGGTAAGTTTTCCCAAGTGTTTTGCTTAACAAATGCATACTTAGCTTAAGAAATGACCTACTTAGCTCCAAAATGACCTATACTTAGCTTATTTTGCTCGAAAATGACATAATAACCTTACTTAGCTCCAAACTGACATATTTTACCTAGGATAGCTATAAAATGACCTATACTTAGCATTTTTTTCCTCCAAAATGACTTGAAATGCTTAGTTAGCTAAAACATGGCATAGTAGGATAGATCAATAATGATCTATACTTAGCTTAGCTAGTTCATTTATGACATAATTAGCTCACTTAGATAAAAAATGGCATAATAACCTTGGTTTAGCTCCAAAATGACCTATACTTAGCTTATTTTCCTCGAAAATGACATAATAACCTTACTTAGCTCCAGACTAACATACTTTACCTAGGATAGCTATAAAATGACCTATTTAGTGTTTTTCCTCCTAAATGACTTAATATGCTTAGTTAGCTAAAAAATGGCATAACTACCTAGGATAGCTCAATAATGATCTATACTTAGCTTACCTAGTTCATTTATGACATAATTAGCTTACTTAGGTAAAAATGGCATAATAACCTTGGTTTAGCTCCAAACTGTCATATAATTTGTTTATTTTCCTCCAAAATGACAAAATAACCTTACCTAGCTCCAAAATGACCGATTTTAACTAGGATAGCTCTAAAATGACCTACACTTACCATTTTGTCCTCCAAAATGAATAAATATGCTTAGTTAGCTAAAAAATGGCATAACTACCTAGGATAGCTAAAAAATGACCTATACTTAGCTTCTTTAGTTCATTTATGACATACTGAGCATACATAGGTAAAATGGCATGATAACCTTGGTTTAGCTCCAAAATGACATAGACTTAGCTTATTTTCCTCCAAAATGACAAAATAACCTTACCTACCTCCAAAATGACCGATTTTAACTAGGATAGCTCTAAAATGACCTACACTTGCCATTTTGTCCTCCAAAATAAATAAATATGCTTAGTTAGCTAAAAATGGCATAACTACCTAGGTTGGCTCAAAAATGACCTATAGTTAGCTTCTTTAGTTCATTTATGACATACTTAGCATACTTAGATCAAAAATGGCATGATAATCTTGATTACCTCTAAATTGACATAGACTTAGCTTATTTTCCTCGAAAATGACATAATAACCTTACCAAGCTCCAAAATGACCTATTTACCTAGCTTAGCTCTAAAATGACCTACACTTAGCATTGTTACCTAGCTTGGCTAAAAAATGGCATTTTACCTACCTTAGTTAGAAGAATAAGTTAAAGAAGAGGAGAGGAGAAAAAGAAAGAGAAAACAAATTATTCTTCTTCTTCCTTTTCTTCTTGTTTTCCTTCTATTTCTTCTTCTTCTTCTTCTTCAAACTTTCTTCTTTCCCAATTTGCAGATTTGCTTTAGATGAGGAAGCTTGCGTTGATGGAGTCTACTCTTCTCCTTGTGCTTCCTTTTTGTTTTGATTTTGTACGATGAACAATGTGAAACTTGCGACATATGTATGTATGGATTAAACCATTGTATGCTTCTTGTTGGATATGTTGGCTATATGTTGCATATGTTCCTCTCTTCACGATTCATGTGTTCGTATGCTTGTTGAAAGTATTTTCAAATGTGTGTGTATATATATATATATCTATGAAATTCTCTGAAATTGAATGAATTTAAGAAAAACAGGGGCTATACAGGCTCTTTGCCGTTTGCTGGTAGACGACAAAGAGCTTTACCATCAGCCAGCAGACGGCAAAGCTGCCACGTGGCAGCTACCTGTGCAACTTGGGGGGCACTTGGCTAGCTTATATGGTTGCTTTGTCGTCTGCCAGTAGAAGGTAAAGATCTTTGGATCTTTGCCGTCTGCCTGCACATGGCAAAGCACGTTGTTAACCCCTTAACAGACCTAAGCTGCCACGTGTGCCGTCCAGGCCCTTTGCCGTCTGCTGGCAGAGGGCAAAGGCCTTTACATCTTTGTCATCAGCCAGCATACGACAAAGTGTCCTTTGCCGTAGTTTGTTCAGCCGGATGTGTTGCCGTCTGCTGGCTGACGGCAAAGGCCTTTGCCGTCCGCTAGGCATGCCTTTGCCGTCAGCCATGGCAGACGACAAAGTTCCTGATTCCTATAGTGTATATATGTTGCTGCATATGTTTCTTTCTGTACTAAGCAATGATCCTTGAGTTAGTACATGATGTGGTCCTGAGATTACTTTGTTTTTGCTGCAGTTTTCAGTTCACCACAACTGCATTTGTGTTCTAATTCCCAACAGAGTGGCATCAAAGTCTTGGTTTCTTAGAAGGTTGCCAATCCTAATTGCTTGATTGTTGTTGGAAGTGTTGCTCACAATGGCTTTGGAAGAAAGTGCTACTACAAGTGGCATGATAGAACTTGATTCTTCCAATTACTCATTATGGAAGCCCATGATGGAGGACATCCTTTATTGAAAGGATTTGTATGAGCCAATTGTGAAATACAAGATACCCACCGGTGTCACGGAAGAAGAATGGAGAGTGTTGCACAGAAAGGCAGTAAGTGTGATCGGTTGTACATCAACCACAATATATTCCACCATGTTGCAAATGACACAAATGCGTATGAGATGTGGCAGAAGTTGGAGTCTATGTATGAGAGAAAGACATCAATGAACAAGGCTCCAGTGATCAAAAACCTTGCAAAGCTTGAGTACCGAGATGGCACAAGTGTAACTGAGCACTTGAATGTCTTCCAATGCAATATAAATCAACCCTCAGCCATGAAGATCAACTTTGAGGATGAGGTGCAAGCATTATTGCTGCCGAGTTCCATGCCTGATAGTTGGAACACACTTGTTGTGTCACTTAGCAATTCAGCTCCGGATAGGAAGCTGACTTTGGAGATAGTAAAGAATAGTATGTTGAATGAAGAAGCCGGAAAGAAGGAAAAGGGTGATGCCTCTTCTTATGATGTGTATGTGACTAAAATCCATGGGAAGAATGAGAACCATGGACGCAACAATACAAGATTTCAGCAAGGCAGAAGTAAATCTAGGGGGAGATCAAAGTCAAAACAGAGAAAATATATTACTTGCTTTTATTGTGGCAATTCGGGACACATAAAGAGCAAGTGCAGGAAGTACAAAAGACAGCTTGTAGAGGGGAAAATTGTAAAGAAAACTGAGCAAAAGGTTGAGAGGAACTCAGCCATGACTGGAACACATGAGGACTATCTAGTCATTGAGGATGAAGAATGCTATAGTGTTGTTCATCATGACGCCATGAGTTGGATTGTAGATTCAGGTGCGTCCTTCCACATCACATCACACAAGGAGTATTTCACATCTTACACCAGTGGTGTTAATGGTCAAGAGAGGATGGGAAATAGTGGTTCGTCAACAATTATTGGCAAGGGATCTATATGCATTGAAACAAATACATGTTGTAGATGCGTGCTCGATGATGTGAGGCATGTTGTCGACATAGGCTGAATTTATTGTCAAGCTATGCAATGAGGTGTTGAACATTGCTGAAAAAGACACTTTGGTTGAATTGTGGCATAAGAGGCTTCGACATATGAGTGAGAAGGGCATGCATGCTCTTGCTCACATGGAGTACCTCCCTGAGTTGAAAGCTATATCCTTGAAACCATGTGCACATTGTTTTGCTGGCAAACAACATAGTGTGGCATTTCGTACACTCCCTCCACACCGTGTAGAAAGTGTTCTTGATATTGTACACACTGATGTTTGCTCCACGATGGAAAAATCCCATGGTGGAACATTATACTTTGTGACTTCTATTGATGACCATTCCAGAAAGGTTTTTGTATGTGCTGAAACACAAATACCAGACACTTGAAGCCTTCAAGGAGTTCCATGCCAAAGTTGAGAGAAAAATTGGTAGGAAATTGAAGTGTGTGAGATCAGACAATGGTGGTGAATACCGAGGTCCTTTTGAAAGGTATTGCAGGAAGTTTGGCATCAGGCTTGAGAAGACTCCACCAAAGGCAGCTCAGCTCAATGGTCTTGTAGAGAGAATGAATAGGACACTCACATAGAGGGTCACAGCTATTCTGTCTCATGCTCATTTACCTAATTCATTTTGGTCTGAAACATTAATGAATGTTATGTATGTCATTAAACTATCTCCCTCAGTTCCTACTATAGGTGATATTCCTCAGAGAGTTTGGTCAGGGGAACATGTATCATACAAGCACTTGAAGGTCTTTGGTTGTAGGGCATTTGTACATGTTCCAAAGGATGAGAGACCAAAGCTTGATAGTAAGACAAAGCAGTGCATCTACCTCAGGCAACCAAGTGAAGAGTTTGGCTACAGGTTGGGGGATCTAGCCGATAGGAAGATTGTGAGAAGCAGAGATGTGGTGTTCATTGAAGATGAAACAATAAAAGATACTGGAAAACCAGACAAGCAAATGACCAACACACCTTAGGTTGACATGGACCCAGTCCATCCTCCTCTCGTGCATGACAATCATGGGGGAGATGATGATACTAAAGGAAATGGAGATGCAACTGACCAAGGCAACACAATTCAAAGCGGCGAGCAGCCATCAAGTGACGATGATGATGATGATGATGATGAACTTGGTAATGATGATACCAACGAAAATTCACCTGATTCACCACCAGTGCCGCAACAAAGAAGAAGTGAAAGGGGTCACATTCCTTCCTATAAGTATCCAACATATGTGTTGATGACTGATGCAGGTGAGTCCTCATGCTATGAGGAAGCAATTTATGATGAGGACAAAGATGAATGGTCAGAAGCCATGTAGGATGAGATGAATTCCCTGTATGAGAATTGTACTTTTGAGTTGGTAAATCTACCAAAGGGCAATAATGCACTCAAGAACAAGTGGGCGTACAGAGTGAAGACTGAAGAAAGCACCTCACATCCAAGGTACAAGGCCAGATTGGTTTTGAAAGGTTTCAGTCAGAAAAGGGGCATTGATTATGATGAGATATTCTCTCTGATGGTCAAGATGTCTTCAACCAGAGTTGTGCTTGGCATGGCTGCCACCATGGGCTTGGAAATTGAACAACTTTATGTGAAGACTGCATTCTTGCATGGTGAGCTAGGGGAGGAGATATACATGGAGCAGTCAGAGGGATTCATGGGAGGCAACAAGCACTTAGTTTGCAAATTAAAGAAGAGCTTGTATGGCTTAAAGCAAGCTCCTCGGCAGTGGTACAAGAAGTTTGAGTCTTTTATGACTGAGCTTGGTTACCATAAAGCACAACTTGATCATTGTGTCTTTATAGCCGAGGGTGACTTCATTATTCTCTTGATGTATGTTGATGATATGCCGATTGTTGGAAATGACACAAAGAGGATTGCTCTCCTCAAGAAGGCATTGAGTAAATCATTTACCATGAAGGATTTTGGACCAGCTAAGAAAATATTTGGGATGAAGATCTCCCTTGATAGATCAAAGGAGTTGCTTTGGCTCTCACGTGAAAGATACATTGAGAAGGTACTTGAAAGGTTCAATATAAAAGATGTAAAATATGTTATCTCCACTTGCAGGCTATCACAAACTGGATTCAAAACAATGTCCTACAAGCAAAAAGGAGAAAGAAGAAAAGAGAGAAGTACCTTACCAATCTGCTATGGGAAGTATGATGTATGCCATGGTATGCATTAGGCCTGATATTGTCTATGCAGTTGGAGTTGTTAGCTGATTCATGACAAATCCAGGTAAAGCTCATTGGGAAGCAATTAAGTGGATTCTCTGGTATCTCAAGGGAACTTCTACATCTTGTTTATTCTTTGGAAGTGATGAAGCTGCATTGCAGGGCTATACAAATGTAGATTATGCAGGTGACAAGGACCGTAGGAAGTCCACATCTGGATACCTGATGACTTATGTAGGGGGAGCAGTGTTCCAATCATGATTGCAGAAATGTGTTTCTACATCAACTACAGAAGTTGAGTACACAACAGCAATTGATGCTGGCAAGGAATTTGTGTGGATGAATAACTTCTTGCAAGAGCTCGACATGGAACTAGAAAAGTATGTTCTATTTTGGGACAGTAAAAGTGCTATTCACCTTGCCAAGAATTCAATCTATCACTTTCAAACCAAGCACATTGATGTGAGGTATCATTGGATTCAAGATGTTGCGAGTCCCAAGTTGTTGAAACACGAGAAGGTCCATGCCAACGACAATGGTTTAGATATGATGACCAAGATTATTGCCAAATAAGAAGCTACAAGCATGTTGCAAGGTAGCAGGCATGGTGGTGCCCCCCTCACGAGTCAGAGGGGGAGATTTGTTGGGATATCCTCCTCGTGTGGGTTGTGAAGAGATGACCATTTGAAGCCTAGGTAGCCCAAAGAGGTGCAAAAGCCCACTACTCATTGGGGTTATAACCTAGGGTAATTTTGGACTCTGTACGTGAGAGGATGGGGACACTTTACCCTCCATCTAGTGGCCACCATCACGTGTGACCAAAAATCAGTTCAACCTCCATTAGATAAGAAGAGAGAGAAAACCAAGAGAGAAAGGAAAGAGAGAAAGGAAAGAGATAAAGATTGAAGGAAGAGGCAAAGGGAGATCCTCCCCAAGGTTGTGATGGACTGATGATCCATATCCACTAATTTATCTCCTTCAAGCTCCAGTTCCACCATATTTGGTGAGATTCTTCCAATCCCCAACTCTTGATCCCCAAATCCTGTTGTGTTCATCCAAGATTCAAAAATCTTGATGTATGAGATCCTATGGTGCTATATAGAGACAAACTTGTTGTATCCCACATTTAATAATAGTGGAAGAGCATTTGGATTCAGCCCATGGTTTTTCCGCTCAAGTTGGGGGGTTTCCGCGTAAAAATCTAGTGTCTCTGTGTTGATGCTTGCTGCTATCCACAAAGTTCCTCCTACCATAAGGCACTCATCAGAGGAGCATCTTGTCTGTCGAGTAACATATTTTGCCTCCATATATGCTGTTGCATATGTTTTCTTCTGTAAAAACTAAGCACCAATCCTTGAGTTAGTACATGATGTGGTGCTGAGATTACTTTGCTTGCGATGTAGTTTTAAGTTCATCACAAGTGCATTTGTGTGCTAATTCCCAACAATATTGTTGGCGTTCTGGGAACGGGTGTATCCAAACTTGCCTGCCTGCGGCTCACGGCATGGCTCTATCGATGACCTAGTATGGTCCACCTTCAGCACCAACAACTCAAGACCCTCGTGAGGCAAACGACACCAAGACCTCCAGACGGAGCGACCTCCTTAGGCTGGCTCCAGAGGAGCGAAGATTTCTATGCAAGCCTCACCTCGCGAGGTTCGAATGACGTGAGCCATGACGACCAAGGCCAGGCGGGTGCCAGCGGGCGCAGGACATCAGTTTCCTCTTCAGTGCTAAGGAGGCAAGTGCATGCGCGAAGTCCCGAGGAATTAGCCAAAGGTTTCCATTCCCATGCAACAAGACCAAGACCGCCAGGACAGCAGGACGGAGGTCATTGCCGAGCCCACCACGGCGTCACATCCAGAGGCTTTGCAGGCAAAGACTACTTTTGTCAGGATAAGATGTACTAGTTGTCTCCCTTCGAATTTGGCCATTGTGGGATCCCTTCCCGCCTCCATTTTGGGGGAAGAGGACCAAGGCCACTATAAATAGGGCCTAGCCACCACCGTAGACGCGGACGGATCATTAAGATCATCCTCTCCCCCACCAGCTCAAGAACACACCTCCTGAGGTTGTTCCTCCACTGTACTAGTTCATCATCAGCCCACCTCAAGGCCAATCCACCCCAAAGCAGGAGTAGAGTTTTACACCGCAAGGTGGCACGGACCTGGGTAAACTGTTGTGTCCCATTTCCTTCCTGTTCATAGAGCTAGGCTGTGAGATTGGCCAGTAGGCAGACTGTAGAGGTTGAGTTCTTCGCACGCACCCCAGAGTTCGAATCCATCAAGGGTTTGCGGAGCCCGAAATCTGACATTTGGTGCGCCACGTAGGGGTGCATCGGAGCCTCTCTTCCTCTAGTCGATTGGCCACTGTTTAGCCGTCCCCATGGCTGATGCTCGTCGAGTTTGTGCTAAGCGCCGAGCTGCCCTCGCCGCCTGCGTCGCCCAGACAACGCCCGCAGGTGATGGTGCTCCCCGCCGTCCCTCGTCGCCCGCAGCCAACGCTGCCACCGGCCCCGCGACCCACGAGCAGCAGGCTTTGTCGATGCAGCCCTCCGTGTAGCATGATGGGTGCACCGCCACTTCGTCGCTGATCCCGGTGGCCGCTTCATTGTCTCATGCTCGTCTCGGGCCGGCAAACGTGTAGGTTGCATTGCTCATGGCATGCGAGCTCCCACACTATTGTCCTATCGACGACCTCTACGAGGACTGGCTGGACCGCATCGCTGAGCTCGTCAGCGCCACTGAAGAGGCCCCTGCACCATCCCGCTCATTGCCTCCCCCGCTGCCTCTCGCGGGCTACATGGCCCACAATGCGCCTCCTCCACCTCCCAGGCAAGATGTCGCCCTCGAGCCAAGGCATGAGGCTCCACGGCACGACCCGCCGCGCAGGGCGCTGGCGCGTGACGAGGAAAGCTTCCAGGTGGTGCAGCGACCACAAGGAGATGCGCGTGCGCTCCCAGCACCGCCACGTCAAGACCGCGCGCCGCCTGGGGTGGTGGCGCGCGAGCAACAAGATCAGGCTCCACCTCTATGACGGGCTCCCATGACCACGTCAGGATGCCGTGCGTTCACTCCGGAGTTGCGCAGCATCGTCTGACCAGGGAAGTTCAAGCCCGACCATGCCGAGTTCCTGCATCTCTATGAGCTGAGCATGAAGGTGGCAAACGACAACGAGAAGGTTATGGCGAACTAGTTTCCCATGGCCCTCAAAGATGGCGTGCGCTCGTGGCTCCTGAACCTTCCCACGAGATCGATCTCCTCCTCGGACGAGATGCGCGAGCGTTTCATCGCCAACTTCCTGCCAGTTGCGGGTGACCTGCGGCGCATCAAGAAGCAGCTAGGAGAGACCTTGCAGAACTACATCCAGCGCTTCAACAGTGTTCGCCTCAAGATCCCCAAGGTGTCAGATGAGGCCATCATCCCGGTGTTCACAGATGGCATCAGGAGGTGCTCGCCCTACACGAGGACATGTGCATGACTCTGGAGATGTTCAACATGGCAACTGCTACCTCTTGAGCACTGCATTGGTTTTACCTTGAAGAGGAAAGGGTGATGCATTAAAGTAGCGTAAATATTTCCCTCAGTTTTTGAGAACCAAGGTATCAATCTAGTAGGATATCACGCTCAAGTCCCACGCACCTACACAAACAAATAAGAACCTTGCAACGAACGCGATAAAGGGGTTGTCAAGCCCTTCTCGGTCACTTACGAGAGTGAGATCTGATAGATATGATAAGATAATATTTTTGGTATTTTTATGACAAAGAGAAATAAAGATGCAAAGTAAAATAAACGGCAAAGGAAATAACTAAGTATTGGAAGATTAATATGATGGAAGATAGACCCGGGGGCCATAGGTTTCACTAGTGGCTTCTCTCAAGAGCATAAGTATTACGGTGGGTAAACGAATTACTATCGAGCAATTGATAGAATTGAGCATAGTTATGAGAATATCTAGGTATGATCATGTATATAGGCATCACGTCTGAGACAAGTAGACCGACTCCTGCCTGCATCTACTACTATTACTCCACACATCGACCGCTATCCAGCATGCATCTAGAGTATTAAGTTCAAGAGAACAGAGTAATGCTTTAAGGAATATGAGATGATGTAGAGGGATAAACTCATGCAATATGATATAAACCCCATCTTTTTATCCTCGATGGCAACACTACAATACGTATCGGTTCCCTTTCTAACTGGGATCGAACCCAAAGCTAAGCACTTCTCCCATTGCAAGAAAGATCAATCTAGTAGGCCAAACCAAACTGATAATTCGAAGAGACTTGCAAAGATAAACCAATCATACATAAAAGAATTCATAGGATAATCAAATATTGTTCATAGATAATCTGGATCATAAACCCACAATTCATCGGATCTCGACAAACACACCGCAAAAGAAGATTACATCAAATAGATCTACAAGAAGATCGAGGAGAAGTTCGTATTGAGATCCAAAGAGATAGAAGAAGCCATCTAGATAATAACTATGGACCCGTAGGTCTGAAGTAAACTACTCACACATCACCGGAGAGGCCGTGGAGTTGATGTAGAGGCCCTCCGTGATCAATGCCCCCTTCGGTGGAGCTCCGGAAAAGGCCCCGAGATGGGATCTCTCGAGTACAGAAGGTTGCGGCGGTGGAATTAGGTTTTCATGGTGCTCCTGGATGTTTAGGGGCTACGTGGACTTATATAGGAGGAAGAAGTACATTGGTGGGGCAACAGAGGGCCCACGAGGGTGGACGGCACGCCCAGGGGGGTAGGCGTGCCCCCCTGCCTCATGTCTTCCTCCCTTGTTTCTTGACGGCCACTCCAAGTCTCCTGGATCACGTTTGTTGAGAAAACCACGTCCCCAAAGCTTTCATTCCGTTTGGACTCCGTTTGATATTCCTTTTCTTCGAAACCCTAAAATAGGCAAAAAAACAGCAATTTGGGCTGGGCCTCCGATTAGTAGGTTAGTCCCAAAAATGATATAAAAGTGTAAAATAAAGCCCATTAACATCCAAAATAGATAATATAATAGCATGGAGCAATCAAAAAATGTAGATACGTTGGAGACGTATCAAGCATCCCCAAGCTTAATTCCTGCTCGTCCTCGAGTAGGTAAATGATAAAAGAAGATTTTTTGATGTGGAATGCTTTCTAACATATTTCTCAATGTATTTTTTCTTTATTGTGGCATGAATGTTCAGATCCATAAGATTCAAGATAAAAGTTTAATATTGACATAAAAATAATAATACTTCAAGCATACTAACTAAGCAATTATGTCTTCTCAAAATAACATGGACAAAGAAAGTTATCCCTACAAAATCATATAGTCTGGCTATGCTCTATCTTCACCACACAAAATATTTAAATCATGCACAACCCCAATGACAAGCCAAGCAATTGTTTCATATTTTTTATGTTCTCAAACTTTTTCAATCTTCACGCAATATATGAGCGTGAGCCATAGATATAGCACTATGGTGGAATAGAATGGTGGTTGTGGAGAAGACAAAAAGGAGAAGATAGTCTCACATCGACTAGGCGTATCAACGGGCTATGGATATGCCCATTGAGGGAGTCCTGTATTAGGGGGTGTCCGGATAGCCGGACTATAACCTTTGGTCAGACTCTCGGACTATCAAGATACAAGATTGAAGACTTCGTCCCGTGTCCGGATGGGACTTTCCTTGGCGTGGAAGGCAAGCTTGGCAATACGGATATGTAGATCTCCTCCCATTGTAACCGACTCTAACCCTAGCCCTCTCCGGTGTCTATATAAACCGGAGGGTTTTAGTCCATAGGACGAACAACAATCATACCATAGGCTAGCTTCTAGGGTTTAGCCTCTTTGATCTCATGGTAGATCTACGCTTGTACTACCCATATCAATATTAATCAAGCAGGAGTAGGGTTTTACCTCCATCGAGAGGGCCCAAACCTGGGTAAAAACATTGTGTCCCTTGTCTCCTGTTACCATCCGCCTAGACGCACAGTTCGGGACCGCCTACCCGAGATCCGCCGGTTTTGACACCGACATTGGTGCTTTCATTGAGAGTTCCTCTGTGTCGTCACCTTTAGGCCCGATGGCTCCTCCGATCATCAACAATGATGCGGTCCAGGGTCAGACCTTTCTCCCCGGACAGATCTTCTTGTTCGGCGGCTTTGCACTGCGGGCTAATTCGCTTGGCCATCTGGAGTAGATTGAAAGCTACGCCCCTGGCCATCAGGTCAGATTTGGAAGTTTGAACTACACGGCCGACATCCGCGGGGACTTGATCTTCGACAGATTCGAGCCACAGCC
Organism: Triticum aestivum; assembly: GCF_018294505.1. NCBI lineage: Eukaryota > Viridiplantae > Streptophyta > Magnoliopsida > Poales > Poaceae > Triticum > Triticum aestivum. Next base: position 112,986,594 of record NC_057803.1, read on the forward strand.
AGGCGCACCGCACTGTCACGATGGGTATGACCTAGCTTTACCGCCGAACAGTACCCTAGAGGCCGCGCCCGCATCAGCTCCGACCCTTAGCTCAGAGCCAACTACGCCGATCGAGGACGGGTGGCTAGACACCGCCTCGGGGGCTGCAGTCTCAACGGCGATCGAGCCGAACACCAGCCTCATCCTCTGCGAAGCCCGTGACTCCAAGGCGCCGGACTCTTTTCCAGACTCCGAACCTTCCGCGCCCCTGCCAATCGAATCCGATTGGGCGCCGATCATGGAATTCACCGCCGCGGATATCTTTCAGCACTCGCCCTTCGGCGACATTCTGAATTCACTAAGGTCTCTCTGTTTGTCAGGAGAGCCCTGGCCGGACTATGGCCAACAGGATTGGGATGCGGGCGACGAACAAATTCGACGCCCACCCACCAAACACTTCGTAGCCACTGTCGACGATTTAACCGACATGCTTGACTTCGACTCCGAAGACATCGACGGCATGGACGACGATGTAGGAGGCAAACAGGAACCAGCTCCCACAAGGCACTGGACAGCCACCCCATCCTACGATGTATACATGGTGGACATACCCAAAGGAAACGACGAGGACGAACGGGAGAATGCAACGAAGGGTCGTTCGTCCGAAAAGCAGTCAAAGCGGCGGCGTAAGCGCCGCTCCAAGCCCCGCCTCAATAGAGACAACGGTCATACAGACCCAGCCACAGAGTAGGGTGAGCCGGCGAACGATGAACATGGCATCGAGCAACTGTCCGGACAAGGCAACTTGGATAAACAAACCACACAACCCGTCCCCGGTGAAGATAACAGTCCGGACGACCTCACGCCGGACAAGTTCCTGGAGCAGAAGAACCTCCACAAAAGGCTCGTCGCCACTGCGCGTAGCCTAAAAAAGCAGAAGCGGAAGCTCAAAACTGCGGAAGATGCACTCAGAATCAGGTGGAGCAAAGTACTCAACACCGCAGACAAATACGGCGACAGTCGCCACACAAAAAGCTACCCGAAGCGAAAGCTCCTGCCTGAATTTGATGAGGAGGCCTTAGAACCTCCAAAATCAACAAATAAGGAAGCCACCCGGTCGGATAAACGGCCTCATGGCCAATATAGAGTGGCAAGAGGCGCCGCACACAAGCCAGCACGCGACCCACTCAAGGATTCGCATCAAAAAGATGGCCCAGCCAGATCTATCTACGGGCCAAGAAAGCAAGCTTTAGTAAGCAATGCAACACAACAAACATCCGAACACTACGGCACACCCAAATACAGGGGTGCCACACACCCCCTATGTTTCACCGATGAGGTGCTGGACCATGAATTTCCAGCGGGATTCAAGCCCGTAAACATAGAGGCGTATGACGGAACGACAAACCCTGGAGTCTGGATTGAGGACTATATCCTCCATATCCATATGGCCAGAGGAGACGACCTCCACGCCATAAAATACTTACCCCTCAAGCTCAAAGGGCCAGCCCGACATTCGCTTAAAGGCCTTCCCGAAAACACCATTGGAAGTTGGGAAGAGCTCGAGGATGCTTTTTGGGCAAATTTTCAAGGGACCTATGTCCGGCCTCCGGATGTAGACGATTTAAGTCATATAACTCAACAGCCCGGAGAGTCAGCCCGGAAACTCTGGAACATATTTCTTACTAAAAAGAACCAGATAGTCGACTGTTCGGACGCTGAAGCCTTGGCAGCTTTCAAACACAGCGGTCGAGACGAATGGCTTGCCAGACACCTCGGCCAAGAAAAGCCAAGAACAATGGCCGCATTAACAAGCCTCATGACCCGCTTTTGTGCGGGAGAGGACAGCTGGTTGGCAAGATGCAGCACCAGCGACCCAAGTACATCCGAAGTCAGGGACGGAAATGGGAAACCGCGTCGCAGCAAGGACCAGCACCGGAATAAGGGAAACAGCCCGAAGAGCACGGCAGTCAACACCGGATTCAAAAGCTCTCGGTAGGGTCAGAAAAAGCTGCCCCTCAAGGATAACAGGGACGAGCTATCTAGCCTAAACAAAATCTTGGACAAAATATGTCAAATCCACAGCACTCCTGGGAAGCCTGCAAACCATACCCAAAGAGAATGTTGGGTCTTCAAGCAATCCGGCAAACTCAACGCCGAACACAAGGGGCTCGATACACCAAGTGAGGACGATGACGAACCCCACAAGCAGAGCACCGGGAAACAAAAGAATTTCCCACAAGAAGTCAAAACAGTAAACTTACTTCACGTGAAAAAGGGAAAAACAAAGTGGCGCCTATAGAGATACGCGCCATGCGGTCTATCACAAAGGAGTCTCGCCACTGGTTGTTAAAACCGATCACCTTCGACCATCAGGATTACTCCGGAAGTATCCGGAACGCAGGTTGGACCGCCTTGGTATTAGATCCGATAATCGACGGATTCCACTTTACACAAGTCCTGATGGACGGCGGCAGTGGTCTAAACCTGCTATATCAGGACACAGTCCGCAAAATGGGGATGGACCCAACAAAAATTCGCCATAGCAACACTTCCTTTAAAGGAGGAACGCCAGGCCCGGATGCCCATTGCACGGGTTCTCTCCTGCTAGAAGTAATGTTCGGTTCCCCCGATAACTTCCGCCGCGAAAAGCTAACCTTCCACATCGCCCCATTTTCAAGTGGCTATCAAGCACTACTGGGACGCGAAGCTTTCGCCCGCTTTAACGCAATACCGCATTATGCATCTCTCACGCTTAAGATGCCCGGCCCACGAGGCATCATCTCACTAAAGGGAAACATTGAATGTTCCTCGCGCGCAGAAGACTATACGGCTGCCTTGACAACCACACATTAAAACTGCTTCACCAACAAAAGCATCTAACATGTCATTAAGACCACGGACACGGCTAGGCGAGTCTGGAGCAAACTTATAATTGCTAAAGGTTTTTGTAGCCGTACACCCCTATACAAGGGGCTCCGCATATGTAAAATAAGTGACAATAAGGCTCAATTTTCCCCATCTTGAATTATACTTTTTTTACTTAGTACAACATATATTTCGCATGGCTATTCTCCTTTCAACTAAGTTCCTCTCTTTTACAGATGAACACCGTGCTACACCCATCCAGGACACGGCGCAACGGAGATACAGGCCCAGACGTGCAGCAGGGACCCGTCCCAAGGATTCTCTTTCGATTAAAACCCTGCGTAAACCTTTTTCACTGTCTCTTGTTGATGCACATCCCCCGGATTCACAGTATAACCGAGGAGGAGGCTGGCGTCTTGGCATGTGGCCACGTCAGAATTTCGCATGTACCTGGACACGAGGGGCTTATTATCGTGGGCACTGCTCAGCCCATTTTTATAAAGACCGAATACCTTAGGGAGTGTTCGGCGTCGCGAGTTTGGCCTTATATGCATCAGATCCGAATCATGTCTTTGGTCAAATGTTGGGTTTGCCCGGATCCTGTGTTTTGCTGCCTTACGTTCCGCTCTATCGGCTAAGGCGGCACTAGGAGAACTACTGCGATTGTGCCCCGGTTCAGCCAGGCGAGCACCTCAGTAGAGAAAGCCGAAAACTGACTGTCATGATATAGCGTGAGACTGGTCAACCACTCGATGACCTATCAGAGTCTTCGGGATTCCTCCGCATTAATGAAGGGCCATTTCCCGGCCAGGCACACATGCGCCCCGAGTTCGGGCGAGCGCGGCGCCACCAGGGGCTATATAGTAGCCCCCCTGTCAAACTCCTATGGCTAAGTGAAAGTGATAAAGCATTATAGTCCGATTTCCTAGTTCGCTGCGCTATCACCTCCTTCATGGACCAAGACGTTGGATCAAGTGTGAGAATGCGCCTTCTGCCAACACCCCCGCATTATATGTGTGGGGGCTGAAGCCGACGACTACCATCTTTCAGATTATATACACATATACCTCAACGGCCGCACATGAGGCATTATAATACTTGCAGGCACAAGTATAAAAAGCTTCTACAATTCATCAAAATATTGTTTTACAATAATACACGTTATTCGAACATAATATCCTTCGAGCACTGCGTCTCTATCAAACGAGCGCCTTGCAGAACTTCCTGAAAATAGTGCTCAGTAGGTATTCGGCCTCCGTCCGAATCTTGGGATGCAACAGCGGCGGCCTCCATCTCCGCCCAGTATGTCTTGACACGGGAAAGGGCCATCCACGCACCCTCTATGCATGCTGACCTCTTCATCGCATTGATATGCGGCTCTGCACCAAGGAACTGCTGCACCAAGCTAAAATAACTGTTCGGCTTTGGCCTTTCCGGCCACAGATGATTAACGACATCCTTCATGGCGACTCCGGACAACCTATTCAGTTCGGCCCATTCGGCCAAACGATCGGTCAATGGAAGAGGACGCTCCAGATTGTTGAACTGTGACCAGAAGAGCTTCTCCATTTCGCTATCTTTCTGATCTTGGAAATGTTCGGCCGCATCAGCGGCACTCGCAGCTAAATCCAGATATGCGTCCGCCGAACTCCACATCCGGTCCAACGGAGCGTATTTCGGATCTCCGAACTTCATCCGCAACATAAAGGGCTTTCCAGCCGCGATATCTCCGGCCTGACGTAGCTCCTCCTTCATTGCTCTCATCGCAGAACGAGCATCCTTGGCCACTGTAGTGGCCTTCTCCAGGTCTGTCTGCTCTGCCCGATCTTCTTTTTCAAGAAGCTTGCAGCGGTCAGTAGCGTTCTTTAACTTCACAGCCATTTCGGCCATTTCCTTCTTGCTTCGGCAGTGAGCAGCCTATTCGGCTTTCAGCTCTTCAGTTGCCTTTACGGCAGCCGCATCACTTCTCTTAGCTTGCTCCTTGGCTCGGGCAAGTTCCGCCCGAAGGTTCTCCATGGCAGCGGCCCCATCTGCATCAAGCGCACACGCTGTAAGATACTGGCATCAAGCTCCTCTTACTAGGTGTCTCCGGAGAAATTACATACCTTGTGCCTCGTCAAGCCGCTTGTTGACAAGCGCGATGTCGGCATCTGCCACGTCAAGTTGCCGCGTTAGCTCGGCAAATTCATCAGTCCGGCTGGCCACCGGACACTTCGCCACCTACATAGGAAGGCGGCAAAATTACACCTGGGACTATGATCCTCTGCGTGCTGTCGTCTTCGACAACACACAGAGTCCCAGGGGCTACTATCTACATAGGGCACATCTTATATGCGGAACTGTCAAAAGGTACATCACCTCGCGTACCTCAAAACATGTCAGTAAACTCTTGACGGCCTCGTGCAACCCGCTTTCAGCGGATGAGATCCTTTCAATTGCCGTACCCATCAACGTACGGTGTTCCTCTGAGATAGACGCTCGCCCTAATAGATCCTTCAGTTCATCCGACCGAGCACCAGGTGGTGCCTGACTCGTTCGATGGCCTTTTTCAAAGACCGGACATGGATGGCCTTGGGGGGCCATATGACTGCCTTCCGGCCCTGTTGGATTCAGAGAAACCCTCCGCGACGATACCTCAGGATCGCCCGCCTCGTAAGGCGGTATGCCAGGGGGAGGCGCTCCGCTCTCCATCATCTCCGGAAGAAGATCCCCCGAATATGAGCTCTGCTGAGAAGGGCTGAGATCCAAACTACAAGGTAAAATTTCGGTTATTTTCCTCATAAATAAAACAAGGATTTCTCTCATTTTAAACCTCCCCTCTCTACTTACGGCTCGGTGGAGGGCTGATCCCCTTGAGGGCATAGTACGGCCGAGGTATCCCCCGGCACAGGACCCTCTGGCGAAGATTTCTTCCCCCGCTTTGAGACCATGGACTCCGGGTCTTCAGAGGCAGTCCTCTTCCTCCCCTGAGTAGAGGAATTTTCGATTCCTCCTTTCCAGACAGCCTCCTTCAGGGAGGCAGCAGCTTCTTTGTCCCCCCCCCCCTTCGCTCTCTTCCTAAGGCACGATCTCCAGCATCCTGGTTAACACGGGATCCGGCAAGGTCTCGGGAAGGGGGGCCAGGCACCTGATTAACTTCGCCTTCGCTACCCACTCTTGTTTCAAAGACAACTCTTTTAAGGGTGATGTTGTGATAAATGAACGGATGGTGTGTCCGGGCACTGGGCTACTTACTTGAGTATCCGAACGATTGCAGCTCAGACTTGCGTCCTCCGTAGAATCCAGACACACTACTTGTGGTCCGAAGAATAATTTGTACATCTCCACGGGCGTCATGCCAAGAACATGTTGGAGAACTCGTGGTCCCTCTGGGTTGAACTCCCACAGGCGGAGGGGGCGACGTTTGCAGGGCAGAACTCGGCGAATTAACATAACCTGCGTCACCACGACCAGACTGATGTCTCTTTCTAGGAGATCTCGGATGCGGCCCTACAATAGGGGCACGTCCTTTGCCGACCCCCAGTCCAGCCCCTTATTGACCCATGACGCCAGTCATGGTGGGGGACCCGAGCGAAAAGCAGGCGGCGCCACCCACTTGGTGCTCATGGGAGCTGTGATATAAAACCACTCTTGTTGCCATAAGCTGAACTCCTCTTGAAAAGAGCCCTCGGGCTATGGAGCGTCAGCATTCTTGCTTATAACAGCACCTCCGCACTCCGCGTGCTGTCCCTCGATCATCTTCGGCTCTACTTTAAAGGTCTTAAGCCATAGTCCAAAGTGAGGAGTAATACGGAGGAAGGCTTCGCACACAACAATGAATGATGAGATGCGGAGGATGGACTCCGGAGCTAGGTCGTGAAATTCCAGCCCATAATAAAACATGAGCCCCCTCACGAAGGGATCCGTCGTGAAGCCTAGCCCTCGGAGGAAGTAAGACACGAACACCACGCTCTCACCAGGCTTGGGAGTAGGAATAACCTGCCCGTGAGCAGGCAGCCTATGCGAGATTTTGCCGGTCAAAAACCTGGCCTCTCTCAGCTTTAGCACGTCTTCCTCCATGACGGAGGAAGGCGTCCATTGGCCTTGAAGGTCGGAGCCGGACATCGTCGAAGGTCCGAAGCGCCTGAAATATGGGGCCTTGGGTGTTGGAACTTGAGGCGAAGGGCGAATTCGATTGAGATCAAAAGAAAGGAGTAAGGCCTTGATCTCTTTATAAGAGGAAGAACACCAAGAGCCCTCCCCGTGACTGTTTGGGACTCGCCTTGGATCGAGGAGACACACCAATGTGCACGATTGGGTTACCCACGTCCGTATTGATGAGAATCCCGTAAATAAAGGGGACACGATCTCTGCTTCGACAAGACGTGCCAAGGAAACCGCCTCGCAAAACGCGCTGGGGTGGGACAATAAAATACGGTTCAAATAAAGGCTTGGCTGTGGTGTGATGACACGCTACGGAATACGTCAGCAGATTAGATTTGTGTAAATATTATTCTCTCGACGACAGTATGTGGAACTTATTTTGCAGAACCGGACACTATCCTTGTGTTCAAAATCTTCTATGAAGTATTCGGAGGAGGAACCCTCCTTGCAATGTCGAAGACAATCTGTGCGCCGGACTCGTCGTCATTGAAGCCTGGTTCAGGGGTACTAAGGGAGTCCTGGATTAGGGGGTGTCCGGATAGCCAGACTATAACCTTTGGTCGGACTCCCGGACTATGAAGATACAAGATTGAAGACTTCGTCCCGTGTCTGGATGGGACTTTCCTTGGCGTGGAAGGCAAGCTTGGCAATACGGATATGTAGATCTCCTCCCATTGTAAATGAATCCGTGTAACCCTAGCCCTCTCCGGTGTCTATATAAACCGGAGGGTTTTAGTCCATAGGACGAACAACAATCATACCATAGGCTATCTTCTAGGGTTTAGCCTCTTTGATCTCGTGGTAGATCTACGCTTGTACTACCCATATCATCAATATTAATCAAGTAGGAGTAGGGTTTTACCTCCATCGAGAGGGCCCGAACCTGGGTAAAAACATTATGTCCCTTGTCTCCTGTTACCATCCTCCTAGACACACAGTTCGGGACCCCCTACCCGAGATCCGCCGGTTTTGACACCGACACCCATTAATAGATATCAATGTGAGTGAGTAGGGATTGCCATGCAACGGATGCACTAGAGCTATAAGTGTATGAAAGCTCAACAAAAGAAACTAAGTGGGTGTGCATCCAACTTGCTTGCTCACGAAGACCTAGGGCATTTTGAGGAACCCATCATTGGAATATACAAGCCAAGTTCTATAATGAAAAATTCCCACTAGTATATGAATGTGATATCATAGGAGACTCTCTATATGAAGAACATGGTGCTACTTTGAAGCACAAGTGTGGAAAAAGGATAGTAACATTGTCCCTTCTCTCATTTTTTATTTGGGCCTTCTTTGTTTCTTTCTTTCTTTTGCCTCTTTTTTTCGTCCGGAGTCTCATCCCGACTTGTGGGAGAATCATAGTCTCCATCATCCTTTCCTCACTTGGGACAATGCTCTAATAATGATGATCATCACACTTTATTTACTTACAACTCAAGAATTACAACTCAATACTTAGAACAAAATATGACTCTATGTGAATGCCTCCGGCGGTGTACCGGGATGTGCAATGATGCATGAGTGACATGTATGAAAGAATTATGAACGGTGGCTTTGCCACAAATACGATGTCAATACATGATCATGCAACCAATATGACAATGATGAAGCGTGTCATAATAACAGAACGATGGAAAGTTGCATCACAATATATCTCGGAATGGCTATGGGAATGCCATAATAGGTAGGTATGGTGGCTGTTTTGAGGAAGGTATATGGTGGGTTTATGGTACCGGCGAAAGTTGCGCGATACTAGAAAGGCTAGCAATGGTGGAAGGGTGAGAGTGCGTATAATCCATGGACTCAACATTAGTCATAAATAACTCACATACTGATTGCAAAAATCTACAAGTTATCAAAGCAAAGTATTACACGCATGCTCCTAGGGGGATAGATTGGTAGGAAAAGACCATCGTTCGTCCCCGACCGCCACTCATAAGGAAGACAATCAATAAATGAATCGTGCTCCGACTTCATCACATAACGGTTCACCATACGTGCATGCTACGGGAATCACAAACTTCAACACAAGTATTTCCCAAATTCACAACTACTCAACTAGCATGACTCTAATATAACCATCTCCATATCTCAAAACAATTATCAATTATCAAACTTCTCATAGTATTCAATGCACTTATATGAAAGTTTTTATTATTGCCATGTTGTTCTAAAGTACTCTCAAAATAATATAAGTGAAGCATGAGAGAACAATAGTTTCTATAAAACAAATCCACCACCGTGCTCTAAAAGATATAAGTGAAGCACTAGAGCAAAAACTATATAGCTCAAAAGATATAAGTGAAGCACATAGAGTATTCTAATAAATTTCAAATCATGTGAGTCTCTCTCAAAAGGTTTGTAAAGCAAGGATGATTGTGGTAAATTAAAAAGCAATGACTCAAATCATACAAGACGCTCCAAGCAAAACACATATCATGTGGTGAATAAAAATATAGCTCCAAGTAAAGTTACCGATAGAAGTAGACGAAAGAGGGGATGCCTTCCGGGGCATCCCCAAGCTTAGCCTTTTTGGTGTCCTTGAATTTTACCTTGGGGTGCCATGGGCATCCCCAAGCTTAGGCTCTTGCCACTCTTTGTTCCATAATCCATCAAATCTTTACCCAAAACTTGAAAACTTCACAACACAAAACTCAAAATAGAAAATCTCGTGAGCTCCGTTAGCGAAAGAAAACAAAACACCACTTCAAGGTACTATAATGAACTCATTCTTTATTTATATTGGTGTTAAACCTACTGTATTCCAACTTCTTTATGGTTTATAAACTCTTTTACTAGCCATAGATTCATCAAAATAAGCAAACAACACAAGAAAAATAGAATCTATCAAAAACAGAACAGTCTGTAGTAATCTTTAGCTAACGCAAGTTCTGGAACCCCCAAAATTCTAAAATAAATTGCTGTACGTGAGGAATTTATCTATTAATCATCTTAAAAAATAATTAGCTAAATATCACCTTCTAAATAAAAATGGCAGCAGTCCTCGTGACCACTAAAGTTTCTGTTTTCTACAGCAAGATCAAAAAGACTTTCCCCAAGTCTTCCCAACGGTTCTACTTGGCACAAACACTAATTAAACACAAAAACTCAACCAAAACAGAGACTAGGTAAATTATTTATTACTAAACAGGAGCAAAAATCAAGGAATAAAAATAAAATTGGGTTGCCTCCCAACAAGCGCTATCGTTTAACGCCCCTAGCTAGGCATAAAAGCGAAGATAGATCTAGGTATTGCCATCTTTGGTAGGCAATTCTTCAATGAGATACCTATAATTCTTAGGAGCTTATTCCTTTTCACTAATTATCAAACTCCTAGACACAAAATCAAGAAAATCATTTGTAGCAAACGGTTCCTTAATGATAGCAAAAAGATTAGGATGAACACTTATTGATTTTAAATCCGCAGTTTCCTTACTAGATGATTCACCCTTATTTTTAGGAACATAAACAAGCTTGGCAATTTTAGTAGGAGGATTTGGAGTATTTCTAACGGAAGAAAAAGCGGATCCCAAGTTGGTGATAATTCCCTCAAGTTTATCGATTCTAGTAGAATCTTGATCTATTCTTTCTTTAACTATGGGTTCCTTTTCCTTAAAAAATTTCAAAGTAACTCCCACTTTAGATCCATATTGGGTAATTTGGTTGTGGATCTTTGTATCCAAATTCTCAATCAACTCTATAGTAGCAACTTTATTCTCAATAATTTCAAGCCTTTGCATCACATGTTCCAAAGTCAACATAGTTCCATTAACCAAAAGAGGTGGTGGGCCAAACAAATCTATCATAGCATTATAAGAATCAATACTATGGCTACCCAAGAAATTTCCTCCGATAATGGTATCAAGAATATATCTATCCCAAGGAGTGATGCCTACATAAAAATTGCGAAGAAGAACGGAAGTAGATTGCTTCCTAGTAGATTTATTTTGAGCATTGCAAATTCTGTACCAAGCATCTTTTAGATTTTCTCCCTCCCTTCGTTTAAAATTAAGAACTTCATACTCGGGAGACAAAGGAGTAGATAAAGGACTAGCCATAATGACAAGGCAAGCAATCCAACACACAAGCAAACAAGGAACGGGCAAACGAGGCAAATAGAAAAAGAGAAGGGGAATGAAGAGAGAAGGAGAGAGGAAGAGAGGGCGAATAAAACGACAAGGGTGAAGTGGGGGAGAGGAAAACAAGAGGCAGATGGCAAATAATGTAATGCGAGGGATAAGAGTTTATGATGGGTACTTGGTATATTTTGACTTGGTAATGGCGCTAGAAATGACTCGTTGTGGGAGTCAAATCTTGACTTGACTTGGCGCGAATCTCCCCGGCAACGGCGCCAGAAATCCTTCTTGCTACCTCTTGAGCACTTCATTGGTTTTCCCTTGAAGAGGAAAGGGTGATGCGGTAAAGTAGCGTAAGTATTTCCCTCAGTTTTTGAGAACCAAGGTATCAATCCAGTAGGAGATCATGCTCAACTCCCATGCACCTACACAAACAAAATAAGAACCTCGCAACCAACGCGATAAAGGGGTTGTCAAGCCCTTCTCGGTCACTTACGAGAGTGAGATCTGATAGATATGATAAGATAATATTTTTGGTATTTTTATGACAAAGAGAAATAAAGATGCAAAGTAAAATAAATGGCAAAGGAAATAACTAAGTATTGGAAGATTAATATGATGGAAGATAGACCCGGGGGGCCATAGGTTTCACTCGTGGCTTCTCTCAAGAGCATAAGTATTACGGTGGGTAAACGAATTACTGTCGAGCAATTGATAGAATTGAGCATAGTTATGAGAATATCTAGGTATGATCATGTATATAGGCATCACGTCCGAGACAAGTAGACCGACTCCTGCCTGCATCTACTACTATTACTCCACACATCGACCGCTATCCAGCATGCATCTAGAGTATTAAGTTCAAGAGAACAGAGTAACGCTTTAAGGAAGATGACATGATGTAGAGGGATAAACTCATGCAATATGATATAAACCCCATCTTTTTATCCTCGATGGCAACAATACAATACGTATCGGTTCCCTTTCTGTCACTGGGATCAAACACCGCAAGATTGAACCCAAAGCTAAGCACTTCTCCCATTGCAAGAAAGATCAACCTAGTAGGCCAAACCAAACTAATAATTCGAAGAGACTTAAAAAGATAAACCAATCATACAGAAAAGAATTCAGAGGAGAATCAAATATTGTTCATAGATAATCTGGATCATAAACCCACAATTCATCGGATCTCGACAAACACACCACAAAAGAAGATTACATCGAATAGATCTCCAAGAAAATCGAGGAGAAGTTTGTATTGAGATCCAAAGAGAGAGAAGAAGCCATCTAGCTAATAACTATGGACCCGTAGGTCTGAATTAAACTACTCACACATCACCGGAGAGGCCAGAGTTGATGTAGAGGCCCTCCGTGATCAATGCCCCCTCCGGTGGAGCTCCGGAAAAGGCCCCGAGATGGGATCTCTCGAGTACAGAAGGTTGCGGAGGTGGAATTAGGTTTTCGTGGTGCTCCTGGATGTTTGGGGGTACGTGGACTTATGTAGGAGGAAGAAGTACATTGGTGGAGCAACGGAGGGCCCACGAGGGTGGAGGGCACGCCCAGGGGGTAGGCGTGCCCCCCTACCTCGTGCCTTCCTCCCTTGTTTCTTGACGACCACTCCAAGTCTCCTAGATCACGCTTGTTGAGAAAACCACGTTCCCGAAGGTTTCATTCCGTTTGGACTCCATTTGATATTCCTTTTCTTCGAATCCCTAAAATAGGCAAAAAAATAGCAATTTGGGCTGGGCCTCCGATTAGTAGGTTAGTCCAAAAAATGATATAAAAGTGTAAAATAAAGCCCATTAACATCCAAAATAGATAATATAGTAGCATGGAGCAATCAAAAATTATAGATACGTTGGAGACGTATCAGAAACCAAGTGTGCGAGAGCTGAGGAAGGTCGCCTCTCCCTCCTGGAACTTCTGGAGGCTGACCCAGAAGACAAGAAGGCCAAGGCCAAGGACGTGAAGCGCAAGGGACCAGTCGTGCTCGCGGCCGAACCGGAGATGAAGCTCAGCTGTGACCACCCAGAGTCATCCAAGGGCAGTCGTCCATTCTGCATCTTCCAAAACGTGCACAACCACACCACCAACGACTGCTAGGAGCTCAGGGCCATCCGTGATGGGCGCTTCGGTCGTCGCTCCGAGCGCAACGATCGAGGGTACGACCGTGGAGGTGGCAGAGGCGAAGGACGCTGGGACGACCTCGACCCCTACCGGGACTGGCGCGATCTGTCTCGTGAGGACGCCTAGCAGGGCCAGCCTCGTCAGGGCGCCTGGAGAGATCAACCTCGAAGGACCGTCCTCAGGGTAACGATGGCCTTCCTCCGCTGCCGCCACCGTCAAGAAGGAATGACGACCACCACCAGGATGCGGGAGTTGGGGGCTTCCAAGAGCCTCAAGCCATAGCGTGCATCCTGGGCAGCGCTCAGGCCCCTGCCCCGCATCCCATCTTCAAGTAGTTCGCTCGTGAGTTGAACACGGCCGTTCCCAAGCTCAAGGAAACACGTCCGCTCAGGTGGTCCAAGTACATCATCACCTTCAGCTCTGTCGACCAGCTCAATTGTGTAGCAACTGCCGTTGCCCTCCTAATGCTCTGCTCGCCTACCATCAGCAACGTCCTCATCACCAAGACACTCATCGATGGCGGTGCTATCGGTGTTCTGGGAACGGGGGTCCCCAGACTTGCCTGCCTGCGGCCCGCAGCGTGGCTCCACTAGCAGCCCCGTGCGGCCCATATTCACCAGCAAACATTCAAGACCCTCGCGAGGGGCCAAGCCTCGCGAGGTGGACGATGCAAGACCTCCTCAGGGGCGGCCTCACCAGGCTGGCTCGCGAGGGGCGGAGAGAACAAGGTAAGCGGCACCTCGCGAGGTTCCTGTGACGCAAGCCATGACGACCAGAGCCAGGCGGGCGCCAGCGTGCGTAGTGTCCTTGTTTCCTCTTTGGTGCTAAAGGGGCAAGCGTAGGCGAGGAGTCCCGAGACATCATGCAAATGTTTCCATATCAGTGCAACAAGACCAAGACCAGTAGGATGGCAAGATGGAGGTCGCCGTGGAGCCCAAGGCGGCGTCACCACCAGAGCCTTTGGCAGGCGAAGACCACTTTTGTCAGGATAGCTTGTACTAGTTGTCTCCCTTCGAATTTGGCTGTTGTGGGATCCCTTCTCGCTCAATATTTGGGAAGAGGACCAGGGCCTCTATAATTAGGACTAGCCACCACCAAGGGAGGCAACCGATTCAGACCTAGATCATCCCGAACCACACAAGTTCACCACGCACAAGAACACCTCTCCTTAGGAGGATATTCTTCCCTTGTAACTGTTCATCCTCAGCCCAAGAGGCAATCCACCACACCACATTGGAGTAGGGTATTACACCACAACGGTGGCCCGAACCGGTATAAATATTGTGTCTCGTGTTCTTTGAGTTCATCGAGCTAGGCTATTAGATCGAAGAGTGCGTGAGCTAGAGAGGGGGAGAGATATTCGTGCGCACCCCAGTGTTCAAACCTTAAGGGTTTTGCCGGAACCCGAAATCCGACATTTGGCGCGCCAGGTAGGGGTGCGCCAAAGCTTTCCTCTTTGTCGATCGCGCTATACCGCTTCGCCAAGTTCACGGCCGACGCTCGCCGGGCTCACGCTGAGCGCCGGGCCGCTCTCGCCACCCGTGTCGCTCAGACCGCCCCTGTCGGCGGACCTCCCCACCATTCTCTGTCACCCGCCGCCAACGCTTCCACCGGCCCGGCGGCAAACGAGCAGCAAGCCTCTTCACTGCATCCCTCTGTGCGGCGAGATGGTCGCACCGCCACCCCGTCGCTGACTCCGGCCATCTCATCGTCTCACGCTCGCCACGCCCCCACGGACGTGCATGCCGCACCGCTCATGGCACGCGAGCTCCTGTGCTACTGCCCGGTCGACGACCTCTATGAGGACTGGTTGGACCGCATCACCGAGCTCGTCAGTGCCGCAGGGGGCTCTCCGGCGCCATCCCTCTCGCTGCCTCACCCGCCCCCGGCTGTGGGCGGTGTGGCTCACGGAGCTCCTCCACCTCCTCAGCACCAAGATGGCGCCCACGCACCGAGGCGCACGGCTCAGGGAGCGCCTCAGCCTCCCTCGCGTCAAGACGGCATCCTCGCTCCAAGATGCACGGCCCAGCGGCGTGATCCTCTGCGTCATGTGCTCGCGCACGAAGAAAGAAGTTGCAGGAGGTTCCCCGTCCGCAAGAAGACGCTCCACTGCTTCCAGCACCACCACGCCAGGATCGCTTACTGCGGCAGGGCCATGTGCCACTTTCCGTGGCACCACAGGGATGCCAAGATCAAGCTCCACCTCCACGACTGGCCCCGATGGCCATGGAGGGCTGTCGTGCATTCACTCCTGAGCTGCGTAGCTCGTCTGGCCGGGCAAGTTCAAGACGGATCTGCCTCCTCGCTACGACGACACCCTCGACCCTTGATACGTCTCCGTCGTTCCTATAATTTTTTATTGTTCCATGCCAATATTCTACAACTCTAATATACTTTTGGCAACTTTTTATACTATTTTTTGGACTAACATATTGATCCAGTGCCCAGTGCCAGTTCCTGTTTTTTGCATGTTTTTTTGTTTTGCAGTAAATCCATATCAAACGGAGTCCAAACGGGATAAAAACTGACGGAGACTTTTTTGGAATATATGTGATTTTTTGGAAGAAGAATCAACACGAGACGATGCCCGAGGGGGGCACGGGGCAGGGGCGCGCCCCAGGGGATCAGGCGCGCCCTAGGCCCTTGTGGCCACCCCGTAAGGCGGTTGATGCCCTTCTTTCGCCGCAAGAAAGCTAATATCTGGATAGAGATAATGTTAAAATTTCATCCCAATCGGAGTTACAGATCTCCGGGAATATAAAAAACGGTGAAAGGGAAGAATCTGAGAACGCAGAAACAGAGAGAGACAGAGATATAGATCCAATCTCGGATGGGCTCTCGCCCCTCCCATGCCATGGAGACCATGTACCAGAGGGGAAACCCTTCTACCACCTAGGGAGAAGGTCAAGTAAGAATAAGGAGGAGGGGGGCTCTCCCCCCCTCGCTTCCGGTGGCGCCGGAACGCCGCCGGGGGCCATCATCTTCACCACAATCTACACCAACACCTCCGCCATCTTCACCAACATCTCCATCACCTTCCCCCCTCTATCTACAGCGGTCCACTCTCCCGCAACCCGTTGTACCCTCTACTTGAACATGGTGCTTTATGCTTCATATTATTATCCAATGATGTGTTGCCATCCTATGATGTCTGAGTAGATTTTCGTTGTCCTATCATTGGTTGATGAATTTCTATGATTGATTTAATTTGCTTGTGGTTATGTTGTTGTCCTTTGGTGCCCATCATATGAGCACGCGCGTGGATCACACCATAGGGTTAGTTGTATGTTGATAGGACTTTGTATTGGAGGGCAAGAGTGATAGAAGCTTCAACCTAGCATAGAAATTGATGCATACAGGATTGAAGGGTGACCAATGTATCTTAATGCTATGGTTAGGTTTTACCTTAACGAACATTAGTAGTTGCGGATGCTTGCTAATAGTTCCAATCATAAGTGCATAGAATTCCAAGTCAGGGATGACATGCTAGCAGTGGCCCCTCCCACATAAAACTTGCTATCGGTCTAGTAAAGTAGTCAATTGCTTAGGGACAATTTCGCAACTCCTACCACCACTTTTCCACACTCGCTATACTAACTTTATTGTTTCTTTATCTACACACCCCCTACTTTTTATTTACACGCTCTTTATTATCTTGCAAACCTATCCAAAAACACCTACAAAGTACTTCTAGTTTCATACTTGTTCTAGGTAAAGCAAATGTTAAGCGTGCGTAGAGTTGTATCGGTGGTCGATAGAACTTGAGGGAATATTTTTTCTACCTTTAGCTCCTCGTTGGGTTTGACACTCTTACTTATCGAAAGAGGCTACAATTGATCCCCTATACTTGTGGGTTATGAAGACCTTTTTTCTTGCGCCGTTGCCGGGGAGCCGTAGCGTGGGGTGAATATTCTCGTGCGTGCTTGTTTGCTTTATCACTAAGTAATTTTTATTTTCTGTTCTAAGTTGTTCTCTATCTTTAGTTATGGATATGGAACACGAAATACCAAAGAAATTAGGTGTACCTGCTACTCATGGAGATGGGGAACCTCCTAAAACCCTCGATGCTGGTTATGTGAAAAATATTATGTACTACTTTGATAATCCTGAGAAAACCCCATTCAATTATGTAATGGGAGACACGTTGGATCAACATGAATACTTTAGGGATTATCGCTTGACTCAAAAAGCGAAACTATTATGGGATCAAATCCATATGTTGCTTTGGTATGCTCGGGAACTATGCTTAAGATATGATTATACTTGTTGCTCTAGGATGAAGGCTCCACACCTTCCCTTTTCATGCAAATTTAATGATGATAAAACCTTGGCATCTTATGCTAATGGTATATATGATTACTATGATGTGGAACAAATAGAAGAATTTGTTGCTTTTATGGGTGCTTATGAAATTGAATTTTTGTTTAAAAAGTGTGAAAATTTTGATGATTCAGTTTATTGACCTGAAAATTTAGCTATCCTTAAATATTGCTATGAGAATTATGAATTCAATTCCAATATTTATGATTTTATTGAGAGAGTCTCCTCTGTCCAAGTAGAGACTAATATTTTGCAGGAGTCTATGGAAGAAGAAATTGATGAAACTGTGAGCTCATTGGATGAAAAAGATGAGGAGGAGAGCGAAGAACAAAAGGATAAAGAGCGGATTGATCACCCGTGCTCACCTTCTAATGAGAGTAACTCTTCAACTCATACATTGTTTAATTTCCCTTCGTGCTTACCGAAGGATGATTGCTATGATGATTGTTATGATCCTGTTGGTTCTTTTGAAATATCCCTTTTTGATGATGCTTGCTATGCTTGTGGCCAAGATGCCAATATGAATTATGCTTATGGAGATCAACTTGCTATAGTTCCTTATGTTAAACATGAAATTGTTACTATTGCACTCACGCATGATAGTCCTATTATGTTTTTGAATTCTCCCGACTACACTATATCGGAGAAGTTTGCCTTTATTAAGGATTATATTGATGGGTTGACTTTTACCATTGCACATGATGATTTTGATGAATATAATATGCATGTTATTTCTGCTCCTACTTGCAATTATTATGAGAGAGGAACTACATCTCCGCCTCTTTATGTTTCCAACACGAAAAAATTGCAAGAAACTGTTTATACTATGCATTGGCCTTTACTTTGTGTGCATGAATTGTTCTTTTATGACATGCCGATGCATAGGAAGAGAGTTAGACTTCGTCATTACTTGATATATGTTGCTTTGTGCTCACTACTAAATGCCAAATCATTGCTAATTCAAATTGGCTTTGATATACCTTGGGATCCGGGTGGATCCATTACTTGAGCACTATATGCCTAGCTTAATGGCTTTAAAGAAAGCGCTACCAAGGAGACAACCCGGAAGTTTTAGAGAGTCATTTATTTCTGTTGGGTGCTTTTATAAGGTTTAAAAATAAAAATAATGTGCCAAGGTTTGCCTTTAGGATGTTTTAGATGCTTGTTGGTTTGTACGGTGCAGGACAGAAACTTTGGCTGTAGTGTGTGATTTTACATTTTTTACTACAAAGTCAAACGGTTCTGAAAGTTTTTTCAGTGCCTTTAGATACAATTTCTTTATTTTTCCTAATTTTGGTAGAATTTTTGGAGTACCAGAGGTATCGTGAATGTTCAGATTACTACAGACTATTCTGTTTTAGACAGATTCTGTTTTTGATGCATAGTTTGCTTGTTTTGATGAAACTATCGATTTATATCAGTGGATTAAGCCATGGAAAAGTTATATTACAGTAGCTACAATGCAAAAACAAAATATGAATTGGTTTGCAACAGTACTTAAAGTAGTGATTTGCTTTATTATACTAACGGATCTTACCGAGTTTTCTGTTGAAGTTTTGTGTGGATGAAGTGTTCGAAGATCGAGGAGGTCTCGATATGAGGACAAGGAGGAGAGACAAGAGCTCAAGCTTGGGGATGCCCGAGGCACCCCAAGTAAATATTCAAGGAGACTCAAGTGTCTAAGTTTGGGGATGCCCCGGAAGGCATCCCCTCTTTCTTCAACAAGTATTAGTATGTTTTCGGATTTGTTTCGTTCATGCGATATGTGCAATCTTGGAGCATGTTTTGCAATTAGTTTTCACTTTTCTTTGATTCACCATGCTGGTATGAGATAGTCCTTGGTTGATTTATAGAATGCTCTTTGCACTTCACTTAAATGTTTTGAGTATGGCTTTATAGAATGCTTCATGTGCTTCACTTATATCATTTGAAGTTTGGATTGCTTGTTTCTCTTCACATAGAAAACCGTCATTTGTAGAATGCTATTTTGCTTCACTTATATTTGTTAGAGCATGGGCATATCTTTTGTAGAAATAATTAAACTCTCTTGCTTCACATATATCTATTTAGAGAGATGAAAGGAATTGGTCATTCACATGGTTAGTTATAAAATCCTACATAAAACTTCTAGATCACTGAATATGATATGTTTGATTCCTTGCAATAGTTTTGAGATATAAAGGTGGTGATATTAGAGTCGTGCTAGTTGAGTAATTGTGAAATTGAGAAATACTTGTGTTGAGGTTTGCAAGTCCCGTAGCATGCACGTATGGTGAACCGTTATGTAACGAAGTTGGAGCATGAGGTATTTATTGATTGTCTTCCTTATGAGTGGCGGTCGGGGACGAGCGATGGTCTTTTCCTACCAATCTATCCCCCTAGGGGCATGCGTATTAGTACTTTGCTTCGAGGGCTAATAAACTTTTGCAATAAGTATGTGAGTTCTTTATGACTAATGTTGAGTCCATGGATTATATGCACTCTCACCCTTCCATCATTGCTAGCCTCTTCGGTACCGTGCATTGCCCTTTCTCACCTCGAGAGTTGGTGCAAACTTCGCCGGTGCATCCAAACCCCGTGATACGATACACTCTATCACACAAAAACCTCCTTATATCTTCCACAAAACAGCCACCATACCTACTTATCATGGCATTTCCATATCCATTCCGAGATATATTGCCATGCAACTTCCATCATCATCATATACATGACTTGAGCATTTATTGTCATATTGCTTTGCATGATTGTAAGATAGCTAGCATGAAGTTTTCATGGCTTGTCCGTTTTTTGATGTCATTGCTACACTAGATCATTGCACATCCCGGTATACTGCCGGAGGCATTCATCTAGAGTCATATATTTGTTCTAGTATCGAGTTGTAATATTGAGTTGTAAGTAAATAAAAGTGTGATGATCATCATTATTAGAGCATTGCCCCAGTGAGGAAAGGATGATGGATACTATGATTCCCCCACAAGTCGAGATGAGACTCCGGACGAAATAAAAAGAGAGAAAGGCCAAAAAAAAGGAAGGCCCCAAAAAAAGAAAAAATGAGAGAAAAAGAGAGAATGGGCAATGTTGCTATCCTTTTACCATACTTGTGCTTCAGAGTAGCACCATGTTCTTCATATAGAGAGTCTCTTGAGTTATCACTTTCATATACTAGTGGGAATTTTCATTATAGAACTTGGCTTGTACATTTCGATGATGGGCTTCCTCAAATGCCTGAGGTCTTCATGAGCAAGCAAGTTGGATGCACACCTGATACATTGTCACATCCCTAGCTTTACCCTGGCCATGGACTAGCTTGGTTGCTGCATCATGTTTAAATTCAAATGAAATTTGAAATGGGGATTGCCTAAACCCTAGTACCAAATGGAAATCAAATAGGTTCAACCCAAAAAATATTTTCAGTGATCCAAATGGCTTCCAAAAATGTTCATCATTTCTGGAAAATGCTTGAAACCATAACCAGAGGGTTGCACATTTTTTCCATGACATATTTGGTCACTGAATAAAATCATATGTACTTTGCTTTTGGGCATTTAAATGCTAGTAAATATCTTAAATGCCCAAATAATTCTAAAAATAAGTGTGGGCTGTTGGAAATAATCTAAACAGAGCCCCTGATTATTTTCTGGATTTTTAGAGATGCCTAAGTATTTTTAATAAAGCCTCACAGTTACAGAAAAATAGAAAACAGTAATTAAAATAAAAGACACAGAGAGAGAGGGTCACCTGGGCCACTTACCTGGCGGCCCATCTGCACTGGCCCAGCTGACTGGCGCTGCCAGTCGTCGTCTCCACCGCGCCAGAGGGCACCGAGCGTGTGCTCGCCGTGTGCACACACGCGCCCGTGCCACCTCCTGCCTGCTAGCTTGCGTGGCGCCGCGGACAGACCCGCGAGAGCCGTCTGGATCGCTCCGACGCCCCGCCACTCTCTCCCTCGTCCTCACCCTCTCCCCTGGATCTCTCTCTCTCGCGCCCGACAGCTGCCGTCGCCGCCGTCCACCAATCGCTCGGCCACAGGGCCTCCCTCGCTCCCCCAACCAGCCCACCAGCTCCGCCACTCCATCCTCACCCTCCCCGCCATCTCACGCGACCGGAGAAGCCCCGAGGCGCCGCCCCGCCGTTCTTCCCCTCTTCGGACCCGCCGGTCGCCATCGACGAATTCGTTGGCTCCGGGCCGTCCCCGACCTCGCCGAGCATCCCATCGTGATCACTGTGAGCTCCTACGTCGATTACCCCTCTTCCCCGGCCTCTCCACGCTCCCTAGCCACGGCTCCACCTCCGGCCGAAGCTCTGCTCCGCCATGGCCGCAGCTCGCGCGCTCCCCGTGCTCCGCTCGTTACTCCCCTGCAATAGGCGTGCTCCGGAGCGCCTCCCCTCGTCGCTGCCTTGCTCAGACCCCTCGCCTATGAGCCCTAGCCGCAACGCCGCACCTTGCCGAACTCCGGCCGCCGCTAAAGGTCGTCGCCGACCACTCTCCGGCCACTCCCCGGCCGCGCCACCACCCTGGTTGGATGCGGACGAGCGTCCGCATCCCATAGTCGTGCTCCGCGCGCCAAACGGCGCTCTGTAGGCCATTTCCAAGCCCTCCGCCGCGTCTGGACTCGCCGGCGGCTAAACGCCGGCGCCCGCTGACCCGCTGACCGGCGTGGGTTGACCCACTGCCCGGTTTGACCTCCCCCTCTCTCACTGACCTGCGGGCCTGCCCGGCTAATTAGGCTAGGGTTAATGTTAAACTAAATATTAGTTAGTTATTAGTCGCTGACCAGTGGGCCCAACCCCCCTCCTAATCTTTAATTAAACTGAATAAACCCCTGTTAACCCCCTGTCACTGACCAGTGGGCCCCACTGGTCAGGTTTGACCCGGACCAGCCCCTGTTGACTATGCTGAGGTCAGCATGACCTAGTGCTGACGCAATAATTCCTTTCTGGAATTTAGATAATTATTAAATGATTTATTAATTTCAGAAAATGCCTAAAACTTCCAAAAATCATAGAAATTCAACCGTAACTCCAAATTAAATAATTTATATATGAAAAATTATCAGAAAAATTCAAGGAATCCATCTGTACCATTTTCATGCATGTTAGGACAACTTATCACTACTGTTTAGGGCAAATCAATTAAAGGGCATTTAAATAATCACATATGGAGTTTGAATTTGAATCTTGTATTCAAACCAACTTCATTTAATCTGTTGCTAGTTGCATTAGCCCAAAACACATTCATTTTGCCATGTCATGATCATGCATCATATTGTGCATTGCATTGATTGTGTTCCTTTCTGTGTTGCCGGTATTTGTCCCCTCTTGATAGACGTGATACCGATGATGTGATCGTTGACACTGATGAAGACTCAATGTTATCTTCAGAAGTGCCAGGCAAGCAAAACCCCCTTGTTCATTCCGATACAATCCCACTCTCTCGCTCCTGCTCTCTTTTACTGCATTAGGACAACAACGAATCATTTGTTACTTGCTGCGGTAGCTGAACCCCTTTATCCTTTGCATGACCTGTCATTCCACAGTAAATAGATGAAACCCACTAGCATGAGTAGGAGTTGTTTGAGCCCTGTTGTGCCTACTCATTCATGTTTGTTTGTCATGCCTGCTACTGCTTAGAGTTGAGTCAGGTCTGATTCATCGGGGATGAATCAGAGGCGTGTGAACATGTCCTACTGTGTGTTAGCTAAGTGTGTGAACACAATTTGGTAAAGGTAGCGGTGAGAGGCCATGTAGGAGTACATGGTGGGTTGTCTCATTGCAGCCGTCCTCAGGAACTGAGTTCTGTGTTTGTGATCCATGATTCAGCTACTACCACGCATTGGGCCCGAAACCAATGGACCCTCTCGGCTTCTTAATCACCCTTGTCCTCTGTCCAGGAGTTGCAAGTAGTTTCTGGTGTTTGTAGTATGCTGGAGGCCGTGGACAGCGCTGACCGTAGGGGTGGGCTGTGATGCGGTAGGCACGTGGCCGGGTAAACCGGGCGCCCGTTTGGTGTCACGGAACCCTGTTCACATCGTTTGGGGCTGTGAGCGAAACTCCGGCCGGATCTCCTCATGGATGGAACCCGAATAGGCGATAAACCTGGACTAGAGACTTGAGTGTTTAGGCAGGCCGTGGCCGACACCCACGTTGGGCTTCCGCTTGAAGGTTGCCGAGTACATGTCGTGTAAACGGCGGTAAGTGGTGAGAGCGTGTGTGAAAAAGTACACCCCTGCAGGGTTAACCTAATCTATTCGAATAGCCGTGTCCACGGAAAAGGACCTCTGGGTTGCTTATATCAGTTCATAGACAAGTGAAAGTGGATACCCTAAAATACGCAAGATAAGCGTGAGTGCTATGGATGGCGTTCTCGTAGGGAGACGGGAGCGAATCCATAGTGGTGTATTGATATGGTGAATATGTGGACTCGTGTGCGCCACCTCAAAAGAGTCGCTTGCAGTCGTAGTTCAGGATAGCCACCGAGTCAAAGCTGGCTTGCTGCAGTTAAACCCCACCATCCCCTTGTTGAAAATGATGCATATGTAGTTAGTTCTGATGTAAGTCTTGCTGGGTACATTTGTACTCACGTTTGTCTATTTTATGTTTTGCAGAGAGACTTCAGTCTCACTAGTATTTCCGCGTGGTCTTCGACGTTTAGCTTGATACCTCAGCTACGATCTTGTGCCCCGGCAGGATCTGATAGATAGACAGGCTTCTCAGCCTTTTTCATTTATAGATGTCTGTACCCAGACATGATAGCTTCCGCTTGTGCTTTGACTTGTATGCTCTGATTGTTGGGTCGTGAGACCCATGTTTGTAATGTCTCGCTCCTCGGAGCCTATTGAATAAATTACTTGAGTCGTAGAGTCATGTTGTGATGCCATGTTGTATTTGCACATATCGAGCATATTGTGTGTATGCTATTGAAATGCTTGGTATGTGTGGGATCTGACCATCTAGTTGTTTATCTTTAGTAGCCTCTCTTACCGGGAAATGTCTCCTAGTGTTTCCACCGAGCCATGGTAGCTTGCTACTGCTCCGGAACACTTAGGCTGGCCGGCATGTGTCCTTCTTCGTTCCTGTGTCTGTCCCTTCGGGGAAATGTCACGCGGTGAATACCGGAGTCCTGCTAGCCCAGTGCTACAGCCTGGATTCACTCGCTGATGACCGACACGTTCGATGCTGGGTCATGGATGCCTGTCCCTGTAAGTCTGTGCCGCTTTGGGTTTACGACTAGCCATGTCAGCCCGGGCTCATTATCATATGGATGCTAGCGACACTGTCATATACGTGTGCCAAAAGGCGCAAACGGTCCCGGGCAAAGGTAAGGCGACACCCGTGGGAATACCGTGCGTGAGGCCGCAAAGTGATATGAGGTGTTACATGCTAGATCGATGTGGCATCGAGTCGGGGTCCTGACAGCGTTGGTATCAGAGCTTGACTGCCTGTAGGATTACCAAGCCAAACTGGTCGAAGTTGAGTCTAGAAATTCTTTAGTTATATAAGGGAATTGATTGTGGGATGGAACGTAAGGCTCTTTTACTCCTTATACCTCATGGCCTTCTGATCTGAGTCATCATCTTCTCTTCTACGGGGATTAAGAACTAGGCTATCTCTTCTTTCTATTAGGATCACGTGTTACTAATCCGTAGACCTATAAGATTGTTGGATTTAAGCCTCGTTTCAGTTCCTATTACTTCCGTATGTTAAATTGTTGATCTCGAAACCTTGATATTGTGCTTCGGAGTGGTTATGCCACCATTTTTGTGATTGTCTCCAATCTTTTTGAGCAATTATAGCCGTTATGCTGTCCGAGTCATCCCAGGTTTCTAAATAGTCCGATGCATTTGCAAATCCCTTCCTTCTGTTTTCGATGTTCCCATGGGCCAGATTAACCACACTAATCGGTGTGTTGAGGTAATTATTGCCTCGACATATATGTTGGAATTATTATTATGACCCTAAGTGCTTAGGGGATCATCTAGTGGTCTAGCCATGATTTGTGTCCTAGTGTGAAGATTCTGGCCTTTATTCTCGGAAGCATCCCGTGATGCTACTTAGTAGTAGGTATTCTACTCCTGGGTTCTGAACCCGAGATTCACTCTACCTACTTCATGTGATAGTAATTGCTAGTGCCTTTAGGATATTAGTAACCTTTGCGATAGTCCTTGAAGTCCGTGGTATTTCCCTTCTTCCAAATACTATGAACCACTTATGGCAGTAGTTTGTTGGATCAAAAGATCACAACAGGCCCTCTATGAGTTCTTCATGCTATATTGTGACTCTGCCAGTTCTACCTTTTTGCATGGGTTATCCGGAAGAAATATGTTGAACTTGGTTCGACATACTAATCTATGCATCCACAACTCAGAAAATTATATGTTCCTTTGAGTTGTTCTCTTTAGTTGCATTCTGACCCTCGTCTATCAATTGATAGTCAAGAGTATGCGTGCATTCGTTCGTCGATGCCTATTACCCTTGTGGTCCGCCAAGCCATTCTATTCTAGAATGAATAGGAGAAACAAACACCAGTACCTCATCCATATCTAGGATTGGGTCAAAGTAGTTGTATTCCGCAGATCAAATGCCAATCCAGCTTTTGGTTCTGTTCTACCTTGGAGTATTACATATTTTATATCGAGATTGTTATAGGAATTGCACACCATCCCATGAACTCTTGGTACAGTGATACTTCTTGCCATCACTGTTCATTCCTCGGCCCTCGTGTTGATGCAACCGGAATACCGACAAATGAATTGTGATGTGTGAAATCAATACTGCTAGCAACTCTGTTGCTTGGTAGTTAAAGGATAATAATTTCATTCTTAGTATGTTGGTTTTCGAATCATCCTTCTAAGACTGATCGTGCTACCTAGTCCTTATTTCGGTGCACCCTTCGATTGATGAGTTAGGATCTTGCCAAGTCCTCACTCATTTGATCATATCGTCTTGCCCTCAAAAGCGAGATTGTTCTCGAGCTTAGTAACATACCGGTAGTTCGTGATTTTCTGAATGTCTTCTCGGAAGTATCACCAGGTCGTCACCTGACCGTTATGTTGAGCCCGTGATCAAGTTGGTTTCTTATGAACCACCTTCTTTCCAAGAATCGGTGTTAGATATCCCTGAGCTAGTTGGTTAAGCTGGACAACAACTTGGAGAGTTGGAAGATAAAAGCTTGTCTGACTTAGCTCGTTCCAAAGGGATATTCTTGTGTAGTGTGTGTTGAAGAAAGATGATATCTTCATCGATTGGTCCTTGTGATCAGTTGCGGGACCTATTGTCTTATCAATCCTTTGATTTGAGTGTGGGCTATCGTCAAATCAAATCAGAACCAACGATATTCGTAATGTTGTCTTATTCGTGGTTGATCCCTCGAGCATACACCATTATATCTTTTAGGTCTGACCAATGCTATCACTTGTTCACTTAACTATGGAATTCCTTTTAAAAGGAAACCTAGATGAATTGCTGTTGAGTCCATTGACAACATCCTTATCTCCACCATGGTCTTGTTGGACAACTAGTTAGTGTTGGAAATTTTTGAAAGCATTTGTTCATGCTAGCTCATGAAGCATATGTTTGGATGAAGGTAGTGACTTCCTTTAATTCATGTGCATCTGATGCAAGTTGCCGCCGTGGATTCGAGAAAGTCAATGTTGTTTTCTTGGAATCATTCCAAATCAGTCATGCACACGTGCGAAGAATTCTGTGGTTTGAAGACTTGCAACCTTCAATCTATATGTGTCCCTAGCACACCAAGCCACTGATTGAATTGTTCAAGGAGAAGAAGTTCCTTCTTAAGAGTATACCTTATGCAAGGACTTCGATATCCTCGATGATGGTTCCCCTCCTGAATTCGGTAGTGTTTTATTATAAGACTACTTTGTGGTCATGCTTGTCTTAGACAACATGTTCACATGTTTGTAGCAGAACCAGCTCATGTTTTGGAGCTTGCTATCGTAGTTCATCTCCCGAGAATCCCGCAACGTCATCTCGTCGATTTGTGTTGCAAACTTTCGTTTTCTTCCTAGACTCGATGAGTCTGGAATATCCTGACACCAACCAGATCTGAATCTCAGGCAGATATGATGGTTTGGAACATTTCCCAAGAACTATAATATTTGTCCCTCGATAACCGGTAAAGTGGATGTCGTGGCCAGCACCACCCAGCCGAAGGACCTATTATTGTGGTATCTTGATTGAAGCAGTTGGCCACCTTCCCATAAGGACTTCGTAGGATTTACTTCCTAGTTGTGCCTTATGATTATTGTGTTCCCGATGTCCGACCTTTTACTTGATGTTCTAGTTATCAAACCATACCTATGAATGGGATACACTAGCACGTCAAGGAGAACATTAGAAGCGGAGTGCTAAATGTCTCTCGGTCGATCATCCAGATTTTATTTCCCTGGCCCTGCTAAGGGTGAAATCTGAGAAAGTATTATCTTCCTTTGCATCTGCATCATCCATCATCATTCGTCATGGTAGCAAGCTGTGTCGCCAGGATCCTTGACACGGATATTGGTAGAACCTTGATAAATATGGAAATGCTCAAGTTCTTGAGAGCACGCACAAGCGCTACGTGTTATCATCGGCACTAGCTGGGATTGCCCCAGATTCTTTGGTTATACTATAACCACTCCAACAGTGAATTCACTCTCTATTGTTGGGTTCTTCCCCAGTTACCAGAATCATTCCCAGCATTTGCATTTTGTTCCCAGCTTGCACCGCCAATGTGCCATTCTACCATGGGTCTCTTCCACCTCCGGTGATAAGCAAATTCATCCATTACGTTGTCTTCGACAAGGTAATCCACATCATCCAAGTCCGAGTATGCCATTCTACAGACCCCCTCCAAACGATCGTTGTGAATTGCCTTATGCTGGTATGAAGAGTTTCAATGATCTCTGAATCAAAAGTAATTCTTTTTGCCACTTAAGGTAATACTCTACGATCACCTTCCTCCAGGATGTTTCGTCGTGGTATCATGGCAACTCAACTCTTCGCTACGTTGGCAATCGTTTACCACCTTCTTAAGCGTGGAATCGTTGTCTACCTAGTGAACCTTCGTCATCTGCTCCACTCCATTTCTTCAAATCTGTGCTTCGTCTCCCAGCTCAAGAGATGTTGCTATGTCTCATTCCGTGAGTTGTTCGATCTTCGAGAAGATCGACCCTTCTAGAGTCTCTTTCCCTCCAGGTCATGTTGGCAGGATTTCTCAGAGCAAGACGACAAAACAAAGATGGTGATCGAATCAACGTTTCTATGAAGTGCAACCTGGATCATGAAGATTATACCCGTTTCCGCTTCCCCTTCATCCTACCCTACGCTTGAATCTCGAGACGAGATTCCTGTTTAGTGGGGGTGAGTTGTCACATCCCTAGCTTTACCCTGGCCATGGACTAGCTTGGTTGCTGCATCATGTTTAAATTCAAATGAAATTTGAAATGGGGATTGCCTAAACCCTAGTACCAAATGGAAATCAAATAGGTTCAACCCAAAAAATATTTTCAGTGATCCAAATGGCTTCCAAAAATGTTCATCATTTCTGGAAAATGCTTGAAACCATAACCAGAGGGTTGCACATTTTTTCCATGACATATTTGGTCACTGAATAAAATCATATGTACTTTGCTTTTGGGCATTTAAATGCTAGTAAATATCTTAAATGCCCAAATAATTCTAAAAATAAGTGTGGGCTGTTGGAAATAATCTAAACAGAGCCCCTGATTATTTTCTGGATTTTTAGAGATGCCTAAGTATTTTTAATAAAGCCTCACAGTTACAGAAAAATAGAAAACAGTAATTAAAATAAAAGACACAGAGAGAGAGGGTCACCTGGGCCACTTACCTGGCGGCCCATCTGCACTGGCCCAGCTGACTGGCGCTGCCAGTCGTCGTCTCCACCGCGCCAGAGGGCACCGAGCGTGTGCTCGCCGTGTGCACACACGCGCCCGTGCCACCTCCTGCCTGCTAGCTTGCGTGGCGCCGCGGACAGACCCGCGAGAGCCGTCTGGATCGCTCCGACGCCCCGCCACTCTCTCCCTCGTCCTCACCCTCTCCCCTGGATCTCTCTCTCTCGCGCCCGACAGCTGCCGTCGCCGCCGTCCACCAATCGCTCGGCCACAGGGCCTCCCTCGCTCCCCCAACCAGCCCACCAGCTCCGCCACTCCATCCTCACCCTCCCCGCCATCTCACGCGACCGGAGAAGCCCCGAGGCGCCGCCCCGCCGTTCTTCCCCTCTTCGGACCCGCCGGTCGCCATCGACGAATTCGTCGGCTCCGGGCCGTCCCCGACCTCGCCGAGCATCCCATCGTGATCACTGTGAGCTCCTACGTCGATTACCCCTCTTCCCCGGCCTCTCCACGCTCCCTAGCCACGGCTCCACCTCCGGCCGAAGCTCTGCTCCGCCATGGCCGCAGCTCGCGCGCTCCCCGTGCTCCGCTCGTTACTCCCCTGCAATAGGCGTGCTCCGGAGCGCCTCCCCTCGTCGCTGCCTTGCTCAGACCCCTCGCCTGTGAGCCCTAGCCGCAACGCCGCACCTTGCCGAACTCCGGCCGCCGCTAAAGGTCGTCGCCGACCACTCTCCGGCCACTCCCCGGCCGCGCCACCACCCTGGTTGGATGCGGACGAGCGTCCGCATCCCGTAGTCGTGCTCCGCGCGCCAAACGGCGCTCTGTAGGCCATTTCCGAGCCCTCCGCCGCGTCTGGACTCGCCGGCGGCTAAACGCCGGCGCCCGCTGACCCGCTGACCGGCGTGGGTTGACCCACTGCCCGGTTTGACCTCCCCCTCTCTCACTGACCTGCGGGCCCGCCCGGCTAATTAGGCTAGGGTTAATGTTAAACTAAATATTAGTTAGTTATTAGTCGCTGACCAGTGGGCCCAACCCCCCCTCCTAATCTTTAATTAAACTGAATAAACCCCTGTTAACCCCCTGTCACTGACCAGTGGGCCCCACTGGTCAGGTTTGACCTGGACCAGCCCCTGTTGACTATGCTGAGGTCAGCATGACCTAGTGCTGACACAATAATTCCTTTCTGGAATTTAGATAATTATTAAATGATTTATTAATTTCAGAAAATGCCTAAAACTTCCAAAAATCATAGAAATTCAACCGTAACTCCAAATTAAATAATTTATATATGAAAAATTATCGGAAAAATTCAAGGAATCCATCTGTACCATTTTCATGCATGTTAGGACAACTTATCACTACTGTTTAGGGCAAATCAATTAAAGGGCATTTAAATAATCACATATGGAGTTTGAATTTGAATCTTGTATTCAAACCAACTTCATTTAATCTGTTGCTAGTTGCATTAGCCCAAAACACATTCATTTTGCCATGTCATGATCATGCATCATATTGTGCATTGCATTGATTGTGTTCCTTTCTGTGTTGCCGGTATTTGTCCCCTCTTGATAGACGTGATACCGATGATGTGATCGTTGACACTGATGAAGACTCAATGTTATCTTCAGAAGTGCCAGGCAAGCAAAACCCCCTTGTTCATTCCGATACAATCCCACTCTCTCGCTCCTGCTCTCTTTTACTGCATTAGGACAACAACGAATCATTTGTTACTTGCTGTGGTAGCTGAACCCCTTTATCCTTTGCATGACCTGTCATTCCACAGTAAATAGATGAAACCCACTAGCATGAGTAGGAGTTGTTTGAGCCCTGTTGTGCCTACTCATTCATGTTTGTTTGTCATGCCTGCTACTGCTTAGAGTTGAGTCAGGTCTGATTCATCGGGGATGAATCAGAGGCGTGTGAACATGTCCTACTGTGTGTGAGCTAAGTGTGTGAACACGATTTGGTAAAGGTAGCGGTGAGAGGCCATGTAGGAGTACATGGTGGGTTGTCTCATTGCAGCCGTCCTCAGGAACTGAGTTCTGTGTTTGTGATCCATGATTCAGCTGCTACCACGCATTGGGCCCGAAACCAATGGACCCTCTCGGCTTCTTGATCACCCTTGTCCTCTGTCCAGGAGTTGCAAGTAGTTTCTGGTGTTTGTAGTATGCTGGAGGCCGTGGACAGCGCTGACCGTAGGGGTGGGCTGTGATGCGGTAGGCACGTGGCCGGGTAAACCGGGCACCCGTTTGGTGTCACGGAACCCTGTACACATCGTTTGGGGCTGTGAGCGAAACTCCGGCCGGATCTCCTCATGGATGGAACCCGAATAGGCGATAAACCTGGACTAGAGACTTAGGTGATTAGGTAGGTCGTGGCCGACACCCACGTTGGGCTTCCGCTTGAAGGTTGCCGAGTACATGTCGTGTAAACGGCGGTAAGTGGTGAGAGCGTGTGTGAAGAAGTACACCCCTGCAGGGTTAATATGATCTATTCGAATAGCCGTGTCCGCGGAAAAGGACTTCTGGGTTGCTTATATCAGTTCATAGACAAGTGAAAGTGGATACCCTAAAATACGCAAGATAAGCGTGAGTGCTATGGATGGCGTTCTCGTAGGGAGACGGGAGCGAATCCATAGTGGTGTATTGATATGGTGAATATGTGGACTTGTGTGCGCCACCTCAAAAGAGTCGCTTGCAGTCGTAGTTCAGG
Source organism: Triticum aestivum (assembly GCF_018294505.1). Taxonomy (NCBI): domain Eukaryota; kingdom Viridiplantae; phylum Streptophyta; class Magnoliopsida; order Poales; family Poaceae; genus Triticum; species Triticum aestivum. Next base: position 113,018,677 of record NC_057803.1, read on the forward strand.
ATAGCCACCGAGTCAAAGCTGGCTTGCTGCAGTTAAACCCCACCATCCCCTTGTTGAAAATGATGCATATGTAGTTAGTTCTGATGTAAGTCTTGCTGGGTACATTTGTACTCACGTTTGTCTATTTTATGTTTTGCAGAGAGACTTCAGTCTCACTAGTATTTCCGCGTGGTCTTCGACGTTTAGCTTGATACCTCAGCTACGATCTTGTGCCCCGGCAGGATCTGATAGATAGACAGGCTTCTCAGCCTTTTTCATTTATAGATGTCTGTACCCAGACATGATAGCTTCCGCTTGTGCTTTGACTTGTATGCTCTGATTGTTGGGTCGTGAGACCCATGTTTGTAATGTCTCGCTCCTCGGAGCCTATTGAATAAATTACTTGAGTCGTAGAGTCATGTTGTGATGCCATGTTGTATTTGCACATATCGAGCATATTGTGTGTATGCTATTGAAATGCTTGGTATGTGTGGGATCTGACCATCTAGTTGTTTATCTTTAGTAGCCTCTCTTACCGGGAAATGTCTCCTAGTGTTTCCACCGAGCCATGGTAGCTTGCTACTGCTCCGGAACACTTAGGCTGGCCGGCATGTGTCCTTCTTCGTTCCTGTGTCTGTCCCTTCGGGGAAATGTCACGCGGTGAATACCGGAGTCCTGCTAGCCCAGTGCTACAGCCTGGATTCACTCGCTGATGACCGACACGTTCGATGCTGGGTCATGGATGCCTGTCCCTGTAAGTCTGTGCCGCTTTGGGTTTACGACTAGCCATGTCAGCCCGGGCTCCTTATCATATGGATGCTAGCGACACTGTCATATACGTGTGCCAAAAGGCGCAAACGGTCCCGGGCAAAGGTAAGGCGACACCCGTGGGAATACCGTGCGTGAGGCCGCAAAGTGATATGAGGTGTTACATGCTAGATCGATGTGGCATCGAGTCGGGGTCCTGACATACATCCATTTTGCATCATGCTTTTATATTGATATTTATTGCATTATGGGCTGTTATTACACATTATGTCACAATATTTATGCCTATTCTCTCTTATTTTACAAGGTTTATATAAAGAGGGAGAATGCCGGTAGCTGGGATTCTGGGCTGGAAAAGGAGCAAATATTAGAGACCTATTCTACACAGCTCCAAAAGTCCTGAAACTTCATGGAAGCTATTTTCAGAATATATAAAAAATACTGAGCGCAAGAAGTTCCAGAGGGGGCCCACACCCTGGCCACGAGGGTGGGGGCACTCCCTTCCCCCCTGGGCGCACCCCCTGCCTCGTGGGCCCCCTGGTGGCCCTCCGATGCCCATCTTCTGCTATATCGAGTCTTTCATTGAGGAAAAAAAATCATAAGCAAGCTTTCGGGACGAGACTCCGCCGCCACGAGGCGGAACCTTGGCGGAACCAATCTAGGGTTCTGGCGGAGCTATTCTGCTAGGGAAACTTCCCTCCGGGAGGGGGAAATCATCGCCATCATCATCACCGACGATCCTCTCATCGAGAGGGGGTCAATCTCCATCAACATCTTCACCAACACCATCTCCTGTCAAACCCTAGTTCATCTCTTGTATCCAATTCTTGTCTCTAAGTCTGGGATTGGTACCTGTAGGTTGCTAGTAGTGTTGATTACTCCTTGTAGTTGATGCTAGTTAGTTTATTTGGTGGAAGATCATATGTTCATATCCTATATGCATATTAATACCCCTCTGATTATGAACATGCATATGCTTTGTGAGTAGTTACATTTGTTCCTGAGGACATGGGAGAAGTCTTGCTATTAGTAGTCATGTGAATTTGGTATTTGTTCGATATTTTGATGAGATGTATGTTGTCTCTCCTCTAGTGGTGTTATGTGAACGTCGACTACATGACACTTCACCATTATTTGGGCCTAGAGGAAGGCATTGGGAAGTAATAAGTAGATGATGGGTTGCTAGAGTGACAGAAGCTTAAACCCTAGTTTATGCGTTGGATCCATATGTTTCATGGTATGGTTAGGTTTACCTTAATACTTTTGTTGTAGTTGCGGATGCTTGCAATACAGGTTAATCATAAGTGGGATGTTTTTCCAAGTAAGGGCAGCACCCAAGCACTGGTCCACCCACATATCAAATTATCAAAGTACCGAATGCGAATCATATGAACGTGATGAAAACTAGCTTGACGGTATTCCCATGTGTCCTCGGGAGCGCTTTTCTCTATATAAGAGTTTGTCCAGGCTTGTCCTTTGCTACAAAAAGGATTGGGCCACCTTGCTGCACTTTATTTACTTGTTGCTCATTACAAATTATCTTATCACAAAACTATCTATTACCTATAATTTCAGTGCTTGCAGAGAATACCTTGCTGAAAACCGCTTATCATTTCCTTCTGCTCCTCGTTGGGTTCGACACTCTTACTTATCGAAAGGACTATGATAGATCCCCTATACTTGTCGGTCATCAAGACTCTTTTCTGGTGCCGTTGCCGGGGAGTGAAGCGCCTTTGGTAGGTGGAATTTGGTAAGGAAAAATTTATATAGTGTGCTGAAATTTACTGTCACTTGTTACTATGGCAAGTAATCCTTTGAGGGGCTTGTTCGGGGTATCTTCACCCCGACCAGTAGAGCAAAGAGTTGCTCCTCATCCTACTCAACCTACTGAACCTACTGAAAATGAAAATGTCTACTTTGAAATTCCTTCGGGTATGATAGAAAAACTGCTAGCTAATCCTTTTGCAGGAGATGGAACATTACATCCTGATGAGCACCTAATATATGTGGATGAAGTTTGTGGATTATTTAAGCTTGTAGGTATGCCCGATGATGTTATCAAGAAGAAGGTCTTCCCTTTATCTTTGGAGGGCGATGCATTGACATGGTATAGGCTGTGTGATGATATGGGATCATGGAACTACAAACGATTGAAATTGGAATTGCATCAGAAGTTTTATCCTATGCATCTTGTTCATCGTGATCGCAATTTTATATATAATTTTTGGCCTCGCGAAGGATAAAGCATCGCTCAAGCTTGGGGGAGGCTTAAATCAATGTTATATTCATGCTCCAATCATGAGCTCTCAAGAGAAATGATTATCCAAAAAAATTATGCTCGACTTTCTGATAACAATCCCACCATGATCGATACTTCTTGTGCTGGCTCTTTTATGATGAAGACTATTGAATTCAAATGAGATTTATTGGAAATAATTAAACACAACTCTGAAGATTGGGATCCCGACAAAGGTAAGGAGTCAGGTATGACACCTAAGTTTGATTGTGTTAAATCTTTTATGGATACCGATGTTTTCCATAAATTTAGCACTAAATATGGACTTGACTCTGAGATAGTAGCCTCTTTTTGTGAATCTTTTGCTACTCATGTTGATATCCCTAAGGAGAAGTGGCTTAAATATCATCCTCCCATAGAAGTAAAATTAGTTGCACCTATTAAAGTTGAAGAAAAGACTATCACTTATAATGACCCTATTATTCCCACTGCTTATGTTGAGAAACCACCTTTTCCTGTTAGGATAAAAGATCATGCTAAAGCTGCAACTGTGGTTCGTAAAAGTAATATTAGAACCTATACACCTCCTGAGCAAGTTAAAGTTGAACCTAATATTGCTATTGTTAAGGATCTCTTGGCTGATAATATTGATGGGCATGTTATTTATTTCTGTGATGAAACTGCTAGAATTGCTAAACCTTGTGCTAAAGATAAACAATGCCTGTGGTAGGCATGCCTATTATTTCTGTTAAAATAGGAGATCATTGTTATCATGGCTTGTGTGATATGGGTGCTAGTACTAGTGCAATACCTATTGACTTATACAGAGAAATTATGCATGATATTGCACCTACTGAGTTAGAAGACATTGATGTCACAATTAAACTTTCTAATAGAGATACTATTTCGCCAATGGGGATTGTTAGAGATGTTGAAGTCTTGTGTGGGAAAACTAAATATCCTGCTGATTTTCTTGTTCTTAGTTCCCCACAAGATAGCTTTTGTCCCATTATATTTGGTAGACCCTTCTTAAACACTGTTAATGCTAGGATAGACTTTAAAAAGGATGTTGTTACTATTGGTTTAGGTGATATGTCTCATGAGTTCAACTTTTCTAAATTTTGTAGACAACACCGTGAAGAGGAATTGCCTAGTAAACATGAAATTATTGGTCTTGCTTCTATTGTCGTACCTCCTAGTGATCCTTTAGAACAATATTTGCTAGACCATGAAAATGATATGTTTATGAATGAAAGAAGGGAAATAGGTGAAGTGTTCTTTAAATAGGGACCTATTCTGAAACACAACTTGCCTGTTGAAATCTTAGGGGATCCTCCTCCACCCAAGGGTGATCCCGTGTTTGAGCTTAAACCATTGCCTAATACTCTTAAATATGCTTATCTTGATTAAAAGAAGATATATCATGTTATTATTAGTGCTAACCTTTCAGAGAAGGAGGAAGAAAAAATATTGAAAACTCTAAAGGAGCACCGTGTAGCTATTGGATATACTCTTGATGATCTTAAGGGCATTAGTCCCACTCTATGTCAACACAAAATAAATTTGGAAAAAGATGCCAAACCAGTTATTGATCACCAAAGACGGCTGAATCCTAAGATGAAAGAAGTGGTAAGAAAATAAATACTAAATCTCCTTGAGGCAGGTATAATTTATCCCGTTGCTGATAGTCAGTGGGTAAGTCTTGTCCACTGTGTTCCTAAGAAGGGAGGTATTACTGTCATTCCTAATGATAAAGATGAATTTATTCCTCAAAGAATTATTGCAAGTTATAGGATGGTAATTGATTTCCGCAAATTAAATAAGGCTACTAAAAATGATCATTACCCCTTACCTTTTATTGATCAAATGCTAGAAAGATTATCCAAACATACACATTTTTGCTTTCTAGATGGTTATTTTGGTTTCTCTCAAATACCGGTATCAGCTGATGATCAATCTAAGACCACTTTTACTTGCCCTTTCAGTACTTTTGCTTATAGACGTATAACTTTTGGATCATGTAATGCACCTGCTACCTTTCAAAGATGCATGATAGCTATATTTTCTAATTTTTGTGAAAAGATATGTGAGGTATTCATGGATGATTTCTCCATTTATGGATCCTCTTTTGATGATTGCTTAAGCAACCTTGATTGAGTTTTGCAGAGATGTGAAGAAACTAACCTTGTCTTGAATTGGGAGAAATGCCACTTTATGGTTAATGAAGGTATTGTCTTGGGGCACACAATTTCTGAAAGAGGCATTGAAGTTGATAAAGCTAAAGTTGATGCTATTGAAAAGATGCCGTGTCCCAAGGACATCAAAGGTATAAGAAGTTTCCTTGGTCATGCAGGCTTTTATAGGAGGTTCATTAAGTATTTCTCAAAAATTTCTCGGCCTCTGACTAATTTATTACAAAAAGATATACCATTCGTCTTTGATGATGATTGTGTAGAAGCGTTTGAAATACTTAAGAAAGCATTGATCTCTGCACCTATTGTTCAGCCACCTGATTGGAATTTAGCTTTTGAAATTATGTGTGATGCTAGTGATTATGTTGTAGGTGTTGTTCTAGGGCAAAGAGTTGATAAGAAATTAAATGTTATTCAATATGCTAGTAAAACTCTAGACAATGCCCAGAGAAACTATGCTACTACTAAAAAGGAATTCTTAGCAGTTGTATTTGCTTGTGATAAGTTTAGACCTCATATTATTGATTCTAAAGTAACTATTCACACCGATCATGCTGCTATTAAATATCTTATGGAAAAGAAAGATGCTAAATCTAGACTTATTAGATGGGTTCTCTTGCTACAAGAATTTGATTTGCATATTATTGATAGAAAGGGAGCTGAGAACCCCGTTGCAGACAACTTGTCTAAGTTAGAAAATGTTCTTGATGACCCACTACCTATTGATGATAACTTTCCCGATGAACAATTAAATGTCATAAATGCTTCTCATACTGCTCCATGGTATGCTGATTATGCTAATTATATTGTTGCTAAATTTATACCACCTAGTTTCACATACCAGCAAAACAAAAAGTTTTTCTATGATTTAAGACATTACTTTTGGTATGATCCACATCTTTATAAAGAAGGAGTAGATGGTGTTATTAGACGTTGTGTACCTGAGCATGAACAGGAACAGATCCTATGCAAGTGTCACTCCGAGGCTTATGGAGGACACCATGCTGGAGATAGAACTGCACACAAGGTATTGCAATCTGGTTTTTATTGGCCTACTCTCTTCAAGGATGCCCGTAAGTTTGTCTTGTCTTGTGATGAATGTCAAAGAATTGGTAATATTAGTAGACGTCAAGAAATGCCTATGAATTATTCACTTGTTATTGAACCGTTTGATGTTTGGGGCTTTGATTATATGGGACCGTTTCCTGCCTCTAATGGATATACACATATTTTAGTTGTTGTTGATTACGTTACTAAGTGGGTAGAAGCTATTCCAACTAGTAGTGCTGATCATAACACCTCTATTAAGATGCTTAAGGAAGTTATTTTTCCGAGGTTTGGAGTCCCTAGATATTTAATAACTGATGGTGGTTCACATTTTATTCATGGTGCTTTCCATAAAATGCTTGCTAAGTATGATGTTAATCATAGAATTGCATCTCCTTATCACCCACAGTCTAGTGGTCAAGTAGAATTGAGTAATAGAGAACTTAAATTAATTTTGCAAAAGTTTGTTAATAGATCTAGAAAGAATTGGTCCAAGAAACTTGATGATGCATTATGGGCCTATAGAACTGCATATATAAATCCTATGGGTATGTCTCCGTATAAAATGGTTTATGGAAAGGCATGTCACTTACCTCTCGAACTAGAACATAAGGCATATTGGGCTATTAAAGAGCTCAACTATGATTTCAAACTTGCCAGTGAGAAGAGATTAATGGAGAACCCAAGCCTATGAGAATGCCAAATTGTTTAAAGAAAAAGTTAAAAGATGGCATGACAAAAGGATACAAAAGCGTGAGTTTAATGTAGGTGACTATGTATTGCTATACAACTCTCATTTAAGATTTTTTGCTGGAAAACTTCTCTCTAAATGGGAAGGTCCTTACGTTATTGAGGAGGTCTATCGTTCCGGTGCCATAAAAATCAACAATTTCAAAGGCACAAATCCGGAGGTGGTGAACGGTCAAAGAATCAAACATTATATCTAAGGTAATCCTATAAATGTTGAAACCAATGTTATTGAAACCGTAACCCCGGAGGAATACATAAGGGACACTTTCCGGAACGTTTCAAACTCCGAAAAGGAATAGGTATGTGGTACGGTAAGTAAACCGACTCCAAAACAGTTCTAATGGCAATTTTGCTCCGTTTTGGAATATTTAGAAAAATAGAAAAATAAGAAGCAGTCCGGGAAGGACACGAGGGCTCCACGAGGGTGGAGGGCGCGCCCCTGCCTCGTGGGCACCTCGTGCGCTCTCCGAACTCCATTTTCTTGCACGTTATGTATTTTGGTCGGTAAAAATTCATTATATAATCTCCTGGAGGTTTTGACTCCCGTATCACGCAATTATCCTCTGTTTGTGTTTCGAGCTGTTGCTGCTGCAGATTAGAGCAAGATGTCTTCGCAAGAGTCAGTCGAGGAGAGCCGGGTGTCTCATCCGGCATCGAGATCAATGACAAACAACAATGATGACCACTTTGGGCCAGCAACGGAGGAAGAGATGGAGGCTGATTTGAAGAGGATAGATGCCATGGAGGAGGATCAAGAAGTCACTTCTCGCTTACGAGATGGATTCACAATGGGGGAACTACAGAGCTCAGCTATCCCAAACTCGGTTATCCCTTCCAATGTTAGATTTCTTTCTTATGAAAATATGAAAAAGAGTGTCACTTGTTCTCCCGCAGCTATGCAACACCCTTAGGTGCAAGGAGCTTTGGCTGTTACAGGAAAGCTTCGAAAGGAAATAATGGACCTCAAGCAGCAAGTCAATAAGCTCGAGGAGGAGAATCGTAACCTGAGGGACATCATCGCCAAGAATATCACATCACCATCCCCGAAAAAGGAGACATAATCACATGGGTATGGGCACCCCCATTGGCAGCTGCCAAGCTTGGGGGAGGTGCCCCGGTATCATATCACCATCACATCTCTATTGTCAGGACCCCGATCCCAAGCCACATCGATCTAGCATGTAACACATCATATCACCTTGCGGCCTCACGCACAGTATTCCCACGGGTGCCACCTTACCTGGCCCGGGACCGTTTGCACCTTTTGGCTCACGTATATGATAGTGTCGCTAGGATCCATATGACAGAGAACCCGGGCCGACATGGCTAGTCGTGAACCCAAAGCGGCACTAACCTGTGGGGACAGGCATACATGAATCCCATCGAGCATGTCGGTCAGTAGCGTGTGAATCCGGGCTGTAGCACTGGGCTAACAGGACTCCGGGAACCCGGGCTGTAGTAGGCTAGGCAGGACTCCGGATGTCACCGCGTGACATTTCCCCGAAGGGACAGACATAGGAACGAAGTGATACACATGCCGGCCAGTCAAGTGTCCTAAGCAGTAGTGCTGGGCTAGCAGGACTCCGGTGAACCGGGCTGTAGCGGACTACTATGGCTCAAGGAGGCACTAGACTACATTTCCCCATAAGAGAGGCTGCCAAGGATAAACAACTAGATTGTCGGATCCCACACATAGCAAGCATTTCAATCATACACACAATATGCTCGATATGTGTAAATACAACATGGCATCACAACATAACTCTACGACTCAAGTATTTATTCATTAGGCTCCAAGGAGCGAGATGTTACAAACATGGGTCTCATGACCCAACAATCATAGCATACAAATCAAGGCACACGCGGAAGCTTAACATGTCTGAGTACAGACATCTACAAATGGAAAAGGCTAAGAAGCCTGACTATCTACCAAATCCTGCCAAGGGCACAAGATCGTAGCTGAGGTATCAAGCTAACGTCGAAGTCCACGCGGAACTACTAGCGAGACTGAAGTCTCTCTCTGCAAAACATAAATTAAGAAAACGTGAGTACAAAGGTACTCAGCAAGACTTACATCAGAACTAGCTACATATGCATCGGTATCAACAAGGGGGGGGGGGTGGAGTTTAACTGCAGCAAGCCAGCTTTGTCTCAGTGGCTAACCTGAACTACGACTGCAAGCAACTCTTTTAAGGTGGCGCACACGAGTCCACATATTCACCATTCAATACACCACTATGGATCCGCTCCCGTCTCCCTACGAGAAGGCCATCCATAGCACTCACACTTATCTTGCGCATTTTAAAGTATCCACTTTCACTTGTCTATGAACTGTTATAGGCAACCCAGAAGTCCATTACCGCGGACACGGCTATTCGAATAGATGATGTTAACCCTGCAGGGGTGTACTTCTTCACACACGCTCTCACCAATTACCGCCGTTTACACGACATGTACTCGGCAACCTTCAAGCGGAAGCCCAACGAGGGTGTCGGCCACGGCCTACCCAAACACTCAAGTCTGTAGTCCAGGTTTATCGCCTATCCAGGTTCCATCTGCAGGTAGTCCGGCCGAGGTTTCCACATACGGCCCCGAACGATGTGAACAGGGTTCCCGGGACACCAAACGGGCGCCCGGTACACCGTGCCACGGTGTATCTACCGCAACATAGCCCACCCCTAGGGTCAGCGCTACGCACGGCCGCCAACACATATCCTATAAGCACCAGAAACTAGTTGCAACTCCTGGACAGAGGACAAGGGTGATCAAGAAGCCGAGAGGGTCCATTGGTTTCGGGCCCAATGCGTGGTAGTAACTGTTTCATGGATCACAAACATAGAACTCAGATCCTAAGGACGGCTTCAATGAGACAACCCACCATGTACTCCTACATGGCCTCTCACCGCTACCTTTACCAAATTGTGTCCACACAATTAGCTCTCAACAGTAGGACAGGTTTACACACCTCTGATTCATCCCCGATGAATCAGACCTGACTCAACTCTAAGCAGTAGCAGGCATGACAAACAAGCATGAATGAGTAGGCACATCAGGGCTCAAACGACTCCTACTCATGCTAGTGTGTTTCATCTATTTACTGTGGCAATGACAGGTCATGCAGAGGATAAGGGGTTCAACTACCGCAACAAGTAATAGATGAATCGTTGTTGTCCTAATGCAGTAAAAGAGAGCAGGAGCGAGAGAGTGGGGTTGTATCGGAATGAACAAGGGGGTTTTGCTTGCTTGGCACTTCTGAAGATGGTATAGTTCTTCATCGGTGTCATCGAGCTCGTCGTCGAAACCACATCTATCGAGAGGGGACAAATACCGGCAAACAAAGAGGAACACAATCAATGCAATGCAACAATTATGATGCATGATAATGTCATGGCAATATGCTGTTGATTGAGCTAATGCAACTAGCAACCATATTAAATGAAGTTGGTTTGAACCCTAGGTTCAAATTCAAACTCCATAAGTGAGAGTTTAAATTCCATTTATGTGAATTGGCCTAAACAGCAGCCATAAGTTGCTCTAACATGCATGAAAATGCCGTAAACAGATTCCTTGAATTTTTCTGATAATTTTTCATATATAATTTATTTCATTTGGAGTTACGGTTGATTTTCTATGATTTTTAGAAGTTTTGGACATTTTCTGAAATAAATAAATCATTTAAGATTTATTTAAATTCCAGAAAGCATTACTGCGTCAGCCTGACGTCAGAATGATGTCAGCAGGTCAACAGGGGCTGGTCCGGGTCAAACCTGACCAGTGGGCCCCACTGGTGAGTGATTCAGTCCACTAACTGAGTTAGTTAGTGTTAAACTAACCCTAACCAGGCTGTTTGCAGGGCGGGGCCCGCATGTCAGTGTCTAGTTTAGTTAACTAAATTAGTTAGCTCTAATTAATCTCGAGTTAACTAATTAGGGGCTTGGGCCCACATGTCAGAGGCTAATTAAACTAACTAAATAAATTAACACTAACCTGGGTTAATTAGCAGGGCTGGCCCCACACTTCAGTGACCCAGGGTGGTCAAACCCTGGTCAGACGGGGTCAAACCCCCGGGTCAACTCAGTCAAACCTGTCGGCAACTAACCGCCGGCGAGGTCCGAGACGGTGGGGATGCGCGGAATCGCAGCACAGGCCACGGTTCGAGGCGCGGATGGCACCGTTGGGACCCTGAGCCTCGTCCGCGTCGGCTGGTGCTAGCAGGGTCGCCGGAGACGACCTAGATCGACGGCGGTGTCCGCTTCCGCGGCGGCCGGAGTTCGGTGAAGATGGACAGCGTGCTACGGTGCACGGGAGGACGAGTGGGTAGGTGTTCTGGGTTCCTGGGAACGCGCTGAGGACGAAAACATGCTCTGACGCGACGTTTGCGGGCTCTAGCCACGGCGGCAACATGGCCGGCGGCGAGCAAGCTTTCGGGCAGGGTGGTGGAGCTAGCTAGGGCACAAATTAGGCAACGGGGCATGGGGGAAACGGTGCAGCGGCTCACCGCAGTTCTTCTGGTGCTGCTGGCGAGGCAGGGGAGGCACGGGGTCCGGCGAATCGACGACGAGGTCACCGGCGGCCGAAGGTTGAAGAAGAGCTCGAAGGTGACGCTACAGAGCTTCGGCGGGGCGTGGTTCGGTGAGGGGGTCGAGGACGATGTCACGGAACTCGTGGGCACAACCGAGGGGCGAGGGGGTACGTGTCCGTCTCCGTGGCGCTGGAAGAGAGCCTCAGGGGCGCGAGGCAGGAAGGGAGGAGGTGGCGGCCTCAGCACGCGCCGTGCCCGCCTTCGCCTCTGCCTACTGGCAGAGGTTGAAGACGACTGGCACTCGCCAGCTGGGCTCGGCCGGCTGGAGGAGCTGGACCACTACAGTAACAGCCCAGGTGGGCTTTGCCAAGTAGGTTCCTCTCTTTCTAATTCTGTTTTTGTTTTCTATTTATGTTATTTTGTTTTGATTTAGTTTATAACCCAAACCATTTTAATAAATCCTGAAAATAATTGTGGGCATTAAATGAATTATTGCAGATGCCCTTAACTATTTTCAGAATTATTGGAGCATTTAAAAATATTAATAGTATTTAAAAGCCCCAATTCAGATACAATATGGGTTATTCAAAAATCCAGAATGGCCTAAAAATATGTGCATCATTTTTGGCAGAGGTTTTCACCTTTATCAAAAATAATGAACTTTTCTAAAGGGCATTCTGGGTTCATTGAAAATATTTTTATTTTGATCCTAATTGCATTTCATTTAGTGCTAGGGCTTGTCATCCCCATTTCAAATTTTCTGAGTAAAGTAGACATGATGCAACACCATATGTTAGCACTAGGCATTACCAGAACTTGGGATGTGACATCTATCTTTATTGTTTTTCTTAGTTCGATCCTTTTGATAATATTTTGATATAGTAGAATAAAGTTTTAGTATGATCTAGTTGTGAGTTTTGCTTTATGATCTTCCTATGTAATGGAGTCCGTGAGCTATATAATAAAGATTAGTGTTGAGTCAAGGGCTTGATGATTTTGCTATGATCCTGGGGAAATAAAATAAAAAGAGCAAGAAATAAAAAGAAGTAAAAGAGATTATATGGATCTTATGGGGAGTAATGAGCTCACATATAAAGAGTATGATGAATAAAAGTTGTTGAGAGTTGACAAACATAGTTTTGGTCATCGTTGCAACTAATAGGAAGTAATAAAGAAAGACAGGTCTTCACATATAAATATACTATCTTGGACATCTTTTATGATTGTGAGCACTCATTAAAGTATGATATGCTAAAGAGTTGACGTTGGACAAGGAAGACAACATAATGGATTATGTTTTCTTACATCTGAGATAAATTATATTGTCTCGGATCATCCAACATGTTGAGCTTGCCTTTCCCTCTCATGCTAGCCAATTCTTTCCACCAAGTAGGGATACTACTTGTGCTTCCAAATATCCCTAAACCCAGTTTTGCCATGAGACTCCACCATATCTACCTATGGATTGAGTAAGATCCTTCAAGTAAGTTGTCATCGGTGCAAGCAATAAAAATTGCTCTCTAAATATGTATGACTTATTAGTGTGGGAGAAAATAAGCTTTATACGATCTTGTGATATGGAATAAATAAAAGCGACAGACTGCATAATAAAGGTTCATATCACAAGTGGCAATATAAAGTGACGTTCTTTCGCATTAAGATTTTGTGCATCCAACCATAAAAGTGCATGAAAACCTCTTCTTCCCTCTGTGAAGGGCCTATCTTTTACTTTTATCTCCCACCTTACATAAGAGTCATGGTGATCTTCACCTTTCCTTTTTACATTTGATCTTTTGGTAAGCACAATATGTTGGAAAGATCCTGGTATATATGGCTAATTGGATGTGAGTTTTCATGAACTATTATTGTTGACATTACCCTTGAGGTAAAACGTTGGGAGGCAAAACTATAAGCCCCTATCTTTCTCTATGTCCGATTAAAACTCCATAACCATAAGTATTGCATGAGTGTTAGCAATTGTGAAAGACTATATGATAGTTGAGTATGTGTACTTGTTGAAAAGCTCTTATATTGACTCTTTCCTATGTTATGATAAATTGCAATTGCCTCAATGACTGAGATGAGAGTTTGTTGGTTCTCAATGAAGTTTATGATTCATACTTGAAATTGTGATTGAATTGTTACTTTAGCATAAGAGAACATATGACAATATATATATATATATATATATATATATATATATGTTACTATTCTAAGAATGATCATGATTCCCTCATGTCCGTATTTTATTTTTACCGACACCTCTATCTCTAAACATGTGGACATATTTTTCGATTTCGGCTTTCGCTTGAGGACAAGCGAGGTCTAAGCTTGGGGGAGTTGATACGTCCATTTTGCATCATGCTTTTATATCGATATTTATTGCATTATGGGCTGTTATTACACATTATGTCACAATAATTATGCCTATTCTCTCTTATTTTGCAAGGTTTATATAAAGAGGGAGAATGCCGACAGCTGGGATTCTGGGCTGGAAATGGAGCAAATATTAGAGACCTATTCTGCACAGCTCCAAAAGTCCTGAAACTTCACGGAAGCTATTTTCAGAATATGTAAAAAATAATGAGCGCAAGAAGTTCCAGAGGGGGCCCACACCCTGGCCACGAGGGTGGGGGCACACCCTACCCCCTGGGCACGCCCCCTGCCTTGTGGGCCCCTTGGTGGCCCTTCGATGCCCATCTTCTGCTATATGGAGTCTTTCGTTGAGGAAAAAATCATAAGCAAGCTTTCGGGACGGGACTCCGCTGCCACGAGGCGGAACCTTGGCGGAACCAATCTAGGGTTTTGGCGGAGCTGTTCTGCTAGGGAAACTTCCCTCCGGGAGGGGGAAATCATCGCCATCGTCATCACCAACGATCCTCTCATCGGGAGGGGGTCAATCTCCATCAACATCTTCACCAACACCATCTCCTCTCAAACCCTAGTTCATCTCTTGTATCCAATTCTTGTCTCTAAGTCTGGGATTGGTACCTGTAGGTTGCTAGTAGTGTTGATTACTCCTTGTAGTTGATGCTTGTTGGTTTATTTGGTGGAAGATCATATGTTTAGATCCTATATGCATATTAATACCCCTATGATTATGAACATGCATATGCTTTGTGAGTAGTTACGTTTGTTCCTGAGGACATGGGAGAAGTCTTGCTATTAGTAGTCATGTGAATTTGGTATTCGTTTGATATTTTCATGAGATGTATGTTGTCTCTCCTCTAGTGGTGTTATGTGAACGTCGACTACATGACGCTTCACCATTATTTGGGCCTAGAGGAAGGCATTGGGAAGTAATAAGTAGATGATGGGTTGCTAGAGTGACAGAAGCTTAAACCCTAGTTTATGTGTTGCTTCGTAAGGGGCTGATTTGGATCCATATGTTTTATTGTATGTTTAGGTTTACCTTAATACTTTTGTTGTAGTTGTGGTGCTTGCATTAGAGATTAATCATAAGTGGGATGTTTATCCAAGTAAGGGCAGCACCCAAGTAGTAGTCCACCCACATATCAAATTATCAAAGTACCGAACGCGAATCATATGAACATGATGAAAACTAGCTTGCCGATATTCCCATGTGTCCTCGGGAGCGCTTTTCTCTATATAAGAGTTTGTCTAGGCATGTCCATTGCTACAAAAAGGATTTGGCCACCTTGCTACACTTTATTTACTTTTGTTACTTGTTGCTCGTTACAAATTATCTTATCACAAAACTATCTATTACCTATATTTTCAGTGCTTGCAGAGAATACCTTGCTGAAAACCGCTTATCATTTCCTTCTGCTCCTCGTTGGGTTCGACACTCTTTCTTATCAAAAGGACTACGATAGATCCCCTATACTTGTGGGTCATCAACACCCACTTAATTTCTAGTTTGAGCTTTCATACACTTATAGCTCTAGTGCATCTGTTGCATGGCAATCCCTACTCCTTGCATTGACATCAATTGATGGGCATCTCCATAGCCCGTTGATTAGCCGCTTCAATGTGAGACTTTCTTCCTTTTTGTCTTCTGCACACAATCTCCATCATCATATTCTATTCCACCCATAGTGCTATGTCCATGGCTTGCGCTCATGTATTGTGTGAGGGTAGAAAAGGCTGAAGCGCGTTAAAAAGTATGAACCAATTGCTCGGTTTATCATCGGGGTTGTGCATGATTTGAATGCTTTGTGTGGTGAAGATGGAGCATAGCCAGACTATATGATTTTGTAGGGATGAGCTTTCTTTGGCTATGTTATTTTGATAAGACATAATTGCTTGGTTAGTATGCTTGAAGTATTATTGTCTTAATGTCAAATGATAGACTATTGCTTTGAATCACTCGTGTCTTAATATTCATGCCATGATTAGATATGTGATCAAGATTATGCTAGGTAGCATTCCACATCAAAAAAATATCTTTTTTATCATTTACCTACTCAAGGACGAGCAGGAATTAAGCTTGGGGATGCTGATACGTCTCCGTCGTATCTATAATTTTTGATTGTTCCATGCCAATATTCCACAACTCTCATATACTTTTGGCAACTTTTTATACTATTTTTGGGACTAACATATTGATCCAGTGCCCAGTGCCAGTTCTTGTTTGTTGCATGTTTTTTCGTTTCGCAGTAAATCCATATCAAACGGAGTCCAAACAGGATAAAAACTAACGGAGATTTTTTTGGAATATATGTGATTTTTTGGAAGAAGAATCAACGCGAGACGATGCCGAAGGGGGCCATGAGGCAGGGGGCGCGCCCCAGGGGGTCAGGCGCGCCCTGGGCCCTCGTGGCCACCCAGTAAGGCGGTTGATGCCCTTCTTTCACTGCAAGAAAGCTAATATCCGGATAGAGATCGTGTTATAATTTCAGCCCATTCGGAGTTACGGATCTCCGGGAATATAAGAAACGGTGAAAGGGCAGAATCTGAGAACGCAGAAATAGAGAGAGACAGAGAGACAAATCCAATCTCGGAGGGGCTCTCGCCCCTCCCACTCCATGGAGACCATGGACCAGAGGGGAAACCCTTCTCCCACCTAGGGAGAAGGTCAAGGAAGAAGAAGAAGGAGGAGGGGGCTCTCTCCCCCTCGCTTCCGGTGGCGCCGGAATGTCGCCGGGGGCCATCATCATCATCGCAATCTACACCAACACCTTCGCCATCTTCACCAACATCTCCATCACCTTACCCTCTCTATCGACAGCGGTCCACTCTCCCGCAACCCGTTGTACCCTCTACTTGAACGTGGTGCTTTATGCTTCATATTATTATCCAATGATGTGTTGCCATCCTATGATGTCTGAGTAGATTTTCGTTGTCCTATCGGTGGTTGATGAATTGCTATGATTGATTTAATTTGCTAGTGGTTATGTTGTTGTCCTTTGGTGCCCATTGTATGAGCGCGCACGTGGATCACACCATAAGGTTAGTTGTATGTTGATAGGACTATGTATTGGAGGGCAAGAGTGACAGAAGCTTCAACCTAGCATAGAAATTGATGCATACAGGGTTGAAGGGGGACCGATATATCTTAATGCTATGGTTGGCTTTTACCTTAATGACCGTTAGTAGTTGTGGACGCTTGCTAATAGTTCCAGTCATAAGTGCATAGAATTCCAAGTCAGGGATGACATGCTAGCAGTGGCCTCTCCCACATAAAACTTGCTATCGGTCTAGTAAAGTAGTCAATTGCTTAGGGACAATTTCGCAACTCCTACCACCACTTTTCCACACTCGCTATACTAACTTTATTGTTTCTTTATCTAAACAGCCCCTACTTTTTATTTACGTGCTCTTTATTATCTTGCAAACCTATCCAAAAACACCTACAAAGTACTTCTAATTTCATACTTGTTCTAGGTAAAGCGAACATTAAGCGTGCGCAGAGTTGTATCGGTGGTCGATAGAACTTGAGGGAATATTTGTTCTACCTTTAGCTCTTTGTTGGGTTCGACACTCTTACTTATCGAAAGAGGCTACAATTGATCCCCTATACTTGTGGGTTATCAACCCTGCGGAGTTTTTGCAGCTTTACGAGCTGAGCATTGAGGCGGCCAACGGCGACGAAAAAGTCATGGCGAACTGGTTTCCCATGGCTCTCAAGGACGGTGCCCGCTCATGGCGCCTAAACCTGCCCCCAGGCTCGATTTCCTCCTGGGATGAGATGTGCAGCCGCTTCATCGCCAACTTCCAGGGCACTCGCGACCGCCCCCCGGTCACCGGTGACCTGCGCCGCATCAAGCAACTACCAGGAGAGACCCTACAGAAATACACCCAGCGCTTCAACAGTGTGCGTATCAAGATCCCCAAGGTGACGGACGAGGCCATCATTTCGCCGTTTTTTGACGGCGTCCACGACGTCAAGATGAAGGAGGAGCTCGCCATCCATGAGGAGTTGTGCACGACCTTGGAGTTGTTCAACATAGCAACCAAGTGTGCAAGGGCTGAGGAGGGGCACCTCTCCCTCCTCGAGCTTCCAGTTGCAGATCCAGAGGAGAAGAAGGCCAAGGTCAAGGACGTGAAGCGCAAAGGGGTGGCCGTACTCACAGCAGAACCGGACACCAAGCGCGGCCGAGATCTTCCTGAGTCGACCAAGGGCAGCCGTACGTTCTGCGCCTTCCACAACGTGCGTACGCACAACATCAACGACCGTCAAGAGCTCAGGGCCATTCGAGATGGATGCTTTGGTCGACGCCCCGAGCGCAACGACCGGGGCTATCGCTAAGGTGGACGAGGTGGAGGACGTTGGGACGACCATGGGCCCCACCAAGAGTGGCACGACCAGCCTCGCAAGGATCGTTGGCAGGACTAGCCTCGTGAGGGCGCTTGGAGGGACCAGCCTCGTGATGACCGCCCTCAGGGCAACCCTGGTCTCCCCCCGCTGCTGCCGCCAAGAAGGAACGACAACCATCAACAGGACGAAGGGGCTGGGGGCTTTCAGGAGCCGTGCACCATTGCTTGCATCTTGGGTGGAGCTCAGGCCCCAGCCTCCCATCGCATCTTCAAGCAGTCCCAAGAAGTGAATGCAGTCCTCCCCAAGCTCGAGGCTACGCGCCCGCTCAGGTGGTCCAAGTACGCTGTCACCTTTAGCTCGGCGGACCAGCTCAAGTGCGCGGCAACCGCCGGCGTCCTCTCGAT
This sequence comes from Triticum aestivum, assembly GCF_018294505.1. Taxonomy (NCBI): domain Eukaryota; kingdom Viridiplantae; phylum Streptophyta; class Magnoliopsida; order Poales; family Poaceae; genus Triticum; species Triticum aestivum. The sequence goes on from NC_057803.1 coordinate 113,037,296, forward strand.
GCTCTGCTCACCCGTCATCAGCAATGTCCAAGTCACCAAGACCCTCATCGACGGCGGCGCAGGACTCAGTGTCCTGTCCGTCGAAATGTCCGACAGCCTCCAAGTGCCATACAATCAGCTCCAGCCCACCAAGCCTTTCTCAGGAGTTACAGACGGCTCCACCACCCCGATAGGGCAAGTTCGCCTCCCTGTCACCTTCGGTCAGCGCGACAACTACCACACCGAGCTCATCGACTTCGATGTCGCCCACATCCGCCTAGCATACAATGCCATCATCGGGTACCCAGCACTGGCCAAATTCATGGCAGTCACCCACCATGGCTACAACATCTTCAAGATGCTAGGGAGCGGTGGAATCATCATGGTCCCTTGCGAGGAAAGAGATGCGGTGTGCTCCCTCGAGTGCGCCTTCCAAGCTGCATCAATCGAAGACCCTGACAGCGCGAGTGCGCAGTACCCTCCTGAGGCCAACCCCAAGAAGAAGAAGCTGCTACTCCGCGCTGGGCCTCAGGGGAGCGGCTCCTCCAGCAGCAGCACTTCAGGATCCGCGCCAGCGCCTGGGGCGCATCCTTCCCTCACATAGGGAGGCGCGCCTGGCGCCCTCCTTGGGCAGGGCTCGGGGGCTCTCTTCTGGAGGGCCTCAGACCTGGCCAACATTACGAGGGAGGCGCTCGAGCACCACGTGGAGGCGTGCTTCATGACACGTTTCCCTCAGGAGGATACCGGGCGAAGAGCACCTGACGCTCAGGAGTTCATCACCAAGGCATCTCAGGAGCGTCAGGAAGCAAGAGCAATACGCGGCGACTGCCGCCCACTTGGCGCCACTCCCCACCCAGGCGAGGGTGGTGAGCTGCGCGTCTGCATCGACATCCCAGGGCTTAACAGGGCCGCATCTCAAGAGTGCTTCTAGCCTTCGCGTGCTGGCCGGTGTGAGGGCCCTCCTCACAGCTATGTTTGCATGCCATTCGGCCTGTCGAGCGTGGCTGCCACCTTCCAGCGCAATTTGCGGAGCATCCTGCCAGGTCAGGAGGCCAGGCATCATGCTGTCCTGGCAGAGATGGAGACGACCCTTCGGAGGCCACCTGAGCCTCCAGAGCCTCCCGAGGCTCAGGGCCCCGGCGGCTCATGAGAAGAACTTATTCGCTATGTGTCTTCAGCTACCCAGACACTCCTTCGGCAACCAAACCAGGTGACATCTTTCCAAGTTCATTTAGCTAGGAGTGCCCCCTGGGCTGCATTGTCCCTAGGCCGCGCGGGTCCGTCCCTGCGACATGTATCTGCTTGCATCTTCGGTTCACTCTGCTGGGAGCGCCCCACGTGTCGTGATTTTGTCACCGCAGATGTCCTAGAGACAGGACTTAGTCATGGAGCCATCGCAACGGGTTAGCTTGAAGGGGTTAAAGCAGACACAGGGACACAAGAGAGTTTATACTAGTTCGGCCCCTTCGATGAAGGTAAAAGCCTACATCTAGTTGTGATGGAATTGATGGGGTTTCGATGACCAGGGAGCAAACAAGCTTCGCCTATGCCTCGAGTTGTTGTCTGTCCTCCTTGAACCGCCGCTGGGTCGTCCCCTTATATACACGGGTGACGCCTGTCGGTTCACAGAGTCCCAATACCGGCTCATAGATGTGTCCGGTTTGGTCTCTACTTATTCCTAACTTACAATACAAGTTAAATACTAACGCCAGTTTACGGCTACAGGCCTTGAACCGGCTATGGGCCTTGAGCCCTCATCTACCTTCTTGGGCTTTAACGTACTTAACTACTGACGAAGTTAACCCGACCTAGATAGGCCGGTTTATGCCCAGTAGTGATATCCCCAACATTAGGCCCTAGATTGATTTGAACATGTTCATGTCAATCCTTTGGCAAAATCTTCATCTTCAATATCTTCTTGTAGTTTGTTGAACCGCCGTGACGTCATCTTCTCTGGTCGTTGTAAACCGGCGTGACATCACCTGTTATAAAGGACCTTAGTCGGTCTGCGACAATTAAGGCGACATCTTTGTTTCCAAATCCAAGGTCCCTTGATTTTCATGCCTGACTCCTGTCCCTTGCCTTATAAATAGGACCGAAGGGTCATTTCTTTTCCCCTCCATGCCCTTCTGCTTCGTCTTCCTTGCATCGCCCAGCTTCGGAGCTCCGCCGCCACCGTCAACCTCTGCATCAACCTTGGCCGCTGCATCAACCTGGGCGCACCAGAGCACCGCGGCAACCTTCCGCGTCTTTCTCATGTCCAGTAAGTCTTCTGTTCTTTTCAACACAGATCTGCTCTAGGGTTTCATGTTCTTCTAGTGTTCATCGCTTGTTTCGTGTTCATACGATAGCTCCTAGATGCATCTGTGAATCCTTGCTCTGCGTAGCGGTAGGTTTTAGCATCCGCCTTAAGTTTCATGCCTCAAGACCATAGATCTATATGTATCTCTGCCCATTGATTCAATACTGTTCTTTTTTGAACCTTGAATATTTTCCTTCTTTTCTGAACTTGCTTCAGATCCGTCGTTGTAGAGAAGTCTTGTGAAATCTGTTTCTGTAAACTTACTCATCTGCTTCAATGTTTAGACCAGGCAGTTTAACTTTGTAGAAAAATTGCCAAACCGGTATATACCATTAGTCCCCTTGTTGAACCGCCAGATGTTGTTGCTTCATAAAACTCCGGTTTAGATAGATCTGTCTTCGGTTTAACATTGCACATACCAATGTACCTTAATCAATGCATTTTTGAACCGGGATCACCTACCTTGTAGATTTCATCATGGCCAAGCAAGTATATGAATGCAACTGGGTTCCTTCTCGCGTCACAGAGGCTCAACTGGACGATTTAGTCCTGATCGGCGCCTTAGGAAGCAAAGATACCATCCATTGGAGGGCTCCTGGCAAAGAATGCCCTCCCACACCTCAAGAAGGAGAGGTCATCGTTTTCGTAGATCACTTAGCCCGGGGCTTTAAGCCGCCCGGTTCTAAATTTTACCGGGACGTTTTAGCCGATTTTTAGCTCCACCCACAAGACACTGGTCCCAACTCTGTTACAAATATGTGTCACTTCCAAGTGCTCTGTGAGGCGTTCTTTCCAGAGGATCCCACAGTGGAGTTGTTCAGAGACTGTTTCCATCTAAACCGCCATACTGAGTTTTCTGATGGTTCCAATACGGAATTGGGCGGTGTGGCGATTCAGAAAAGGAAAGAGGTCACATACCCTCATGCCAAGCTGCATAGCCACCCCAAAGAGTGGAATCAAACATGGTTCTATTGCAAAGACACCTCCCCTGCTGGTGAAAATCCTTTGCCTGGCTTTCGTCCGGAGCGTCTTAGCAATACACACCCCTTTCCGCAAAGGTTGACTGCTAAGGAGAGAAGCAAATACGCTCCTCAACTGTCCAAGCTCAGAGCCTTTATGGCCAACGGTTTAACAGGGGTTGATCTCGCTCGCTGTTGGATATCATGGAGCATACTACCCCTTAGTCAGCGCTCTGGTTTGATGTGCGAGTATACTGGCAGTGTTGATGACCCACTGCGACATGCCAACATCCAACTCATCGATGAAGAAATCACACAGGCTGTGAATAAGATGCTGAATGAACCGGAACACATCTGTGCTAAAACCGGCCTGCTTCCCTTATGTGCCACCAACAAACCGCCAGTTGTAAGAGTTTGATTTTTCTTTTTGCTGAATCTGTTATTGATATATCTGGTCATTGTTTAATATCAGTGTCTGTGTAACCAGGGCAATGATCCATTTTGGAGCAAGAAACTGCCGCAGGAGAAACCAGAAAAACTAGACAAACCGGAAAGAGCAATCCGGCAAAAGACTAAAGCTGTGAAGAAGACTGCCCACAGGAAAAGAACCACTGCATCCTCTAATCCGGCCCCTGATGACGATGTGGATAATCCGGACCTTGAGGTAGGGCTTGACTCACTTGGCTTATTTTTCATGCGTCTTATTGATGATGATATTTGTCATGATGATGCCGAAGCCAGCCATGCTGATGATGCAGAGGTAATTATTCTCTCTTCCGATTCAGAACCTTTGCCTTCACTAAAAATCCATCAGGCAAACCAGAAAGTTAAATTTTCTCATCCTCTTGCTTATTTGGATCCCAGATTTCTTATGAAGACCCAACAGCATGAAGCTCGTCGCACAACCCGGCACAGCGGCCAGGTAGTTACCTCCGCCGGTTTACCGAACAGTTCGGTTCGGAAACGCCGTTCAGAGGTCTCTAATTTGCTTGTCAGTGCTTGTCCTAAAGCGGGCTGCTTTTGTCAACCTCTTAATCCATCTGACTCTGATTACCAGGTTACTTCCCACTCATCCTCTGGTGAGTCATCGGCTACTCAGCTGCCACCGCTCTAAATGGCGCTTGGGTAAGCTATACTTATCATAATATTTGCAGTACATCACCTTGGAACATATGCTGTATTTGATTTTGTTATTCCTTTCAGGGCCAAGCCTAGGCCAAGCAAGAAGGCTCGCCTAGACAAAGCGGCCGAAGAGGATGCCGTCCTTAAACCAGGCAAAACACCAGATCTTGAAGCGGCTATTCCTGAGGATATACCCAATGATCCACCGCAGCAAGACGATGATCTTATTGCTGAAGAAAGACCTATTGATACCTCAAGTCCTGTCAATCAGCCCACAAGCTCCATCCGGATTGAGAAATCCACCTGTCCGGCAAAGACTACTGACAAGCCAACAGCCTCAGTGCAAACCGGCGATGCCAAGGATGATGAGGTTGTCATTACTGGCATTGGCCATACAGAGCCAAGCAATCATGTCGCTTTGTCCAAACATACTGCCAAGGAAGAATTTGCTGCCTTTGGCAAAGGCAAGTGGAATGCTGATCTGGCGACTTACGCTGCGCTGAACGCCCAAGATATCCATTCCGGCTACCTGAACCGGCTGTACACCAGTCGTGACTATGAAGCCGGTCTGGTTAACATGATGAAAGATAAATATGAGGTAACTTCCATATGCTCTTTCCTCCTTGTATATTTCAATTCTTGTTGACGCTCCTAGCCCCCGAGGGCCAGTTTGTAATCTTCTTTCAAACCGGGACTTACTAATATAAATCTTAATGCTTTGAAATTCGCTGATGTAGTCCCCAAGGGCCGGTTCAACTTAGCGTAGTTAAACCGGGACTTTAAGTAATTGAGATCGCCGCATCAGAATATATACAAGCAAATAGCCATAGGCCCCAAGTGCCAAGTTGAATACTTGTATTTATCTTGGGACTTTGTAAGCAACTGAAAGATGAAGATCGAATATGCATTAGCCCCCAAGTGCCAAGTGCATAACTTGTTATGTGGTTGGTACTTCAATCCTTGTAACGTTTTGCTGAATCATATAACTGTCTGCATGTAGGCTGAGCTGAAGACAAAACAAAGCCAAGTCGTCGATCTCCAAGAAAATCTGAAATCCCAACAAGCTGAAACCTCCAAAGCAAAAGAGGAATTAACCAGCGCTTTAAGCGCCATGGAACAGCTTAAGGAGAGCTTCAAGAAGAAGCGGGCGGATTGGGCCACTGAAAAATCCGCTTTAATCAAACAAGCAGAAGATGCCGAGGCTGCACTAAAACCGGTGGCAGATGAACTGACCAGCATAAAGCGGCACGTGCATTCCATGACCACTGCTATCTTTGGTAAGCCAGTTTGACTTCTGAATTGATTCTGCCGTCTTACAGAGCTGCCGGTTTGTTAACCCTTGGTGATATTTCAGGGACACGCATTGGTCACTTGGGGTCAGATGTGCGGAAGAAACTGAAAGCCGCCTACACGTTGATCGAACAACGGTACACTGGTGCACAACGAATCATCTGTACTGCATCCCACAACAAGCCGGCGCCCACTTTGATTCAGGACACTCTGATGAAATTGTCGGTGCTTCCTGCCTGGGTTGAAGAGCTGAAGAAATCTGCTGCTCAAACCGGTGCGATCAATACCTTAATCCGGGCAAAAGCTTGGGTGCCGGATTTTGACCCTATTGAAGCGGCTCTGGGCTATCCCAGCTTGAAGGAAGACGGGTCAGAGTTTAGTGAAGCGGATCTGCGAGCAATAAACTGGGAGGTGCGTCCGCTAGCTTGTCAATTGGCTGAAGAAGCAGACTTGTCTCATTATCAAGCCCAATATGACAATCAAAACAAGCGAGTAGCTGCACCAATTCATGAAGCGGAAAATCTTATCCCTCCAATCCGTAAGCATACTTACGCTCCCGATATTGACCCGTCGTTGCTGATCCATGATGAAGCTGTCTTTCAAGCATTAATGGGAATCGACTGGACAACTGTTGATTTCCAGCCGCTAGGTAGAGAAACTGAAGCTGAAGCGGCATGGGATGATCCACAACCATCAGGCCAGGCTGGCGACCAAGCTTGAACCGGAAGACGGTTTAAAACTGCTTCTCCCTTGCGAAAAACAATGATCGTATTGTGGGCACCGTGTTGCCCTGTAATAGGCTAGCTGATACTTTTGATATGCCTTCGTGCATAATTACTGCAACTTGCTCTTCCTTTGGGTGATGAACTTTCCAAAGTACTTTCTGCAATAAAAAATCTTAAAGTGCCATCGCGGTTGTACCGTCGGGCGGAATATGATGTCTACATACATGAAATCAAAACATCCGAAATTTTTAAGTATATGACCAAATTTTTGAGATACATAATACCTGCCATCGTTGGGCGTGAAGTTGGCTTGGCCAATCTTGAAGCGGAGTTTTATAAACCCACACTGTTGGAGGAGATAGCAGCTCCTGTATATATATGATGCCGGTTTACCATGTAAACCGTGCCAGGTTATAATAAACACCGTGTTACTCCGTAATAGGATGTTAACAAAAAATCAAACCGAGCAAATAGTCTCCGGATTAAAATGGACCGTGTACCGTCAATAGACAGCGTGAACCGGTTTAAAATTTTGTCGGTTTGAAAAACGCAATAAAAAGAAAGAAATATCTTTCCAAAAAAAGTGTAAAGCAAAGGCAATGACAAAACCGTTTGCAAAAAGAGGCTTATTTGAGCTGATCAGATGGCGTTACCATGGTCGAACACGACCAAGCTCCCGATAGGTGTAGCTATGGTTCAAGTCAGCCAGGTCCCCAAATGAAACCGTGGCATTTATGCTGATCAAGTGGCATGGCAATGGTTCAGGTTCGACCAAGCCCCCAAGTGATTCTGCGGCCTTAGGCCGATCAAGAGGCATGACTGGTTCAGACGTGACCAAGTCCCCAAGTGATCTGGTGGCTCTCGCCTATCAAGAGGTATTGCATTGGTTCGAACACGACCAAGCCCCCAAGTGATATAACATGATGCTTTTGGAAAGCTAGCTCAAGGGGTAAACCGGAGGCCGCTTTAGAACAACTCTGTGTAACCACACATGATGTAAAAGAACAGATACCCCACCTTAGCTGAGGTTCTGGTTTATTATATTTAATCATAATATATACATCATCGTAATATGTACATAAGTAGAGCCAATGACTCAGGTATAGTAAGACCGAAGATGAGCTATGTTCCACGGCCTGTTGGTCTCCTCCTCTGATGTACGTGAGTCTTTATGCTCTCGAATATCGATCAGATAGTATGACCCGTTGTGCAGATTCTTGCTGACCATGAAAGGCCCCTCCCAAGGTGGGGATAGCTTATGCATATCAGTCTGATCTTGGATGAGCCGAAGCACCAAATCTCCTTCCTGAAAGGTTCTGGTTCTGACTCGGCGACTGTGATAACGACGAAGATCCTGTTGGTAAATCGCCGATCGGGCGGCTGCTATGTCACGCTCTTCATCCAACCGGTCCAAAGCATCTTGCCGTGCTATCTTGTTGTCCGCTTCAACATAAGCCGTCACACGAGGTGAATCATGACGGATATCACTGGGGAGAACCGCCTCTGCTCCGTAAACCATGAAGAACGGTGTGTATCCTGTTGATCTGTTGGGTGTGGTATTGATGCTCCATAACACAGATGGTAATTCTTCTACCCAACAACCCGGCGTTCTCTGCAAAGGAACCATGAGCCGGGGCTTGATGCCTCTCAAGATCTCTTGATTAGCCCTTTCTGCTTGACCATTGGACTGTGGGTGTGCCATTGATGAAACGTCAAGCCGGATGTGCTCCCGTTCGTAGAACTCCTTCATGGCACCCTTGGACAAATTGGTACCATTATCTATCATGATACTGTGTGGAAAGCCAAACCGGAAAATCACTTTTTTGATAAACTGAACCGCCGTGGCCGCATCACACTTGCTAATCGGTTCTGCCTCCACCCACTTTGTGAACTTGTCAACCGCCACCAGGAGGTGGGTCTTCTTATCTTTGGACCTTTTGAAAGGCCCAACCATATCTAGCCCCAAAGTCGCAAACGGCCAAGTAATTGGAATCATTCTCAATTCTTGAGCCGGCACATGAGCACGTCTTGAAAACTTTTGGAAACCGTCACATCGTCTGACTAGATCCTCCGCATCAGCATGAGCAATTAACCAATAGAAGCCATGGCAAAACGCTTTAGCTACCAAAGATTTTGAACCGGCATGGTGACCACAATCTCCTTCGTGGATCTCATGCAAAATTTCACAGCCTTCTTCAGGAGACACACAACGTTGAAATGCCCCTGATATACTGCAATGATGCAACTCGCCATTGACAATAGTCATGGACTTGGACCGCCGGACTATCTGTCGGGCCAGAATCTCATCCTCTGGTAGCTCGCCCCGGTTCATGTACGCTAGGTAAGGAAGTGTCCAATCCGGAATGACATGAAGAGCTGCCACCAATTGAGCCTTCGGATCCGGAATAGCCAAATCCGCTTCACCAGGGAGCTTAACCGAAGGGTTGTGCAGCACATCCAGAAAAAACATTGGGCGGGACCGGTTTGCGTTGAGAGCCTAGCCAGCTTAAAGCGTCCGCCGCTTCATTCTTCCGTCGGTCCACGTGTTCCACCTGTTATCCTTTAAAATGACCTGTAACAATATCCACCTCACGATGATATGCTGCCATGAGTGGGTCCTTGGAGTCCCAAGTGCCAGACACTTGTTGAGCCACGAGGTCCGAGTCACCGAAGCACTTAACTCGACTTAGGTTCATCTCCTTAGCCATCCGGAGACCATGGAGCAAGGCTTCATACTCAGCTGCATTGTTAGTACAAGGAAACATTAAGCGGAGAACGTAACAAAACTTATCACCTCGTGGGGAAGTTAATACGACTCCAGCCCCCGAGCCTTCCAATTGCCTGGATCCGTCAAAATGGATGGTCCAATATGTGTGATCCGGCTTTTCCTCAGGTGCTTGCGTTTCCGTCCAATCATTGATGAAATCAACCAGTGCTTGAGACTTCACCGCTGTCCGAGGCACATACTTCAATCTGTGTGGCCCAAGCTCTATAGCCCACTTGGCAATCCGGCCAGTCGCTTCCCGGTTCTGGATGATATCCCCCAAAGGAGTAGAACTGACCACCGTGATTGGGTTCCCTTGGAAGTATTGCTTAAGCTTCCGGCTTGCCATAAAAACTCCGTACACTAGCTTCTGCCAATGCGGATACCTTTGCTTGGACTCAATGAGTACCTCGCCGATATAATAGACCGGACGTTGAACCGGATGCTCCTTACCTGCCTCCTTTCGCTCCACCACAATAGCCACGCTGACCGCACGAGCATTAGCAGCATCATATAGCAGTAACTGCTCCTTGTCAATGGGAGCAGAGAGCATAGGCGGATTGGCCAATTGCCGCTTTAAGTCCTCAAATGCTTCATCAATAGCAGAACTCCAGACGAACTGACCCGTCTTCTTCAACATCTGATACAAAGGGATTGCCTTCTCACCAAGGCGGCTGATAAACCGGCTTAACGCGGCAATCCGGCCTGCCAGGCGTTGAACATCATTGATACACTTCGGTTTAGCCAGGGAGGTGATGGCTGTGATCTTCTCCGGATTAGCCTCAATTCCCCTGTTGGACACCAGAAAACCTAATAACTTGCTCGCCGGTACACCAGAGACACACTTGTCCGGATTAAGCATCATCTTGTACGTCCTTAGGTTATCAAAGGTTTCCTTCAAATCGTCAACCAGAGTCTCCTTCTCCCTGGACTTAACCACGATATCATCCACGTAAGCATGTACATTACGGCCAATCTTCTTGTGAAGACAATTTTGTACACACCGTTGATAAGTTGCCTGGGCACTTTTGAGCCCAAAGGGCATAGACACATAGCAGAAGGCTCCAAAGGGAGTTATGAATGCCGTCTTCTCCTGGTCCTTAACTGCCATTTTCATCTGATGATAGCCAGAATATGCATCCAAAAAACTTAAACACTCACAACCCGCTGTAGCATCAATGATTTGATCAATACGGGGGAGGGCAAAAGGATCTGCTAGACAAGCCTTATTAAGATCTGTGTAATCCACACACATGCACCAAGTGCCGTTTTTCTTAAGGACTAGCACCGGATTGGCAAGCCACTCAGGGTGAAAAACTTCAACAATAAAGCCAGCTGCTAAGAGCCTGGCTACCTCTTCTCCAATCGCCTTGCGTTTTTCTTCGTTAAACCGACGGAGAAACTGTTTCGCCGGTTTGTATTTAGGATCCACATTAAGGGTGTGCTCAGCGAGTTGCCTCGGTACACCTGGCATGTCAGAGGGCTTCCATGCAAAAATGTCCCGATTCTCACAGATGAACTCGATGTGCGCGCTTTCCTATTTCGGATCCAAGTTGGCACTGATGCTGAACTGCTTGGACGAATCGCCAGGTACAAAGTCAACAAGCTTAGTTTCTGCTGCCGATTTGAACTTCAGGGCCGGATCATGCTCCGTAGTTGGCTTTTTTAATGGAGTCATGTCCGCCGGATCAACACTGTCCTTATAATACTTCAGCTCCTCGGTGGCACAAACCGACTCTGCGTAAGCCGCATCTCCTTCCTCACACTCCAAAGCGATTTTACGGCTTCCGTGAACCGTTATTGTCCCCTTCTAACCTGGCATCTTGAGCTGTAAATACACATAACAGGGCCGTGCCATAAACTTGGCGTAGGCCGGTCGCCCAAACAGGGCGTGATATGGACTTTGGATTTTCACCACTTCAAACGTCAATGTCTCTGATGTGGAATCATGATCATCTCCGAAGGCCACTTCCAGAGCTATCTTACTAACAGGATATGCTGACTTGCCAGGTACTACACCGTGGAACACCGTATTAGACGGTTTGAGATTTTTATCTGTTAATCCCATACGACAGAAGGTCTCATAGTATAAGATATTAATGCTGCTCCCTCCATCCATGAGCACTTTGGTGAACTTGTAACCTCCCACCTAAGGTGCCACCACCAGAGCCAACTGACCCGGATTATCAACCTAGGGAGGGAGATCCTCTCTGCTCCATATGATTGGTTGTTCAGACCAGCGTAGATAACGGGGCACGGCCGGTTCAACAGAGTTGACTGCCCACCTCTGAACCTTTCGGTCTCGCTTGTCCAAGCTAGTGGTGAAGACATGGTACTGCCCACTATTCAACTGCTTTGGGTTACTCTGGTAACCTGACTGTTGCTGCTGCTGGTTATAACCACCCTGGTTGTTCTGATTATTTTGATTATTATGTCCGCCCGGATTACCATTAAATCCTGTACCGGAATTTCCTCCACCGTAACCCGGCCCGGATCCTGAGCCACCGCCGGAGCCGTGATCATACCGGAAAGCATTAGAATTCTTGAACTCCTGCATAATAAAGCAATCCTTTCAAAGGTGGTTTGCTGGCACCTCCTTCGTCCCATGTCTTGGACAGGGCTGGCTCAGTAGATAATTTAGGCGATCCGGGTTAGGGTTGGGTGCCCCACTGTGATTTTTCGGTTTACCCTTGCGTCGCTGGCCATTGTCCTGCGCGTTGGTATTAGCCACAAAGTCCATGTTACCATCCGCTTTACGCTTACCTCCACCACCATTGCCTGCCCAGTGATGCTGCTGACCATTGGAGTTGCTGTTCCTCTTTCCCTTCCCTGCCTTGTCATCATCATATTTGGGATCCTTGGTACTATCAGAATCCGCATACATTACCAAAGCAGCCATGAGGGTCCCCATGTCAGTGCAATGGCGCTTCATCCGTCCCAACTTCAGCTTTAGGGGCCCAAACCGGCAGTTGCCTTCTAGGGTTAAGACTGCGGTGTCAGCGTTGATGCGGTCGGATGAATGCAACACTTGTGAGACCCGACGCACCCAATGAGTCTTCGATTCTCCTTCCTCCTAGACACAGGCAGCTAAGTCTACTATCGACATGGGCTGCTTACATGTATCCTTGAAATTATTGATAAACCGGGCTCGTAATTGGGCCCATGAACTGATAGAATTGGCCGGTAAGCTTTTTAACCAAGTGCGGGTCGTTCCTTCAAGCATCATGGTGAAGTATTTCGCACATGCCGCATAATCCACATCCAGCATCTCCATGGCCATCTCATAGCTCTCCACCCATGTCTCTAGGGGTTGATCCGCCGTGTAATTTGGTACCTTGCGCGGGCCCTTGAAATCCTTGGGTAGGCGCACATTGCATAAAGCGGGGACAAGGCAAGGCACCCCCAAAGAGCTAGAAGTAACACCGGGTTCGACCGAAATAGTTGGACGAACCGGCGTAAGCTGCTGAGCCTGATATTGTGTGGCTAACTCGGCCTCCCTGCGTGCTCGGGCCCGGTCCACCACTTCCTGAGCGTTATCAGCACCACCCGCCGGGTTGTTGCCATGGGGTGCTCCACGTCGTTCATTACTTGACACTGCCGGTTCCTCCATACGCCTGCTATAGCTCCAGCTTGGGCGAGGGGTCGAGTGGATCCGGTCGCGGCTGTACGAGTATGCTTCCTGTTGGTCCAAAGCTGTCCTAAGAAGCTCCTTGACCCGTCGCATCTCTATCGCCTGTGGTGAGTCACCTTCAATTGGAATGGCCTCCAGCCGTGCAGCAGCGGCGACGAGATTGTCCATTGGGTTGGAGTAGTGACCCGGAGGTGTTGAAACAGCCTGAGGTATAACGGTGTTTTGACGAGGCGGATCCATCCGACGAGGCTGAACCGGCGCACTGGTCCCAGGAGCTTCCGCCCGGTTTCCCTCCAACGGATTACTGGTTCCTGCTCCCGGGGTGTTGAAAAGGTCTCTGGCCTCGAAAACCGAAGGCAAACGGGATCGGTACTTCCTCCTCATGACTTCATGCGACGCGTTCTGGTCCAACATGAGCCTGTAGGCTTGTGCGTCTAGAGCGGCCCGCTTTGTGGCCATCCTGGTATCCTCAGCTGCCAGGTCCGCCTTGGCCTAGGTGATCTGTTCCCTTACCTTTGCAATCTCCGCATTGTGGATGTCCTGATCCGCCGGATTAGCTTCCGCCATAAGCACAGCCAATGTATCGAATAGCTCTGATAGAACTTGAGCCGGCGGGCCCACAGGGCCTCCTGCCCCGGCAGCCGTTGCCGCTGCTGAACCAGAGGTTGTTGCCGCAGCGGTCGAAGAATGAAGCGCTGCTTGTGTGCCGGCCATGAATATTCCAACTCGGTTGGGCAGATCAGAGGGGACCGAAATACTGTCGGCGTCGGAACAGCCCCCAATCCGGCCATCTTGTAGCTGATATAGAGATTCGGTTTCTCCGGTTGATGACTCATCGCCGGAGTAAATGATGGTCTCGCCGCCAGATCCCAATCCATCCTCATGACCCCCTACATGGATGACTCCCATGAAGGCATGCTTCATGGCCGGTTTAACCCGAGCAGATCGTGCATGCTGAGCCGTTTCGACGAGGTCGGTGCAGATATCCGGCTCAAGGCCCGGTTCTCCAATCTTGTCGATGAAAATGTTATGCCACCAAAGGGGACCCGGTACCCGTACTCAACTGAGCCGGCCTCAGGGCCCCAGCCTGCATCGTCGATGTAAAGCTTGCCGCGACGACTCTTAGTCATCCGGCCTATGGCGTAGCCCTCGAGTCCTTCAAAGCGGCCCTCCAAGAACTTGAAACCATCGTGCGATAGCCCCACGGTTGGCGCCAACTGTCGTGGTTTTGTCACGGCAGATGTCCTAGAGAAAGGACTTAGTCGTGGAGCCATCGCGACGGGTTAGCTTGAAGGGGTTAAAGCAGACACAGGGACGCAAGAGAGTTTATACTAGTTCGGCCCCTTCGATGAAGGTAAAAGCCTACGTCTAGTTGTGATGGAATTGATGGGGTTTCGATGACCAGGGAGCAAACAAGCTTCGCCTATGTCTCGAGTTGTTGTCTGTCCTCCTTGAACCGCCGCCGGGTTGTCCCCTTATATACACGGGTGACGCTCGACGGTTCACAGAGTCCCAATACCGGCTCATAGATGTGTCCGGTTTGGTCTCTACTTATTCCTAACTTAAAATACAAGTTAAATACTAACGCCGGTTTACGGCTACAGGCCTTGAACCGGCTATGGGCCTTGAGCCCTCATCTGCCTTCTTGGGCTTTAACGTACTTAACTACTAACGAAGTTAACCCGGCCCAGATAGGCCGGTTTACGCCCAGTAGTGATATCCCCAACACCACGGGCTGCGGTAACCCCAGGCCGCTCGGGTCCAACCCAATGGCATGTATCGTTCTCGCATTTACCTAAGCTAGTTGCTTTTCATACGTGATCTATCTATGGATATCACCTTCTCGATTGTCACCTAACGCGGGAGCCGCGCACCGATTGTCTTTCTTCAGGATCCTTCGCATTAGAAGGCTAGGCATGGCGTCTATGCTCGGGCTCGTCCTTGCAGCGTCGATAAACCCAACGGTTGAGCTCTGTCTGGCGGGTCGGCACCGTTCACGTCACCTCCTGGGGTCATTGGTGCTTGGCCTTATCGTGTGATAGCCTCAGGAAATCCACTCGGCGCGGGTTGTCTAACCATCTCGCAGGAACGCCACAGCCATCAAGAATCGAGAGCAGGCGCAACCCGCCTTGAGGTAGGGCCTCGTGAGTCCCGCGCTGGCTCACGAGCGCCCAGATACACCTTGCCTAGCCCTGCCATGCAAGCCACGTGTCAGGGCGGGGCAGAACATGCCCCAGGGGCTCTCCGCAGTAGGGAGACCCCTCCCACAAGCCAGCGACGGACGGGCGATCACCGCAGCGATTTGCACCCCTCCTCGCGCTAACCTGCAGGAACCTCCTGAGGACTACAGCGGGCGGTACCGCGGACTCTCTCTCTATTCCCATGCAATTTGCTTGTGCGTTAAAAGGGGGGCTCCTGAGCATCGCGACTCAGGATCTCTTACTGGCTCCCCAGCCCTCACCCCCTGGCCTTGACCACGGCATCACGACCTGGCATACCAGCGGCGGCTAAGCTCGCTCGAGGGCCGGGACCTGAGGATGTAGAGCACCAGGAAGAACATGGAGAAGAGGGGGAGGCCCGCACGGGCCTTACCTAGCTATCCAGCAGTGGGCGACACCCAAGTCTGGTGCGGCACGGGAAGCCGGCTCCGGAACGCCAAGATAAGTTTTTTACCTGGACCGACCTAGCGCCATGACATAAGATTCTCGCCTTTTCGCTGCCATGCTGCGGCAACGTCGCCTCCCTTTCCCATCCTCAGGTAGCTGCTTGCACGCTAAAGAGGACCTCTTGAGCATCGCGCCTCAGGAGCTCTTACAGGACCTCGGGCCGCTCATCCCCTGGCCCTGACCACGACATCGCGACCTGGCATACTAGCGACGGCTGCAGCCTGCCTGGGGACCGGGACCTATCAGCGTAGAGCACCAAGCTGCTGCGGGATTGGAAAGGGGGAATCGAGCCTCAGTAGGGCATGCGCTTGCAAATTTCTACAATAAGGATAATATCAACAAAAGGCATTACAGACGCTTTACACACCCCCGCGGGGTCCGTTTCGATTCCACGGAGGGAACAAAAGGAAGGGAATTCCTAGGAGCTCTATCTACACATGCCGGACGTCGCCGACGCCATCATCAACAGTGGGCCACAGAAGGCCAGTGCCAACCCCATCCAGATCAACGACGGCGACCAGACGCGGCGACCTTGCTCCGGGCCCGATGAGAGCTCGGGGGCACGTAGCTGTCGTCGCTCGTCTCCAGAGACTCCACGAGCTCGGGAGAGTCGCTGGACCACCAGGAGTCACCGTTGTCGCTAGAGGAGCTGCGGACGAGGCCAGCGGCAGGCCCGGTGCCAGCCGCCGTGCCGTCTCGGTGGCTCCCTTCTGGGCAGCACTCCAAGCGGCGGCCTTCCTCGTGGAGGACCTTGAAGAACATCGTGGAGGCGCCATCATACTCCAAGTGGATGGCGAGGGTGCCATACGCGCGGCAGGCTCGGGCGATCTCGCCCCAGCCTCGAGTCATCAAGATCCTCCCGGAGGCGACGGCTTCAACTTCCGCTCCAGTCACCGAGGCGTCGCAGTCGGCGTGCTGCAGCCAAAGCTCAAGAGGGCCCCTCGGCGGCATCTCGACTGTGAAGAACTGTAGAAGGCGAATCCAAGTGCTTGGAGGCATCGCCGCCCACAGCACGAACTCGCGCGAGGAGTCCGCAGCTTGGACCCCTGGGGTGACGATGTGCGCCTCCACGGCATGGCGGCCACGGCCCTGGCGCGGGCAGCGGCGCTCATCGCTCCTCCCTCCGGGACCCTCGGCGTGAGCGTACAAGGGCAACGGGTACCCAGGAGGTGTCCTTTCGTACCACAGCCGCGACACTACCGGCCTCACGACCATCTCACGATGATGGGACCTCCTCTTCTTCGGCGGGAGCAGCTCGGGCTCGTTGAGGGGAGTCTTGCCCTTCTTTGTGGCCGAGAACCTCCATATCGGCGCCATGACTACACCAGTGAGGAGTGGAGCGAGGAAGGAGAAGAAGCAGGAGAAGCAAGGAAGAGACGGGTGACGGGGGCTCCGCCCCCACTTCCCATTTGTAGCCAAGGGGAGGCCAACCGCCGGCCTCCATGATCCAAGGTAATAATGATCTTTTCTGCATGCAGCAAGGACCCGTCAAGTCGGGCAGTTGCCGAGGCTGCGTGGGGAAGCAGAGACGCCCACGTCTAATTAGTCGCCACACGCCAACCGTGGCCGCATGCTGATGGGGCCCGCGGCGCTCCGCGCTTGCCCCTTTGGCTTCGCCTCGAATCCAAGCTCGAGTGCGCCTTGGGCCCGGGGGCTACTGTCGGTGTTCTGGGAACGGGGGTCCCCAGACTTGCCTGCCTGCGGCCCGCAGCGTGCCTCCACCAGCGGCCCCGTACGACCCATCTTCACCAGCAAACATTCAATACCCTCACGAGGGGCCAAGCATCGCGAGGCGGACGATGCAAGACCTCCTCGGGGGCGGCCTCACCACGCTGGCTCGCGAGAGGCGGAGAGACCAAGGGGAGGGGCACCTCGCGAGGTTCTTGTGATGCAAGCCATGACGACCGGAACCAGGCGGGCGCCAGCGCGTGCAGTGTCCTCGTTTCCTCTTTGGTACTAAAGGGGAAAATGCAAGCGAGGGGCCCCGAGGCATCAGGCAAAGGTTTGCATATCGGTGCAACAAGACCAAGACCAGCAGGACGGCAAGACGAAGGTCACCGTGGAGCCCAAGGCGGCGTCACCACGAGAGCCTTTGACAAGCGAAGACCACTTTTGTCAGGATAGCTTGTACTAGTTGTCTCCCTCTGAATTTTGCCGTTGTGGGATCCCTTCCCGCTCAATATTTGGGAATAGGAGCAGGGCCTCTATAAATAGGACTAGCCACTACCAAGGGAGGCAACTGATTCAGACCCAGATCATTCCGAACCACACAAGTTCACCACGCATAAGAACACCTCTCCTCAGGAGGCTGTTCTTCCCTTGTAACTGTTCATCCTCAGCCCAAGAGGCAATCCACCACACCACACTGGAGTAGGGTATTACACCACAGTGGTGGCCCGAACCAGTATAAATCTTGTGTCTCATGTTCTTTGAGTTCGTCGAGCTAGGCTGTTAGATCGAAGAGTGCGTGAGCTAGAGAGGGGGAGAGATCTTCATGCACACCCCAGTGTTCGAGCCTTAAGGGTTTTGCCGGAATCCAAAATCCGGCAGGTGCGGTGCTTAGTGTTCTCCCCGTCGAGACGTTTGACCGACTCCAGGTGCCCTATGACCAGCTGCAGCTTACCATGCCTTTTTAGGAGTGACCGACGGCTCCACCACCCTTATAGGGCAGATCCGCCTCCCTGTCACCTTCAGGAAGCGTGACATCTACCGCACTGAGCTCATCAACTTTGACGTCGCCCACATTCGCCTCCCGTACAACACCATCATTCCGGCCCTGGCCAAGTTCATGGCAGTGGATCATCATGGTTACAACATCGTCAAGATGGCAGGAAGCTGTGGCATCATCACGGTCGCCTGCGAGGAGAAGGACGCGGTGTTCTCTCTCAAGCGTGCGTACCAGGCTGCGGTGGTCGAGGACCCAGATGATGAGGGTGTTGTCTACCCTCCTAAGGCTGTCCCCAAGAAGAAGAAGCAATTGCTCCACCAAAGACCTCAAGAGGGTGGGGTGTCCGGCGAAGCTGCCTCAGGCCGTGCACCCACTGACGGGGCGCCTTCCCTCTCACATAGGAAGGCATGCCCAGCGTCCATCTTAGGCTGGGCTCAGGGGCTCTCCTCTAGAGGGCCTCCTACCTGGCCGACATCATGAGGGTAGCGTTCGGGCACCATGCGGAGGCGTGCTTCAACGTGCGCTTCCGTGAGGCAAGTGCAGGTCTCGAGGTGCCAGATGCTCAGGAGTTCATCACCAAGGCGATCAAGGAGCTTCAGGAGGCAAGAGATATGCGAGGCGACTATCGCCCACCACTCGGCGTGGCTCCCTGCCCCGGCGAGGACAGCGAGCTGCGCGCCTGCGTCAACGTCCCTGGGCTCAACAGGTCCGCGTCTTAGGAGCTCTTCTGGCCGTCCCACATTGGCCGGTGCGAGGCCCCCACTCACAGCTACATTCGCATGCCTTTCGGTTTGCTGAACAAGGCTGTCATGCACCAGCGCCACATGCGGGGCGTCCTGGCGGCTCGTGAGGCTAGGCACCAGGTGATCCTGTCGGAGATGGTGACGGATCATCGTGAGCCCCCCAGGCCCCCAGAGCCCCCCGAGGTTCAGGACCTGGGCGGCTCATGAGGAGTGACTTCTGCAGCACGCATCTTCAACTACTCCAACACTTCTTCAACAACGGTGCCAGGTGACACCTTTTTGGTTTGTTCAGTTGGGGGCGCCCCTTGGGCTGCATTATCCCCAAGCCGCGTGGGTCCGTCCCTGCAGCATGTATCATTCTTTGCCTCTACCAGAGCTGGCTCTACCCTCTTGCTTGAGTTGCTTTATGATTATCACATGCTTACCTGGTACTTTATCGCCCTTCGCGTCCTCCCTGCGTTGCTGGCCCGCCTCTTGCCATCCCGCAACGGGGGTTACACATGCTGGCACGGTGCTTGTGCTCGGGTCCGTCCCTGCAATGCTGACAAATCTGAGAGATCGAGCTCTGGCTCGCGGCCTGCCCCATGCACGTCACCTCACTAGATCCTCAGTGCCTTCATCTTCTTGCGGAAGGATCCGCGGCAGGACAACAAGCACGATTATGTGTTATATTCTCCTCCTTGGACTAACTCGCAGGAACCTGTGGAGCTTAACTACGAGAAGCCCCGCTGGCCATTCCTTTTTCACGCAATTTTCTTGCACGTTAAAGGGGGGACTCCTGAGCATCGCACCTTAGGGGATCCCACTAGGTCTCGAGCCCTCGCCCCTGGCCTTAACCATGGCACCACGCCCTAGCATACCAGCGATGGCTGAGCCTCGCTCGAGGGCCAGGATCCAAGGACGTAGAGCATCTAAATGAGCGAGGAAAAGGGGGGACCAGTGTGAGCCCTACCTAGAAGCATCACCACTAAGGCACGATCAGGCACCACGCAAGGGAATCACCGCAGGCTCAACAAGATAAGTCACCCATATATATCAGTGTGAACCTCATGATCTAGTATTTCGACTCTCGCAATCTCGCTCGGGCAATGCCGCTTTCCTTTTCGGCCTTCAGGGAGCTGCTTGCACGCCAAAGGGGACCTCTTGAGCATCGCGCCTCAGGAGCTCTTACCAGACCTTAGGCCGCTCATCTACTGGCCTTGACCACAACATCGCGACCTGGCATACCAGCAACGGCTGAAGCCTGCCTGGGGACTGGGACCTGTCGGCATAGAGCACTAAGCTACCGCGAGAACGAAAAGGGGGAACTATGCCGGAGTGATATACGCAGTTGTAGCATCATACTAGGAAGGATAACATTGGAGCAAAAGCACTACAATTTTTTACATACCCCATGGGGCTCGTCACAATTTCGCGTAGGGAAACAAAAGAAGAAGACCTCGAAGGACCCCGACCGCTGGGTATCACAGACAACGCCGAGAGGGCGCCGCTGCTGCGCTTCGAGCACGGTGAGAGCTCAGCGGCACGTAGCTGTCGTCGCTAGACTCCAGAGAATCGCTGGGCTCGGGAGAGTAGCTGGATTCTAGGGAGTCGCCGCTGCTGCTGGAGGAGTTGCCGGCAAGGCCAGGGGCTAGTTCAGCGCCCGTGGCCGCGCCGCATGGACTTCCTCTCCCGGTGTAACACTCCAGGCGCCGGCCGTCTTTGTCGAAGACCTGGTAGAACAGCATGGCGACACCATCATACTCGAAGTGGATGGCGAGGGCCCCCTCTGGACAGCAGGCGCGGGCGACCTCACCCCACCCTCGAGTCATGAAGATGTCGCCCAGGGGAACGACCTCGACCTCCGCCCCCGTGGCTAGGCAACAGCACCCGGCGTGTTGCAGCCACAGCTCGAGTGGCCCCCTTGGCGGCATCTCCTCGACAAAGAACCTAGGGGTGCGCCGGAATTCATCTTCCACCACCCCGTTCTCCTCCGACCATCTCGCCCGTGTTTGACGCTCGTCGTGCCCGCGCCAAGCGCCGGGCCGCACTCGCTTCCCGCGTCGCCCAGACGGCCCTTGTCGGCGGGCATCCACGCCGTTCCCCGTCACCTGCCGTCAACACCGCCACCGGTCCGACGGGGGACGAGCGGCAAGCATCGTCCTAGCATCCGTCCGTGCGGCAAGACGGCCGCACCGCAACTCCCTTGCTCGCCCCGGCTGGATCTTCGTCCCGCGCGCTTCGCGCACCCATGGAGGCTCGTGCCGCGCTCATTGCAGCAAACGAGCTCCTGCGCTACTGTCCCGTCGATGATGTCTACGAAGAATGGCTCGACCGCGTCGCCGAGCTCGTCCGCGCCGCAGGGGGCTCTCCTGCGCTGTCCGTTCCGCTGCACCGCACCCCGCCCCGCGCGGGCGATGAGGCTCCGGCGGCGCCCCAGCCGCCTCCTCCTCAAGAAGACGCCATGGATCCAAGGCGCGTGGCCCCTAGGCGGAACCCGCTCCGTCAGACGCCAGCGCGACAATAACAGAGCTGCCAAGAAGTCCCTCGCCCGCCAGAAGCTGCCCAGGCGCTCCCTGCTCCACCACATCGCGACCTTCCTCCTGCTCCAGCGCGTGGGGACATGCAAGACCAAGCTCCCCGTCACCCAAGGCCTCCCGTGGCCACAGCAGGCTGCCGCGCCTTCATCACCGAACTACGCAGCGTCATGTGGCCCGGCAAGTTCAAGCCAGACTTGCCTCCTCGCTACAACGGCATGGCTGACCCTGCAGAGTTCCTCCAGCTCTACGAGCTGGGCATCGAAGCTTCCAACAGAGACGAGAAGGTCATGGCGAACTGGTTCCCCATGGCACTCAAGGACGGGGCCCGCACCTGGCTCCAGGAACAATCCCCTCCTAGGACGAGATGTGCACCCGCTTCATCGCCAACTTCCAAGGCACTCGCGACCGGCCACCCGCCGTGAGCGACATGCGCCGCATCAAGCAACAACCCGGGGAGACCCTGCAGAAGTACATCCAGCGCTTCAACAACGCACGCCTCAAGATTCCCAAGGTGACTGAGGAGGCCATCATCTCGGCCTTCTCCGACAGCGTGCGCGACGTCAAGATGAAGGAGGAGCTGGCGATGGATGAAGACCTGAGCACTTCCTTGGTGCTGTTCAACTTGGCAAACAAGTGCGCCAAGGCCGAGGAAGGGCGTCTCTCCCTCCTCGAGCTGCCCGCCGCAGACCCAGAAGAGAAGAAGCCCAAGGCCAAGGATGTGAAGCGCAAGGGGGCTGCCATGCTCGCGGCAGAACCAGACACCAAGCGGGGCAGAGATCAGCCCGAACCTTCCAAGGGCAGCCGGTACTGTGTGTACCACGACCTCCACACCCACAACACCAACGAATGTCAAGAACTCCGAGCCGTGCGAGAAGGAAGGATCGGCCATCGCCCCGACCATGGTGACCGGGGCTACGGTCGAGGAGGAGGAAGGAACGCAGGACGCTGGGAAGACCGTGGCCCGCGCCAAGGGTGGCGCGACCAACCTCGCGAGGATCGCTGGCAAGACCCGCCTCGCGAGAGAGGATGGAGGGATCAACCTCGCGAGGGACACTGGAGGGATCAGCCTCGCGAGGATCGCCCGCAAGGCAACGCAGGCCTCCCACCGCTGCCACCGCAGCCAAGGAGAAACAAGGACCGCCACCAGGACGAGGAGGCTAGGGGCTTCCAGGAGCCGCGCGCGATCGCCTGCATCCTGGGCGGGGCTCAAGCCCCAGCCTCTCAATGCATCTTCAAGCAGTTCGCCTGTGAAGTGAATGCAATCCTCCCCAGGCTCGAAGCCATGCGCCCCCTCAGGTGGTTGGCATGCGCCATCACGTTCAACTCAGCAGATCAGCTCAAGTGTGCGGCTGCAGCCGGAGTCCTCCCGATGCTTTGTTCCCCAATCATCAGCAACGTGGTGGTCACCAAGACCCTCATCGATGGAGGGGCAGGGCTCAACGTCCTATCCGTGGAGACATTTAACAACCTCCAAGTTCCCTACAGCCAGCTTCAGCCAACCAAGCCTTTCTCCGGTATCACCGATGGCTCCACGGTCCCGATTGGGCAGGTCCGCCTCCCTGTCACCTTCGGGGCATGTGACAACTACCGCACCGAGCTCATCGACTTCGACGTCGCCCACATTCGCCTACCGTACAACGCCATCCTTGGGTACCTAGCGCTGGCCAAGTTAATGGCCGTAACTCACCACGGCTACAACGTCAGCAAGATGCCAGGAAGCGGTGGAGTCATCACGGTGCCATGTGAAGAGAAGGACGCGGTGTGTTCCCTGGAACGAGCCTTTCAGGCCGCATCACTGGAAGACCCGGATCGCGGAAGCAGGAGGCTTCCCGAGGCTGCCCCCAAGAAGAAGAAGACATCGTTCGGCCCGGCCCCTCAGGAGGCAGGCCCCTCTGGGCCCGCGCCTGCACAGGGGGAATCTCCCTCCATCGCATAGGAAAGCGCGCCTGGCACCCTCCTCAGGCAGGGCTCGGGGGCTCTCCCCTGGAGGGCCACCGACCTGGCTAGGGTCACGAGGGAGGCGCTTGGGCACCACATGGAGGCGTGTTTTGAAGCACGTTTCCCTCAAAAAGGAGCAAGGCAAGGAGATCCAGACCCTCAGGAGTTCGTCAGCAAGGCCATTCAGGAGCTACAGGAGTGAAGAGTCATGAGAGGCGGTCGTCGCCTACCAGCAGTGGCCCCCCATCCAGGCGAGGATGGCGGGCTGCGCGTCTGCATCGATGTACCAGGGCTCAACCAAGTCGCCTCCCTGGAGCTCCTCTGGCCCTCGCGAGTGGGGCGCTGCGGAGGTCCACCCCACAGCTACGTTCGCATGCCTACGGTTTGCCGAGCGTGGCTGACATGTACCAGCGCCTCATGAGGGGCATCACGGAGGCACGAGAGGCCAGGCGTTCCGCAGCCCTGGCAGAGATGGAGATGGCCCGCGAGGAGCCGCCAGCGCCTCCGGAGCCTCCCGAGGCCCCTGGGCCTGGGGGCTCATGAGGATCGGCTTTCACGGCCCACCGAGTCTGCTACACCAACACTCCTTCGTCCTCAGCATCATCAGGTGACATCTCTCTAGTTTCACTTCCAACTGGGAGCGCCCCCCCAGGGCTGCATTATTCCCAGGCCGCGGGGCCCCATCCCTGCGGCGTGTATCCCTTTTTATTCTATGTTGTCAGCTTACCTTGTTGGGGGCGCCCCTCAGGCCGCATGATCCCCAAGCCGCTCGAGCCAGGCCCAGTGGCATGTATCCCATTTGCATTTATTTCCGATTATGCGTTAAACCCACCATGCATGATTATTCAATGCCGGTCCATGGCACCTCTTCTTCTCCATGCCGACCACTTGCACGTTAAAGGGGGGGTACCTGAGCATCGCGACTCAGGGCTCTTACTGGCTCTCCAGCTATCACCCTCTGGCCTTGTCCATGGCATCGTGACCTGGCATACCAGCGACGGCTAAGACCAGCTCGAGGGCCGGGACCCGAGGACGTAGAGTGCAGGGATCTAACCAAATTTGCAGGGACACACCACAAGATAAGGGCCAGTGCCAGGCGCAACCCGCCTAGAGGTAGGGCCCCGCAAGTCCCGCGCTGGCTCACAGGTGCCCAGATACACCTCGCTAGGCCCTACCGTGCCAGCCACGTGTCAGGTCGGGGCTGTGCACGCCCCGGGGGCTCCTCCCGGAGGGGGCCCCCCTCCCACGTACCAGTGGAAGCACCATGCTCTGTGCTGGCTGACGACACTGCCGAGGAGCGGCTATGCCCGTACACATACGGTAGCACTATGCTCCGCACTGGTGATAAACAACTGAGGGTGGCCCCGGGCCGCATCAACCTCAGGGAGCCCAGAGCTCAGTGTCTAGCCTCATCGTAACGCCTCCCCTCGGGAGTGCCGCGCGAGAGGGCTGGGCACGGGGGCTGCGCCTGGGTTACACCTAGACACACGCAGCCCAGCCAGGTCCCCCTGGGCCTGGTTCGTCACGCATCTCTCCCCGAGCGGAGCCAAGGTACGAAGGCCGTTAGAGCGTCAAGGGGGACTCCTGAGCATCGCGACTCAGGAGCCTAACTGGTCACGTAGCCCCTCACTCCGTGGCCCCATCCTGGTTTCCGGTCGGGACCATCGCTGGGTGAGGCACGCGCGCGGCCGGGCTCTGCAGACGTAGAACAACGGATCCACCCACATCATACCTCCCTACTTGTTGTTCGTGCGTCAAGGGGGACTCCTGAGCATCGCGACTCAGGGGCCTAACTGGTCACGTAGCCCCTCACTCGGTGGCCCCGTCCTGGTTTTCGGTCGGGACCATCGCTGGGTGAGGCGCGCACGCGGCCGGGCTCTGCAGACGTAGAATGGTAGATCCACCCACATCACACCTCCCTGCTTGCTGTTCATGTGCCAAGGGGGACTCCTGAGCATCTCGACTCAGGAGCCTAACTTGTCACGTAGCCCCTCACTCCTTGGTCCCATCCTGGTTTCTGGTCGGGACTATTGCTAGGTGAGGTACGCGCGGGGCCGGGCTCTGCCGGCGTAGAACATAAGCAAGTAGGAAGGAAAAGCGCAAATTTCAAGGAATTCAAAAGCAAATATTACAGTCCACACTGTTATCCCAGTACCAAATGCAAGTTTAAATGCCTCCTCGAGGCATGATACATGTGCATGAATTAAAAGCAGGACAGGAGCCACGACGGAGTCACTTGGTGGCGGGGGAGCAGCGCGGAGTGGGTTCGCCTCACGGAGCAGCAGGGCCAGCAGCGCCTTGCTCCGGCTTGGTGCTGAAGGCCCGGAACTTCCCCAGCAGAGCTTCTGCGCGACCCTTCACGGCCTCGGCAGCGGCAGCGGCACGCTCGCCGCTCACTGGCTCCAGCAGGCTGTCGAGGTCAATGCCGGGATCGCGAAGGTAGATGTGGGTGAGGACCCGCATCAGCGCTGTAGAAGACAGGACACGCACCTCAGCCTCGGCCGGGGGGCCAAGGCCAAGGGCGACATCTTCAAGAGCATGAACCAGGAAGGCAAGCAGCTTGTCGGGGCCGTTCTCGGCGCCAGCCAGCGGGCTCTCCAGGCCGCTGTCGTAAAGCGTCCTCGGCAAGGAGCGAGCCTTCGCCTCCAACTCCGTGAAGGCCGCGTGGTCCTCGGCAAGAACCAGGGCCTTGCTGTCCAGCTCGGCCTTCCTCGCCCCAACTCCTGCTCCAGCGCGCCTAGGCGGTCGCGGCGCTTCCTGAGCTTGGCCTCCCGGCCCTCGACGACCGCCTCATGAGCCTTCACGCCTTCTTCCTGCTCTTGGCGAAGGCGGACCTCTTTCGCGAGCTGATCCCGCAGGCCTTGCAGCTCGTCCTCCAGCGCCTTGCAGCGACCACGAACGTCGACAACCTCCCCCAGGGCCGCATCACGAGCAGCCTTCGCCTCCAGGACGGCATGCTTCTCCTCGTCGCATGCCGTCGAGGCCTGGGCCAGCGCCGCCCAAATCGAGGCGTCGGAGCGAACCCATCCTGAAGCCAGCTCCAAGCGCTCGGCCACCAAGCGGGGGTCGGTGCCAAGAAGATCCTGACGCAGTCGGTCCAGCTCAGCAACAGCACAATCCAGAACAGCAGAAGGAGTCGGAGAGATAATGGCCGGTGGAGTAGGAGGAGAAGGCGGCAGCGCAGCCGCGGCACCCTGAGGCGGGGTCTGCCGCACCCCGACAGCTGTAGTGGTGGCGGCAGGCAAGAGCACCTCGGGAGCCACTTGGCCGTGGGGGCTGAGTTCGCCCCAGCTGGCTCAGCCAGGCCTCGCGAGGACGACCGGGCAGGAGAAGCCTGTGCGTCGTGGTCACCCTCCTTCGCGGACAGAAGCGCCGCCACGGATGGAACCATGGGAGCCCCCTTCAGCTTCTTTGCTGCGGGCGCCAGCCTATCCAAAAGAATGCGGACGTCAAGCCTCACAAGCAGAGCAAGAGATATAGACAAGAATCGAATGCTTATGAGTCGTCGGCAGTAAGCTCATGCGGCCTCCGGCCAAATTTGAAGCCTGAAAGCCGGCTGGAAGGGTCAACCTTGAGAAGCTTGGAGGCAGAAGGTGCATCTGCAGTTCGCCCCGGGGCCGGGGGAGACCCGCGGGAGATCATCCCGGTCCTGACCTTCTTCGGGATCGGGGGCGAGCTCCCGCCGCCCTGCCCGTCGTTGTCCTCGTCGTCGTCTACGTCGTCATCCTCATCGTCATCGCTCGGAGAGAGGTGGAGAGCGCGGGACCTGCGCTGGGGGAGGGGAGCCCTCGACTCTTCGTCAGTCGCCTCGGAGTCAGGCCCTTTTCCCCGCTCTCCTCCTTCCTCCTCTTCGCTGGAGTCACCGGAGGGCACGTCCACCGGTCCCTCGGGAGCTTCTAGGGGCACGGGGCCCTCCCCATTGAAGACGGGCATGGACTTCACCACCCGCTCCCAGTCGTCGCGGAGGAACAAGGGCGTAGGAGCGCCCTCCAACCTCGCCACATTGCCCCTGACCAGAGATTGGAGAACCGTAGCTAGGTCTCCGTCGGCCAAGGCCGTGGGGCTCGGACGGGGCCTCCACATTGGAAGTGAGTACTGCCGAAGCGGAGCCAGCCGGTGCTCCAGGAACTCCCTCAGCAGCGACGCGCCGGTCAGCTTCGCCGCCGCCATGTCGGTCGGCCTCAGATCCGCGTCCATCTTCTCCAACACCATCTTCGCGCGGGGATCCGCGAGCTCCGCTCGACCCCAGTCGCTGGAGCTCGTGGGCTGCTCTGTGGGCAGGATCAGCCGAGGGTGGATGCGCCCAGCATCCACCAAGATCCACTTGCTCCTGAAGCCCTCAATCCTCTTCCCAGAGTTCGAGATGGCAATGGCGCCGCCGTACGCGACGAAGCTCGCGCACGCGGAAGAAGTCCCACGAGAGGTCCGGAGGTAGAAGTAGTGGCGCAGTAAGGCCACTGAGGGCTACACCCCAACGTGAGCCTCACAATAATAAGCAAAGATTGCCAGGAGAAGGACGGAGTTGGGATGGAGGTGCAGGGCCTGTAGCTTGTAATGGCGGAGGACAGAGAAGAAGAACTCGGAGAAGGGAGGCACCAGGCCAGTAACAATGGCACTTACGAAGAGCGGATAGAAGGTGCTCCTTTGACCGTCAGGGGTGGCGGAGCCGGCCTTGAACACCTTCGCCCCGTCGATGCCCCACGCCGTCTCCATCCGGCGCAACCGGGCAAGGCTCGCCTCCAACGCGTTCGGCGAGTCCAGGGCAAACGAGTACCAAGCTGCGGCCGGGGGCTGACGAGGTGCCATGGCTCCCTAGGTCGCACGGTCAGAGCAGATCTGGAAATTTCAGAGGAAGGAAGGAGAGGCGCAAGAAAGGGGATCTGAGCAGCAACCGGGGAAAGCAAGAAGCAGGACCTAGGCGGATGCGACTCCTTTATCAACTCGCGCAGTTGCTAAAGCGCCCACGTCCAGTCAACCGCCGCGCGACGCCCAAGGCCGCAGGATGTTAGGGCCCGCGGCGGTTCGCTCTTGCCCTTCCGCCTCCCTACACAGCCATGTCCGGGCGCGCCTTGGGCCCGGGGGCTACTGTCGGCGTTTTGGGAACGGGGGTCCCCAGACTTGCCTGCCTGCGGCATGCGGCGTGGCTCAAAGGGGGGCCCAGCACGGCCCGTCTTCACCAACACAAACCCAAGACCCTCGCGAGGGGCCAAGCCTCGCGGGGCAGACGACGTGGAGCTTCCTCAGGCACGGCCTCGTCAGGCTGGCTCACGAGGAGGCGGAGAGATCAAGGCGGGGTACCTCACGAGGTGCTCGTGACGCAAGCCATGACGACTCAGGGCGCCAGGCGGGTGCCAGCCCACGCAGCATCCTCCTTTCCTCTTTGGTGCAAAGGGGGCAAGCGCAGCCGTGGAGTACCGAGGCATCAGGCAAAGGTTGCCATTTCGGTGCAACGAGACCAAGACTAGGAGGACTACGAGATGGAGGTCACCGTGGAGCCCAAGACAGCGTCATCACCAGAGCTTTGCGCAGGTGAAGACTACTTTTGTCAGGATAGCTGATACTTGTTGTCCCCCTTCAAATTAGCCTGCCATTGTTGGCTCCCTTCCCGCTCGATATTTGGGAAGAGGACCAGGGCCTCTATAAATAGGACCAGCCACCCACATAGCAAAGGGGGCGAGAGGGGTTTTGTTCGGTCGGTTGGCTGGAGGCAGAGAGAGAGAGAAGGTGACTGAACTCCACCGAGCAGTTCATTGCCCCAGCCAAGAACAGACCCTCGCGAGGCTGTTCTTCCTTGTATTGTTCATCATCATCAGCCCAAGAGGCAATCCACCACACCACACACTGGAGTAGGGTATTACACCACAACGGTGGCCCGAACCAGTATAAACCCTGTGTCTCTTGTGTTGTTCTTTCCTTAGCTTTAGATCCTAGCATGGCGGAGGGGTGCAGGTAGGTAGGAGGCGAAATCTCTGCGCGCACCCCAGTGTTCGAACCTCAAGAGTCTGCCGGAACCCAAAATCCGACACCTGCGGCGAAGAGGAGAAGGGAGGGCGAGGTGGTGCTACTTGAGCCCAGGTCGCCTCCTATGGCTGCGCCCCTCTCCATGAGCAAAGGTGGGGACGGTGCTCATGCTTCTCCAGCCCGATCATCCCCGCGAGGCGGGATGGAGCATCCTCGGGAGAATTCAGCCCACGAGGCCCCGCTGACTCGGGAGGTGCCAGAGTCTGGCTCGGGTGCTGAGGTCCAAGAGGCTCAAGAGCCTCCAGCCTCCCGGGCCATGGTGATGACGACGCCTCTTCCTCCTCCTTCTGCCGTGTTACTAGCCCCAGGTTCCTCTGGTTCTCCTGACGTCCTGGAGCGGGCCCTTTCTAAGATGGCCCGCCTGCAAGAAGATCTCCAGAGCGCCGAACCCCTCCTGGCGGCTGAGCGCCTGGAGCTGGTCACTGGTTGGCTTCATTCTGATGTGTCCGTTCGGGCGGCGCTGAGCTAGGTCGCAGCAACCTCCGAGGGGGAGAAGCGAGCCGCAGCTCAGGCAGCAGTTGCTCGTGAGGTGGTGCTGAAGGACGCCGAGGCCACCCAAGGTCGCTGCCGAGTGCTGGAGGCCGAGCTGAAGATCCTGCGTGAAGAACGTGCAGAAGATGCTCGTGGCTGTAAGACGGAGGAAGAGAGGATGAAGGCCCGGGAGGACGCCATCAAGGGTCGCGATGCCGAGCTGGAGTAGTTGGCGCAGGCGCAGGCCGTTGAGCGCGGCCGGCTGGAGGAGCTAGAGCGAAATGTGCAGGCGGAGAAAGCTGAACTTGAGACCAAGGCGAAGGTTTTGGCTGAGGACCGCATGGCCTTCACGCTCCTCGAGAAGAGGTCTCGCGAGGCTCTGAATACACGTTATGAGAAGGGCTTGGAGAAGCTGCTAGCGACCGATGAGGACGGCCCCGCCCAGCTGCTTCCCTACTTGGTCGAGGCGCTCGAGGAAGTCGTGGACGGCATCGGCCCCATGGCAGAGGAAGAGGCTCGCGTCCTTTCTTCAGCTGTGCTGACGCGCGTCTTCAGCCACCTCCATCTTCGTGATCCTTCCGCCCGCCTTGACGAGCTACTGGAGCCTGTGGATGACGAGTGCTACGCAGCTGCCGCCGCAGCCATGAGGGGTCAGGTGGAGGCCCTGATGCAGAGGTTCGACGCCTTCGCCCCCGCACCTTCGACCGGTGGTGCAGGTGAAGGCGACACCACCCAGGAGGGGGTGCCTTTTGCAGGTGCCGGCGGTATCCAGGGATGACTGGCTTGCGGCTCCTTTCCTGTTAAAACTCCTACAGCATGTAGCGTGCCTCGTGGAGGCGTTTAAACTTGTGTTTGATATTCGAAGAACAATATGTCTTGTAATATTTGCTTTGAGATTTTGCAATTTCCTTCCCATTTGCTTCATGTTCTACATCAGCAGAGCCCGACCCCGCGCATAGCTCAGCCGCCATTGGGCCGACCGGATCACCAGGACATACCACGGAGTGAGGGGCTACGTGGTTAGTTAGGCTCCTGGGTCGCGATGTCAGGAGTCCCCCTTGACGCGCAAACAGCTTGTGGAAAGGAGATGCAAGGGCAGGTCTAGTCTTCTACGTCGGCATAGCCCGACCCCGGGCATACCTCAGCCGCCATTGGGCCGACTGGATCACCAGGACGGACCAAGGAGTGAGGGGCTACATGGTCAGTTAGGCTCCAGAGTCGCGATGCTCAGGAGTCCTCCTTGACGTTCAAACGACCTTCATACCTTAGCTCCGCTTGGGAGGGCGTGCGACGACCAGGTCCGAGAGACCTGGCGGGGTGGCGTACGCTTGGGTGTGACCCGAGTGCAGCCCCCGTGCCCAGCCCCCTTGCGCGACTCTCCCGAGGGGAGGTGTTGCGATGATGCCAGACACCGAGCCCGGAGGCTCCCTGAGGTTGGTACGGCCGTGAGGCTGCCCTCAGTTGTTTATCACCAGGATGGACCATGGCGCTTCCGCACTTGCACGGGCATAGCCGCTCCTCGGCAGTGTCGACTGCCAGCGCGGAGCATGGTGCTTCCACTGGTACGTGGGAGGGGACTCCCTACTACGGAGAGCTCCCAGGGCATGCACAGCCCCGCCCTGACACGTAGCTTGCACGTCAGGGCTAGACGAGGTGTGTCTGGGCACCCGTGAGCCAGCGCAGGACTCACGAGCCCCTACCTCAAGGCGGGTTGCGACTGGTCTTGATTCTTGTTCGTTGTGGTGCTCCTGCGAGGTGGTTAGACAACCTGCGCTGGACGAATCTCCTGAGGGTATCGCGTGAGAAGGCCAAGCACCAACGGCCCCAGGAGGTGATGTGAACGGGACCGGCTCACTAGACAGAGCTCAGACATTGGATTTATCGACACTATAGGGATGGGCCCGAACACAGACGTCGTGCCTAACCCTCTCACGCGAAGGGTCCTGAAGAAAGACGGTCGGCGCGCGGCTCCCATGGTGGGTGACAATAAAGCAAGTGACAATCATAGATAGATTAAGCATGGAAAGCAAACAGGCCACTGGGTCAGGCCCGAGCGGCTTGGGGATGATGCAGCCCGAGGGGGCCCCCAGCAAGGTAAACTAAAGACATAAATAAGAAGGGATACATGCCACAGGGACGGACCCACGTAGTCTGGGAATGATGCAGCCCTGAGGGTGCTCTCAGCTAAATAAACTTGAAAAATGTCACCTGATTCTATTGATGAAGTGGTGTTGAGGTAGCTGAAGGTACGCGGGGAAGGGGTTGCTCCTCACGAGCCGCCGGGGCCTCGAGCCTCGGGAGGCTTTGTGGGCCTAGGAGGTTCCTTGAGGACCGTCGCCATCTCTTCTAGGACTGCATGATGCCTGGCCTCCTGACCTGCCATGACGCTCCGCAGGTGGCGCTGGAAGGCAGCAGCCACGCTCGGCAGGCCCAACGACATGCGAACATAGCTGTGAGGTGGACCCTCGCAGCGTCCAGCACGCGAAGTCCGGAAGCGCTCTTGAGATGCGGCGCGGTTGAGCCCTGGGATGTCGATGCAGACGCGCAGCTCACCACCCTCGCCGGGGTAGGGAGCAGCGCCAGGTGAGCGGCGATCGCCGCGCATGGCCCTCGCATCCTGCAGTTCCTTAGTGGTCTTGGTAATGAACTCCTGAGCGCTGGGCGCTCCTCGCCCTGTGTCCTCCGGAGGGAAACATGCCACGAAGCACACCTCCAAATGGTGCCCGAGCGCCTCCCTCGTAATGTTGGCAAGGTCTGAGGCCCTCCAGAAGAGATCCCCCGAGCCCTGCCCGAGGAGGGCGCCGGGCGCGCCTTCATATGCGACGGAGGGAGGTGCCCCAGGTGCGGGTGCTAATCCTGATGTATCGCCACTTGCGGCACCGTTCTCCTGAGGCCTAGCACGGAGTAACTGCTTCTTCTTCTTCTTGGGGATGGCCTCAGGAGGGTACTCGCCCTTGCTGTCGGGGTCGTCGATTGCTGCAGCTTGGAAGGCATGCTCGAGGGAGCACACCGCGTCTCTTTCTTCGCAGGGGACTGTGATGACTCCGCCGCTTCCTGGCATCTTGAGGACGTTGTAGCCGTGGTGGGTCACTGCCATGAACTTAGCCAGGGCTGGATACATGAGGATGGCGTTGTACGGCAAACAGATGTAGGCGACGTCGAAGTCGATGAGCTCGGTGTGGTAGTTGTCGCGCTGTCCGGGGGTGACTGGGAGCCGGACCTGACCTATCGGGGTGGTGGAGCCATCGGTCACTCCTGAGAAAGGCTTGGTAGGCTAAAGCTGATTGTAGGGCACTTGAAGATTGTTGAACATCTCGACGGACAGGACGTTAAGCCCTGCGCCGCCGTCGATGCAAGTCTTGGTGACTTGCACGTTGCTGATGATGGGTGAACAGAGCATCGGGAGAGTGCCAGCGGTGGCCGCGCCCTTGAGCTGGTCTACCGAGCTAAAGGTAATAGCGCACTTGGACCACCTGAGCGGGCGAGTAGCCTCGAGCTTGGGGAGGACTGCATTCACCTCGCGAGCAAACTGCTTGAAGATACGCTGTGAGGCTGGGTCTTGAGCTCTGCCCAAGATGCAGGCGATAGCACGTGGCTCCTGGAAGCGCCCAGCCCCCTCGTCTTGATGGTGGTCATCGTTCCTTCTTGGTGGTGGCGGCAGTGGAGAAAGCCCAGCATTGCCCTGAGGACGGTGCTCGCGAGGCTGATCCCTCTAGGCACCTTCGCGAGGCTGATCCTGCCAGCGGTCCTCATGAGGCTGGTCGTACCACTCCTGGCGTGGGCCCCGGTCGTCCCAGCGTCCTCTGTCACGTCCTCCTCCTCGGTCGTCGCCTCAGTCGTTGTGCTCGGGGCGTCGACCGAAGTGTCCGTCGTGAATAGCCCTGAGCTCTTGACAATCGTTGGTGTTGTGGCTGTGCACGTTGTGGAAGGCGCAGAACAGTCGGCTGCTCTTGGATGACTCAGGCTGGTCCCTGCCACACTTCGTGTCCGGCTCTGCCGCGAGTACGACTGCTTCCTTGCGCTTCACGTCCTTGGCCTTGTCTTTCTTCTCCTCCAGGTCGGTAGCTGGGTGCTCGAGAAGGGAAAGGCGCCCTTCCTCAGCCCTTGTGCACTTGGTCACCAGGTTTAACAACTCCAGGGATGTGCACAGCTCCTCGCGGATGGTGAGCTCCTCCTTCATATTGACGTCGCAGACGCCATCGGAGAACGCAGAGATGATGGCCTCGTCCATCACCTTGGGGATCTTGAGACGAACATTGTTGAAGCGTTGGATGTACTTTTGGAGGGTTTCCCCTGGTTGTTGCTTGACACGGCGCATGTCACCTGCGGCCGAAGGGCGGTCGCGAGTGCCCTGGAAGTTGGCGACGAAGCGGTCGCGCATCTTGTTCTAGGAAGAGATGGAGCCTGGAGGCAGGTTCAGGAGCTATGGCATGCGCCATCCCTGAGAGCCATGGGGAACCAGTTCGCCATGACTTTCTCGTCGCCATTGGCCGCCTTGATGCTCAGCTCGTAGAGCTGCAGGAACACCACGAGGTCGGGCGTGCCGTCATAGCACGGAGGCAGGTCTGTCTTGAACTTGCCTGGCTAGGCGATGCTACGCAGCAAGGGGGTGAAAGTGCGACAGCCCATGGTGGCCACCGGGACCCTTTGCTGATGCGGAGCCTGGCCTTGATGCCCTCGCACCGCCATCACAGGTGGCGCACGGTCTTGTCGCAGCGGTGTCGGGAGTGCGGGAGCGTTTTCTTGCGAACGAGGGACTTCTTAGCAACTTCCTTCTTTGCGTACAGGCGCCCGACGCGGTGGGTCATGCCGGGGGGGGCACGCCTTGGCGCCAGGGCGCCGTCTTGGGGCGGAGGTGGTGGAGGCGCTCCATGAGCCACGTCGCCCGCGGTTGGCGGAGGGTGAGGCAGCGAGAGGGATGACACAAGGGAGCCCCGTGCGGCACTGACAAGCTCGGCGATGCAGTTGAGCCAGTCCTCGTAGAGGTCGTTGATGGGGCCGTAGCGCAGGAGTTCGCGCGCCATGCACATCGTGGCCTGCCCGTCTGTGGGAGTGCAACGGGCGTGAGACGACGAGCCGGCCGGGGTCAGCGATGGAGTGGCGGTGCGGCCGTCCCGCCGCACCGAGGGGTGCAGCAAGGAGGCTTGCTCCTCGTTCCCCGCCGGGCCAGTGACGGTGTTGGCGGAAGGCGACGGAGAACGGCGGGGTGGCCCACCGACGGGAGCCGTCTGAACGACGCTGGCGACGAGGGCGGCCCAGCGCTTAGCGCGAGCTCGGCGAGTGTCCGACATGGAGGTGACGAAGCGACGGGATGCGGAGTGATGGAAGGAAAGCTTCGGCGCACCCCTACCTGGCGCGCCAAATGTCGGATCTCGGGTTCCAGCAAAACCCTCAAGGTTCGAACACTGGGGTGCGCCCGAAGATCTCCCCCTACCAACTCACGCCCTCAACCTCGCCACGATCTCTAAGCTTAGCTCGACGAACTCGCAACTCAAGAGACACAAGATTTATACTGGTTCGGGACACCATTTTGGTGTAATACCCTACTCCAGTGTGGTGTGGTGGATTGCCTCTCGAGCTGAGGATGAACAGTACAAGGGGAAGAACAGCCTCCTGAGGTGAGGTGTTCTTGTGCTTGGTGGGTGTGTGGATGGGTTGGATCTATTCCAGGATGAGATGGCTGAGGCTCCGTTCCTTCGTCCCCCGTCTCTCTGTGGTGGCTAATCCTATTTATAGAGGCCCTGGTCCTCTCCCCAAATATTGAGCGGGAAGGGAGCCAACAATGGCCAATTTGAAAGGGGATAGCTAGTACAAGTTATCCTGACAAAAGCGGTCTTCGCCTGCCAAAGGCTCTGGTGGTGACGCCGCCTTGGGCTCGATGGTGACCTCCATCTTGCCGTCCTGCTGGTCTTGGTCTCGTTGCACCGATATTGAAACCTTTGCTTGACGCCTCGGTACTCCTCGCATGTGCTTGCCTCCTTAGCACCAAAGAGGAAACAAGGACACTCTACGCGCTGGCGCCCGCCTAGTCTCGATCGTCATGGCTCATGTCATTGGAGCCTCATGAGGTTTGCCTTGCCATGATCTCTCCACCCCTTGCGAGCCAGCCTAGTGAGGCCGCTCCCGAGGAGGTCTTGTGTCGTCCGCCTCGCGAGGCTTGGCCCCTCGCGAGGGTCTTGAATGCTTGTTGGTGAAGATGGGCCGTACGGGCCCGCCTACAGAGCCACGCCGTGGGCCGCAGGCAGGCAAGTGTGGGGACCCCCGTTCCCAGAACACCGACACTTTATGGTATGAAATGCAATCGCCATGTAGTTGCTTCACTTTATCGCTACGTGTTAGCAATAGTAGTAGAAGCAATAGTTGGTGACATGACCACAACGCTACGATGGAGATCAAGGTGTCAAGCCGGTGACAATGGAGATCATGACGATGCTTTGGAGATGGAGATCAAAAGCACAAGATGATGATGACCATAACATGTCACATATTTTGATTGCATGTGATGTTTATCTTATATGCATCTTATTTTGCTTAGAACGATGGTAGCATTATAAGATGGTCCCTTCACTAAATTTCAAGGTAAAAGTGTTCTCCCTGAGTATGCACCGTTGCTATAGGTAGTCATTTTAAGACACCACGTGATGATCGGGTGTGATAGACTCTACGCTGACATACAACGGGTGTAAGACAGTTTTACAGATGCATAATACTTGGGTTAAACTTGACGAGCCTAGCATGTACAGACATGGCCTCAGAACACTGAAGACCAAAAGGTCGAACGTGAATCATATAGTAGATATGATCAACATAGAGATGTTCACCATTGATGACTACGCCATCTCACGTGATGATCAGACGTGGGTTAGTTTATTTGGATCACGCATCACTTAGATGACTTGAGGGATGCCTATTTAAGTGGGAGTTCATTAGTAATTTGATTAATTGAACTTAATTTATCATGAACTTTGTTCTGATAGTATTTGCATATCTATGTTATAGATTAATAGTTCTCTATTTAGCTCCCTTATTTTTTATATGATCCTAGAGAAACTAATTTGAAAGATGATAGTGGCAATGATGCGGACTGGGTCTGTGATCTCGGGATTATCCTCATTGCTGCACAGAAGAATTATGTCCTTGATGCACCGCTAGGTGACAGACCTATTGTAGGAGCATATGTAGACGTTATGAACGTTTGACAAGCTCGATGTGATAACTACTTGATAGTTTAGTGCACCATACTTTACGGCTTAGAATCGAGGGTTCTAAGACGTTTTGAATACCATGGAACATATGAGATGTTCCAAGAACTGAAATTGGTATTTCAGACTTATGCCTGTGTTGAGAGGTATGAGACCTCTGACAAGTACTTTGCCTACAAGATGGACGAGAATAGCTCAGCTAGTGAGCATGTACTCAGAATGTCTGTGTCGTGGGATATCCATGACCACCTATGGGACCGGGGGGACCCTTGCTGGTTCAGCAGGGGGACGTCGCGTTGCACAAAGAGCAGACCAGCGCACGACAACACGACAGAGAGCACACAAGCAATTTACCTAGGTCCGGACCGCCGTGAGGCATAAAACCCTACTCCTGCTTTGGTGGATTGATGGTGGAATGGAGGTGGTGAAGCAAAGTACACTTGCCCGGGAGGGGTTGCCTAAGGGCAGCAGCGACTACGCGCGTATGAGGCTGTGGGTTCATCAAGTTTCCAACCCTTTCTATGGTTGCCATGGGCCTCCTTTTATAGATTAAGGGGTCGCCACAATGGCAAAGTAGTCATTATGCATTGATATGATAGCGAACAGTGCTATCATACCTAACTCTGCAGGCTGACATGGCGCATTAAATGCACCACTTAGTGTCACATCACTGGTCGCCTTGCAAGGCTTGGCGGGCTATCTTGCCAGCTCTGCACCTATTCTCTTGGCACGTCGCAGGAGGGGTGTCACCTGTGGATTTCTTCTGTAGGAAATGGCTGCCATGTGGCGAATGGTTGCCACTCAATCATCTTGCGGCTTGACACCACACTGATGGACGACGTGGGTCATGCTGGAGTGGTTGGTGAGGCGGTATTGCCTCCACGAGCCCCGGCAGGGCCCTGCCGGGGTGCCTTGGTCGTTTGCTTCTGGGGGTGGCCTTGCCCCTTGCCGGGCTCGCCTTCCTGGCAAGGGAGGCCCTTTTCCTTGGCGATATCTTGCTTCTCTGGCTTGGCCTTAGTCTCTCTGAGTTGCATGTTGGTCCTTCGAATCTCTTGATTTCTTGTATCTTGACTTAGGTTGGTGCTTCAATCTTGGTCTCGTGCATGTGCATAGTCTAGGCAACAGACCCAGGGTTTGTTGCACCGACAGAAGCCCCCGAGCCTGCCCCAAACGCGCTGTTGAGCAT
This sequence comes from Triticum aestivum, assembly GCF_018294505.1. NCBI lineage: Eukaryota > Viridiplantae > Streptophyta > Magnoliopsida > Poales > Poaceae > Triticum > Triticum aestivum. Next base: position 113,075,482 of record NC_057803.1, read on the forward strand.
CGTCGGGGTAGGGCCTAATAAGTGCACATGCATGGTTGCGGAAGGCATTGGTCTCTTGAAGTCTCCTTCACTTCTTCGTATGCCTTGATTCCAGGTCGGTTTCCAGTTTCCCCGTGCATGGTGTAAAGCCAATAGTGGTGGGGGCCGCTCCAGTAATGGCCCGTGAATGACTTTAACGCACGGGGTAGAAACTACCAATTTACTCTTCCCATAGCGCGCCCTTATCCTTGGCCACGTATGCTGCATGCATCACGTGGGGTAGGTAATGGAGGCGCGTGGCGCGAGAGAGTATCATGATGAGGGCCCGATCGCCTTGAATTGGCGGAGGAGGGCTGTGGCCGCCCATTGATGGAGCAGCTGCCCTCCCTGCCCGACCTATAAAAGGGAGGGGCGGAGGAGGGCGGAGCCATCCATCTTTGCATCCCCCTTCTTTTTATCTTTTGCTTCTGCTGGCTATGTTGAAGAGAGGGGTGAGGGAGTCCTGGACTAAGGGGTCCTCGGGCGTCCAGCCTGTTATCCATGGGCCGGACTGATGGGCTATGAAGACATGAAGGCCGAAGACGGTACCTGTGTCTGGATTGGACTCTCCTTAGCGTGGAAGGCAAGCTTGGCGACCGACTATGAAGATTCCTTCTTATGTAACCGACTCTATGTAACCCTAGATCCCCCCGATGTTTATATAAAACGGAGGGGTTAGTTCGGAAAGGATATACTCATTACCAGAGTCATACAGGCTAGGCTTCTAGGGTTTAGCCATTACGATCTCATGGTAGATCAACTTCATATTCATCAAGATCAATCAAGTAGGACGTAGGGTATTACCTCCATAGAGAGGGCCCGAACCTGGGTAAACATCGTGTCCCTTGTCTCCTGTTACCATCGATCCTAGACGCACAGTTCGGGACCCCCTACCCGAGATCCACCGGTTTTGACACCGACATTGGTGCTTTCATTGAGAGTTCCACTGTGTCGTCAACGAAAGGTTCTATGGCCCCTTCAATCGTCTATAGTGATGTTGTCCAAGGAGAAACCTTCCTCCTCAGACAGATTTTTGTGTTCGGCGGCTTCGTACTGCGGGCCAACTCGCTTGGCCATCTGGAGCAGTTCGATAGCTATGCCCCCGGCCACCAGATCAGATTCGGAAGCTTGAACTATGTCGCGGATATCCGTGGAGACTTGATCTTCAATGGATTTGAGACCGCAGCGATCGCTCCCTCTCGCCCCGATGAACATGACTTAAATCTGTCATCAGATCACATCCAGGAGATGGTCCCTGTTGCTACAACGGCCTTAGAACTAGAGCAGATCGTGCCATCTGAGGCCACAGAGTCCGCGATGTTTGAGCCGCACATGGACCCGGCACCCCGCAATATATGCGTCAATGGAACTCCGGACTCGTCTCCGGCTATAAGTTCCAGACCATGTACGCTTGCGGACACCAAGCTAGATCGGTTATCGATCTTTGAATTCAGCGCCGCAGACGTTTTTCAGCACTCAACTTCGGGCGATGTGCTAAACTCTTTCAAGAACCTGTCATTCACAGGAGACTCGCAGCTAAACTATGTCCGGCTCGAGCTAGGGGCTAACGACAGAGAATTTTGCTTCCCACCCGCCACCCACTTCATAGCCACTGTCGAGGACTTAATTGACATGCTCGCTCCTGGCTCCGCAGACATCGACGATATATACGACGATGCCGATAAGGAGCTAGGCCAAAACCCGCCAGTCAGCAGGCGCGAGACGGACACCCCTTCACATGATGTGTACATGATCGATACACTTAAAAAGCCTCGCGGCAAAGACAAGGGAGATCCAGTTAAAACTCATGAGTCACAGCCTAAGTTCCGGCGCCCCAAACGCTGCCCCAAGTCACGCCGCAGCAACAATGGCACTGGAGAAAATAGTACTCCAGACGGCGCCGAAAGCAATGAAGACCCTGTGGGAGCAACATCCGAGCAGGAGGAACAAGAAAACGGGCAAGCCAGCCCCAACGAACAGGCCCTGCCCAGCGACGGTTCGGAAGACAACAACTACCTTCCGCTCACCGAAGATGAGGTAAGCCTCGGCGACGAAGACTTCACCGTACCCAAAGAGCCCCTCGAACAGGAGCGCTTCAAGCGCAGGCTGATAGCTATGGCAAGGAGCCTAAAAAAGAAGCAGCAACAGCTTCAAGCTGACCAAGACCTACTCAATGACAGATGGACCAAAGTCCTGGTCGCCGAAGAATATGGCCTTAGTAGCCTAGACAAAGGCCAGACAAAGAAAATATTGCTATACCAGTCCGATGAAGGGGAGTTGGAGCCCATACCATCATCACACAATGTGGAAGGTCATCGGCAACTCTGTCCGGATAAAGAGGCAACTCAAGCCGAACACCAGAATGCCCCACCTCACCGTAAAGGCAGGAACAACACAGGTCACGATTGTAGAGAGCCTCGGACAATAGAGGAGGACACGCAAGACCGATCTATGGATCGCAAAAGCATGGTTCGACAAGCGATGACGGCTACCTATTCGGACGTATCAAACCTCGCCACGCCCGATCCGAAAATCGCAAAGGGACTCCTTCGGAGTTACGTCGTAGTGTGGCCTAACATAGAGGCGCCGCACACCCGCTTTGCTTCACTGATGAAGTAATGCATCAGGAATTCCTTGAAGGATTCAAACCCGTCAATATTGAACCGTACGACGGGACAACCGATCCCGCGGTATGGATAGAAGATTTCATCCCCCACATCCACATGGCCCGTGGGGACAACATCCATGCCATTAAATACCTCCCACTAAAACTAAAAGGGCCAGCTCAGTACTGGTTAAACAACCTATCTGAAAACTCCATAGGCAGCTGGGAGGACTTGGGAGAGGCCTTCCTCGATAACTTTCGAGGAACACATGTCCGGCCACCGGATGCCCATGACCTAAGTCAAATTGTCCAACAGCCCGGAGAATCAGCCAGGGAGCTCTGGATTCGGTTCTTAGTCAAAAAGAACCAAATCATCGACTACCCAGACGTGGAAGCCCTTGCGGCTTTCAGACACAGTGTCCGGGAGAATGGCTTGCACACCACCTCGGCCAAGAAGGACCTAAATCCATGACAGCCCTCACTGCTCTGATGACCCGCTTTTGCGAGGGAGAAGACAACTGGCTCGCTTGTAGAAGCAACAGTTGTCGGCGCTCTGGGAACGGGGGTCCCCAGACTTGCCTGCCTGCGGCCTGTGGCGTGGCTCAAAGGGGGGGCCCAGCACGGCCCATCTTCATCAACACAGACTTAAGACCCTCGCGAGGGGCCAAGCCTCGCGGGGCGGATGACGTGGAGCTTCCTCAGGCACGGCCTCACCAGGCTGGCTCACGAGGAGGCGGAGAGATCAAGGCGGGGTACCTCACGAGGAGCCCGTGACGCAAGCCATGACGACCAAGGGCGCCAGGCGGGCACCAGCCCGCGCAGTGTCCTCCTTTCCCCTTTGGTGCAAAGGGGGCAAGCGCAGCCACGGAGTACCGAGGCATCAGGCAAAGGTTGCCATTTCGGTGCAACAAGACCAAGACCAGGAGGACTGTAGGACGGAGGTCATCGTGGAGCCCAAGACGGCGTCACCACCAGATCTTTGTGCAGGCGAGGACCAACTTTAGTCAGGATAAGTGTACTAGATGTTCCCCTTCAAAATGGCCAATTGTTGGCGCCCTTCCCGCTCAATATTTGGGAAGAGGCCTAGGGCCTTTGCATATAAATAGGACTGGCCACCCATAGGGTAGGGGGGATCGGATCGAAATCAGAGAGAGAGAAGGGTGACTGAACTCCTCCTAGCAGTTCGTCCCCCCCAGCAAAGAACAGACCCTCGCGAGGCTGTTCTTCCTTGTATTGTTCATCATCATCAGCCCAAGAGGCAATCCACCACACCACACACTGGAGTAGGGTATTACACCACAACGGTGGCCCGAACTAGTATAAACCCTGTGTCTCTTGTGTTGTTCTTTCCATAGCTTAGATCTTAGCAAGGCGGAGGGGTGCAGGTAGGTAGAAGGCGAAATCTCCGCATGCACCCCAGTGTTCGAACCTCAAGGGTCTGCCGGAACCCGAAATCCGACATTTGGCGTGCCAGGTAGGGGTGCACCGGAGTTTTCCCTTCCACCACCGCCACAACCTGCCTCGCGATGAGTAGCGCGTCGCCCGCTCCGGCCGCCGGCACCAGCACGGGGGCCAGGGGGCTCTGAGCCCTCACCACAGCCCTGCAACGGGTACGGTGGCCGGACAAGTTCAAGCCAACGACGCCGCCACACTACGGCGGCACGACTGATCCGCTGGCCTTCTTGCTAGCGTATGAGGAGGTCAACCTCGAAGATGGAGGTGACGATAGGGTCATGGCCAACTGGCTCCCCATGGCCCTCACCGGCGCTCCGCATGCATGGCTGCTCGACCTGCCGGCAGCCTCCGTGGCCTCTTGGGAAGAGCCCCGCGGCCTCTTCCTATCCATCATGCTACACCAACACCCCCGGTCGTCGCGACCCTCCTGGGCGGCTCGCAGGCGCCGCCTACAAGTCACCATGTCAAGCCGTTCATCCGTCGGGTCAGCGCCGCTTCCACGCGGCAGGGGGCTCTCCCGGACCGGGCGGCGCCCAAGGCCGGCCTGACCTTCAGCTCGGAGGACCACCCCTCCAACTCGGCCTGCTCGGGTGCGCTCCCATGCTGTGCACCCCCACCATCTGCCAGGTGGCCGTCAACAGAACTCTCATCGATGGCGGTGCGGGCCTCAGCATGCTCTCGGTCGAGGCCTTCAACCTCCTCTGCATACCCCTGGAACGGCTGCAACCCAGCCGGCCCTTCTCAGGCGTTGGGGCGGATCATCCAGCTCCTTGGGACAAATCCGGCTCCCAGTAACCTTCGGCACCTACAGCAACTTCCGCACGGAGCTGGTCAACTTCGACATCGCCCCCATCGGCCTCCCCTACAACGCCATCCTCGGCTACCCAGCGCTGGCCCAGTTCATGGCCGCGACGCACCCGGCGTACAACCTCATGAAGATGCCCGGGAGCAGCGGTGTCCTCACCGTGCATGGGGACACCGGAGACGCGCTGCGGGTGCTCAAGCTCGCCTTCAAGACAGCGGCGTCGGCACAGCCCGCCGACTCAGAGACCCTCGAGCCCAAGGGGGCTGCACCCACCAAGAAGAAACAGTTGTTCACCCAAGACAAGGCAGAAACCAAGCAGATACCCATCGATGAGGACGGGTCCACCAACGCCACTTTCACCATAGGCGCCAACCTCGAACCCGAGCAGGAGGAGGCCCTGGTCGGGTTCCTGCGCGCCAACAAGAAGGTATTCGCTTGGGAGCCTGACCAGTTGGCGGGGATCCCTAGGAGTGTAATCGAGCATCACCTCAACGTGTGCCCTAACGTGCACCCTGTGAAGTAGAAGGTAAGGCGACATTCCACAGAAAAGCAGGCCTTCATCGTCCAAGAGACCCGCAAATTAGAAGCCGCTGGGGTCATTCGCGAGGTCCGATACCCGGATTGGTTGGCCAACCCTGTCGTTGTGCCAAAGAAGGGAGGGAAGGAGCGCATGTGTGTCGACTTCACCAACCTCAACAAGGCATGCCCGCAAGATCCGTTCCCGCTCCCCCGCATCGACCAGATCGTCGATTCCACCGCGGAATGCGACCTACTATGCTTCTTGGATGCCTTCTCTGGGTATCACTAGATCAAGATGGCGGTAGAGGATGTCGAAAAGACAGCCTTCCTAACCCCGTGTGGGGTGTACTGCTACACATGCATGTCATTCGGGTTGTGTAACGCAGGGGCGACCTTTCAGCGGCTGATGCACATCACCTTGGGCCCGCAGCTCGGGAAGAATGTTGAGGCTTACGTGGATGACATTGTGGCAAAGTCTCGGGAGGCCAGGACCCTGATACAAGACCTGGAGGAGACCTTCGCGAGCCTCAACGCAGTGAACCTAGGACTCAACCCAGAGAAGTGTGTGTTCGGAGTCCCCTCGGACAAGCTCTTGGGTTTCCTCGTGTCCCACCGGGGCATCGAGGCTAACCCGGAAAAGGTCAAGGCGGTCGAGGACATGAGCCCGCCAAAGACCCTCAGAGAAATGCAGAAGCTCACTGGGCGCGTGACCGCGCTAGGGCGCTTCATCTCCAAGTTGGGGGAGTGAGCGCTGCCTTTCTTCCAGCTAATGAAGAAAAAGGGGCCCTTTGAGTGGACTGAAGAGGCCGACAAGGCGTCCAAGGATCTCAAGAGATACCTGACCAGCCCACCGGTCATGGTGGCTCTGCGCCCTCAAGAGCCCCTGGTGCTTTACCTGGCCGCCACTCCCTACTCCGCCAACGCAGCCCTGGTGGCGGTTAGAGAGGAGCGTCGCATCAAAACCACAGCAGCAGCCCGGGACAAGGCAAAACAGGAACAAGGAAGGCCCACAGAAACCGCCACCACGGCTGAGGAGGATCAGCCGCCGCAGAGGAGTGCACTGGAGGCGGGAGAGGCCCCTCTCCCAGATGTCCAGCCTCAGGAGACCTCATCGCCTCAGGAGGCGCCATGGTCTCCCAAGGGAGCCACCAACACTGACGCACCCAACCTTGTTGAGCACCCAGTGTACTTCGTCAGCACGGTGTTGCGGGATGCGAGGGCACGGTACCCCATGCCTCAGAAACTCCTCCTTGCGCTACTGGTAGCCTCGCGCAAGCTGCGGCACTATTTTCAGGGTCACCCCATCAAGGTCGTCTCGTCATACCCCCTGGAGAGAGTGCTCAGGAGCCCTAACTCAGCTGGAAGGGTCGCTGAGTGGAACATAGAACTGCAAGCGTTTCAGCTCGAATTCAGCACGACCAGAGTCATCAAGGGAGCAGCATTGGCGGATTTTGTGGCAAAATGGATGGAGGCACCAGGCCTCAAGGTCGACGAGGTTCGGTCCCTCTCCCCGGGAAGCGAGGCGCCAGAAGGCTGGGTCATGTACTTCGATGGGGAGTTCTCCAGGCATGGCGCTGGGGCTGGCCGGTGCTTATATCGCCCACTCAGGACAAGCTCTACTACGCTGTGCAGCTCTGTTTCCAGCAAGGTGAAAAGGTCTCCAACAACATAGCGGAGTATGAAGGTTTAATAGCAGGCTTGAAGGCCGCAGCTGCCCTGGGGGTGAAACGCCTCACCATCAAGGGCGATTCGCAGCTCCTTGTCAATTTCTCCAACAAGGTGTATGAGCCGAAAGATGAGCACATGGAAGCCTACCTTGTGGAGGTCCGCGGGATGGAGAAGCAGTTCTGGGGGTTGGAGTTGCAGCATGTGCCCCGTGGCACCAATCAGGAGGCCGACGACATCGCCAAACGGGCATCCAGGCGGTTACCTCAGGAGCCTGGCGTTTTCGAGGAGCGGCTCTTCAAGCCCTCAGCCCTGCCGTCATTGTCAAACACGGCTCAACCTCAGGAGGAGCTCCCCCAGCCACCTGCCTCAGGAGCCCCGGCCTGTGGCCTGGCCTCAGGAGCACGCCTGCTCCTGAAGATGGAACCTCAGGAGGGGTGCTGGATCACAGAGCTCCGGAGTTACTTAACACAAGGGACCCTGCCGGAGAAGGAGGAGGAAGCGGAGCGTGTGGCACGGCAGGCCACGATATACTGCATCAAGGATGGAGAGCTCTACCGCAAGCGACCAAACGGTGTATCCCTGCACTACATCTCCAGGGAGCAAGGAAAGGAACTGCTGGAAGATATACACGGCGGAGACTGTGGACATCATTCATCATCACGGACCCTCGTCGGCAAGGCATTCCGCAGTGCGTTTTATTGGCCCACCGCACTCAATGACGCCGTCGAACTAGTGAAAGCTTGTGAGGCCTGCCAATTCCACGCCAAGCAGATCCATCAGCCGGCAGGAGGCCTGCAGACTATACCCCTTTCGTGGCCATTCGCAGTCTGGGGGCTGGACATCCTGGGCCCGTTTCCTCGGGCGCCAGGGGGCTACCGCTACCTCTACGTCGCCGTGGACAAATTCACCAAGTGTTCTGAAGTAGAGGCCGTCCGCACCATCCCCGCGGGTTCCGCGGTCAAGTTCATCAGGGGCATCGTGAGCCGGTTTGGGGTGCCGAACCGCATCATCACGGACAATAGTTCGCAGTTCACCAGTAACCTTTTCAAAACATACTGTGCTAAACTTGGAACATAGATATGCTACGCTTCGGTGGCGCACCCCCGAAGCAACGGCCAGGCCGAGCGAGCCAACGCAGAGGTCCTGAGGGGCCTCAAGACCAGGACGTTCAAGAAGAAGCTGTTGGCCTGCGACATAGGTTGGTACGATGAGCTTCAGTCCGTGTTGTGGTCCATCCGCACAACCGCGACCAAGCCGACTAGAGAGACCCCGTTCTTCCTGGTCTACGGAGCCGAAGCGGTCCTCCCTCACGAGGTCAGACGTCGCTCCGCGCGGGTCCTGGTGTTCGACGAGGCGCAGCAGGACGCCATGCGGGGGATGGACCTCGTGCTGGGGGAGGAACGTCGCCGAGAACCCGCACTGCGGGGGGCGAGGTACCAACAAGCACTGCGACGATATCACTGCCGCAACATCCGCCCCAGAACTCTCGAGGTAGGAGACCTCGTGCTCAGGTGGGTTCTCTCTAGGGAGGGATTGCACAAGCTCTCTACCATGTGGGAAGGCCCGTTCAAGGTTGTTCATGTTTCCAGGCCCGGCTCCACGAGCTTGGAGACTCAGGAGGGGGTGCCGGTCCAAAACGCATGGAACATCCAGCACCTCCGGAGGTTCTACCCCTAAAAAGGCCCAGAGCCTGTGAAGAAGGCGAATGCCTGGGAAGCTGTCGCGTTTTGGAAAAGGCCGAGAGCCTGTGAAGAAGGCGAATGCCTGTGAATCTGTCGCGTTTTGGAAAAGGCCCAGAGCCTGTGAAGAAGGCGAATGCCTGTGAAGCTGTCGCGTTTTGGAAAAGGCCCAGAGCCTGTGAAGAAGGCGAATGCCTGTGAAGCTGTCGCGTTTTGGAAAAGGCCCAGAGCCTGTGAAGAAGGCGAATGCCTGTGAAGCTGTCGTGTTTTGGAAAAGGCCCAGAGCGTGTGAAGCCGTCGCGTTTTGGAAAAGGCCCAGAGCCTGTGAAGAAGGCGAATGCCTGTGAAGCCGTCGCATTTTGGAAAAGGCCCGGAGCCTGTGAAGAAGGCCAACGCCTGTGAAGCTCGCCGCCCGTGACACTCTCACGTAATAATGAGTTGAGGCTGTACACGCCCCGGAGTCTCAGGAGCGCTGGCCTCAGGCCCTGGGGCTCCCTCCAACGCCCAGTGGCAGCACTTAGCTCCGCGCTGGTGAGAAGACGTCGAAGACTAGATTAGGTGCTGGATGCGGCTTTTTTCATTTGCTTTCCGCAGTTGGCTTGTTCATTCTCATTCGAAGTTTTATTGAAGCTGTTGCCATCTTTGGCTTGTGGTTCTTCGACTTTTCACTCTCCTGCCTTGATTTCTCTTATGCAAGGCCTCGCGAGGGGGGCAGCCAAGCGCCCTCACGAGTGTTCCTGTCCTAGTCGTTCAAAGGTTTCGCGACCTGGGTCCATTACAGGAGCACCCCTCCAGTCCGTGCCCCACGGCCACCGCGACACGAACACAGGGCCTGGGTCGGTCGCCGCCCACGGCTGGGGCCGGGAACTATCCACGCGCAGGCACGTAACCGGAAGGCACGATAACGGAAGCAAAATGATGATTAACAGCAATAACCCAAACACGCCCCCGCGAGGCTCCACACTACTGTCTTTTTACGCAGGAAAAAGGAAAAGGAAGAACGAATCAGGCACAACTCGCCTCACACCGGCCTGCAGGGAAGACTCGAGCTGCCTCCGGGGCTCAGGCCGACTCCCTCTCACGCTTCACCGAGGCGCAACGGCGGGCAAACACGCTACCACCTCCCAAGCAGATACGACGGCGTGGAGGCTGACCGCGGCCATCGCTAGAAGAGTCGCCGCCTGAAGAAGAACCGGAGAAGCTTGGGGAACCCTGAGCGCCGCCAGTCACGCGAGCGCTGTCCTCTCCATCATCGCCGGGGCTGGGTTCCTGGCCGCGGTCGTCGTCCTCAGGGCAGCACCCTGCACGGCGACCACCTTCCCCAAACACCCTCACGTAGAGGGTGGCATCGCCATCAAACTTGAAGTGCAGGGTGCACCGACGCCTCAGGCCACGCGCGCGGGCAAACGTCTGCCAACCGCGGGCCAAGGCCAGGCTACCGGCTGCGGAGACCTCCAATGAAGCCCATGAGGCCCGACTGCAGCAGCCGTCAGCCTGGAGCCAGAGGCCGCCTGGGGCGCCGGCCGGGAGCTTGCCGAGGAGGAAGCGAGGAAGTGGAAGCCGGGTGCTAGTCGGCTCCGCTGACCACACGACGAACTCCGGCAGCACCTCTGCAGCGCGAAAGCGCGGCCTGGGGGGACGCGCGACCGAAGCGCGCCCCCGGCCGCAGAAGTCCGCCCGTCACCATGCTGGAAATCATCTCTGCGGCCACGGGGAGCCGCCGTGGTGGCCACAGGATGTTTGCGAGGGAGCCCTCGGCCGCGCTTGGGCGGGGGAGAGGCAGGCTCTACCTGGCGAGCCTTCCCCTTCTCTGCGGCCGAGAACCTCCTCGACGGGGCCATGAAGAAAAAGGAGAAGCAAAGCGGGATGAACTGGAAGGGCGCACGCCGATCCGTACTTACAGCCGGCGAGGGCCAACCGTCGGCCCCCACTATCGCAGGTAATCATGACCCGCTTTGCATGCAGGGACTTGTCCAATCCGAGCAGTTGCCGAGGCGCCATGGGGAAGTGGAGACGCCCACGTCCAATCAACCGCCACGCGGCGCCCAAGGCGGCAGGCTGTTAGGGCCCGCGGCACTTCACGCTTACCCTTTCGCCTCCCTACACGGCCAAGTCCGGGCGCGCCTTGGGCCCGGGGGCTGCTGTCGGCGCTCTGGGAACGGGGGCCCCATACTTGCCTGCCTGCGGCCTGTGGCGTGGCTCAAAGGGGGCCCCAGCACGGCCCATCTTCATCAACACAGACTTAAGACCCTCGCGAGGGGCCAAGCCTCGCGGGGCGGACGACGCGGAGCTTCCTCAGGCACGGCCTCACCAGGCTGGCTCGCGAGGAGGCGGAGAGATCAAGGCGAGGTACCTCACGAGGAGCTCGTGACACAAGCCATGACGACCAAGGGCGCCAGGTGGGTGTCAGCCCGCGCAGTGTCCTCCTTTCCCCTTTGGTGCAAAGGGGGCAAGCGCAGCTGCGAAGTACCGAGGCATCAGGCAAAGGTTGCCATTTCGGTGCAACAAGACCAAGACCAGGAGGACTGCAGGACGGAGGTCATCGTGGAGCCCAAGACTGCGTCACCACCAGAGCTTTGTGCAGGCGAGGACCAACTTTAGTCAGGATAAGTGTACTAGATGTTCCCCTTCAAAATGGCCAATTGTTGGCGCCCTTCCCGCTCAATATTTGGGAAGAGGCCCAGGGCCTTTGCATATAAATTGGACCGGCCACCCACAGGGTAGGGGTGATCGGATCGAAATCAGAGAGAGAAGGGTGACTGAACTCCTCCTAGCAGTTCTTCCCCCCCAGCAAAGAACAGACCCTCGCGAGGCTGTTCTTCCTTGTATTGTTCATCATCATCAGCCCAAGAGGCAATCCACCACACCACACACTAGAGTAGGGTATTACACCACAACGGTGGCCCGAACCAGTATAAACCCTGTGTCTCTTGTGTTGTTCTTTCCATAGATTAGATCTTAGCAAGGCGGAGGGGTGCAGGTAGGTAGAAGGCGAAATCTCCACGCGCACCCCAGTGTTCGAACCTCAAGGGTTTGCCGGAACCCGAAATCCGACAACAGTGCCAGCAACCAGGGCACCTCCGAAATCCGAGACGGCAATGGCAAGCCACGAGGAAGCAAAAACAATAGTCGAAATGGAAATGAAAGATCAGGCGACACTGCGGTCAACGTCAGATTCAGCAACCCCAAGCCCGGTCAGCGGAAGAAGCCATTCAAGGCGAATCGAGACGAACCATCCAACCTGGAGATAATATTGGATCGACCATGCCAGATTCATGGCTGCCCCGATAAACCAGCTAATCATACCAACAGAAACTACTGGGTATTTAAAACACAGGGGGAGTAGGCCGCCAAGCGATAGGGATGACGGAAAGGTTCGCCAACGAAACACCGGGGGTCAGAAGCAGTCTCCACCTGAGGATCAACTACTCCTAGAACGGAAATAGCAACCCGGCTTCGGCCGCCCGCTCCTTACACCTACAAAGTTTGTACCGCGCATACATCATTACATACTCAAGATACCATGGGCATTGGCGGAAGCACAATACGAACAAGCATGCAAGCACTCCAGTAACTTTTTATTATTTATCTTCTTTTTATTTCTTCGTTCGCTATCCTTTAAAAACAGGTGACGAACAGGATAAACATCGAAAACTGGCTCTATCGGAGTCTGGATCCGCACACTCACCTAAGGGGCTATCTCCATCAAGGATTCCCCTAACCGAGGACTAGTGGCGCAGACGTGTGACAGGAGGTCCAAAAGAACTTTTTGTAGACTGCACTCTCTATTTCTCGAGCGTGTACTATGCCTGTTCCTCCGCCTCCAACCCCGAGCATGTCAAATAGCCCGGGGGATGGCTTTTATACATCATAAGTAATCATTGGCATAACACTCAGTTACTAGTAAACAACATCCGAACTAATCATCTGTATTGTTTTCCCGACAAATATGGCTCCCATGGTTATTTCAGAGAAATACCTTGGCATAACCTGCCAGGGGCTCGGTGTGGGAACAAATGAGTTGCCAACAAAAGTCCGAACAACTCTATAGCATACTTCGGCGTCGCAAGTTTGGCCTTATATGCATCAGCTCCGAATTATTGTCCTGGGTCAATAGTTGGGTTGCTCGGCTTTTGTGCTTGCTACCCTATGTTCCGCTCTATCGGCTAGGGTAGTAAAGGGAGAACTACTACGATTGTGCCCTAGTCTAAGCCGGACGAGCACCTCAGTAGAGAAAGCCGAAAACTGACTGTCATGATGCGGCGTGAGCTGGTCAACCACTTGACGACTTATTGGAATCTTTAGCGATTCTCCGTGTCACGCGAGGGATCTTTTTTAGATCAAATATGCAAGGCACCATACGCCACATACATACCAGGGGCTATGTCATAGCCCCTCCATAAAACTCCTATGGCTAAGTGAAAGTGCTAACGCCTTATAGTCTGATTTCCTGGTTCGCCGCATTATCACCTCCTTCATGGACCAAGACGTTGGATAAAGAGTGATTAAATGCTTTCCCGAACACCCCCGTACTTCCTATGAGGGGGATGAAGCCGACGTCTGGAAAAATTTCAGATTATATCAAAACGGCCGCACAGGAGGAATTCAAGCTTTCAAGCAAAACATAAATAGATTAACTATAAAATTGTCTTTTACAATTTTCATACACCTCACTCGAGGATTATGTCTTTTGAGCACTGACCCTCTATAAAGCGGGCGGCCTCTAGGACGTCTTCAAAATAATGCTCCAGTTCCGGACGGTCCTTGCCTTTGGGTGGACCCTTCGTCGCAACATCAATGGCCTTCATCTTCCCCCAGAATGTCTTGACTCGGGCAAATGCCATCCGTGCACCCTCAATGCACGATGACCGCTTCACAACATCGATACGTGGCACCGCGTCAGCAAGACTTTGCACCAAACTGAAATAGCTATTCGGAACAGGCTCAGTTAGCCACAACCGGATTACGACATCCTTCATGGCAGCGCCGGATAGCCTATGAAGTTCGGCCCATTGGGACATCTGTTCATTGAGCAATAGAGGGCGCTTTGATGCGCCAAACTATGACCAAAAAAGTCTCTCTGTTGCATATCCATCCCGCGCTTGGTAATACTGCGCCGCATCGGCAGAACTCTTCGGCAAGTCCAAGAACTCGTCCGGAGAACTCCATACTTGGTTAAGTCGGGCATAGTTTGGGTCACTGAACTTAGTTTGTAGCAGAAAGGGCTTTCCAGCCGCAATCTCCCTCGCCCATCGAACCTCCTCATGGGTTGCTCTGCATTTCGACTGCGCTCCTCTTGCCTCTTGTAAGGCCTTCTCCAGATCAGTCGTTTGGGCTTCACTCTCCTTCTCAGAAATTCACAGCGGCCGGTAGCATTCTCCAGCTCGAGCGTCATCGTGGATATCCTCTCCTCATCTTGGCGCCATGCAGCTCGTTCGGCTTTTAATTCAGCCGATGCCTTTTCGGCAGCAGCATTGCTACGCCGGGCCTACTCCTTGGCCCAGACCAGCTCCGCTCGAAGAACTTCAATGGCGGCAGCACCATCTGCAGCCAAATATCAGCATCATGCTTATACCATAAAATGTATGAGGATTGCCCCGAATACATACCTTGCGACTCGTCAAGACGCATATTGATTAAAGCAAGATCATCCCCTGCCAGATCAAGCTTCCATTGCAAATCGGCAATTTCCATAGTCCGGGAAGCGGCCAAGGGAGAAGAAGCCTGTGTTCAAACTTGATCAGGTTAGTCCTCAAATGATCATTTTCGATCCTCCATTTTGCTTCCCAGCGGAAGCCAACCCGAGTATCAGGGGCTACTACCTATACACAGGCACATCTTTGCAAATGAAACATAGCTGAAAACAATAGGTTACAAACCTTGAAGCCCTTCAGTAGGCTCATGAAGGCTTCATTTAATCCGCTCTTCGCGGACTAAATCTTCTCAATCACTGTACCCATCAAGGTACAATGTTCCCCCGAGACAGATGCTTTCCGCAACATGTCCCATAATATATCCGGAGTCTCCGGGTTCCCCGAAGCTGCCCCAAAAGCACAATCATCCTTTGAAGGAATCGGCTCACCCATCTTCAAAATCGATGTCGGCTATGAACCAGACAGTTCGGGGCCTTGGTTGTCATCAGCCCCGGAGTCCTGGATGGTCGGAGATCCACCTTTGGGTACTGCCTCTTCTGTCCCCTGGCCTAAAGGGACCCTCCGCGATGACACTTCAGAGTCATCTGCCTTATGGGGCGAGGAGGTCGGAGGAGGCGTCTCGCTCTCCATCATCTCTAGGAGGAGACTCCTCGAAGAAGAGGATCGCCCCGAAAAATTCTGTGTCGACCTGTAAAAATGCATAAATGCGTTACGTGTATCTTCGGTAACAATAACGGAGTGGAACGCTATCAAAGTACTCCGAATTCTTTTACGGTTTGGCCGAGGGCTTGTCCCCTTGTTGGAGCTGCTCAACAGCGTCACTTTCCAAACCCAAGCCGGTCGACGGTGGCATCTTGCCCTTCTTGGGAGACCGCCCCTCCCCATCTTCAGAGGTGGCCCTTTTCCTCCTGTTCGGAGAAGGGATACTGGGTCCTTTTCTGCCTCCGTCTTCGAGCGAGGAAAGGTCGATTTCTCCGGACTCAGTGTCCGACTTACCTCCGGAACCAAGGTCATCTTGGATCTTTTCGCCCTCCCCTATTGGTGCCTGGTATGGCACCGAGGCCAGCATCCTTGTTAACACAGGAGTAGCTGAGTCTTCGGGAAGGGGAGCCAGACACATAATCAATTCCACCTTCTTTATCCAGCCCTGAAAAAGGACGATATTGTTGGTATCTTACCACTGGGTATCTGATTATGAGGTATTCGGTAAACAGGTACTTATCGGGGTGTCCGGATGGTTATAGTCTAGGCCGACATCTTCGATGGTGTCCGGCCATTGCCTTCGTTTCCCGAAGAATAATCTCCACATTCCTTTGTGCGTTGTGTCGAAGAAGTGCTGAAGAGTCCGCGGCCCTTCTAGATTGAACTCCCATAGGCGGAGAGGCCATCACTGGCATGGCAGGGTCCAACGAACTAGCATCACATGAATGACATTGGCCATGTCGATGTCCCTCTCAATGAGGCTTCGGATGCGGCTTTGCAGAGTTCGCACATCATTTGTGGATCCCCAATCTAGCCCCTTGTTAATCCACGATGCAAGTTGAGTGGCGGGCTGGATCGGAATGCAGGCGCGGTTGCCCACTTGGAGCTGCGGAGCTCGGTGATATAGAACCACCCCTACTGCCACAGATCGGAAGATTTGGCGAAGGATTCTTTCAGCCAAACGGCACTAGCAAGCTTGCTCACTGTGGCGCCGCCGCACTCAGCCTACTCCCCCTCTACCACTTGCGACTTCACATCAAAGGTCTTGAGCCACAAGCAAGAGTGCGGAGGAGTCCGGAGGAGGGCTTCGCATGTGACGATAAAGGTCGAGATAAGAAGAATGGAGTCCGGGGCCAAATCGTGGAAGTCTAGCCCGTAATAGAACATGAGCCCTCGGACGAAGGGGTTAAGTGCAAACTCCAACCCGCGGACGAAGTGGGACACCAACACGACCCTCTCGCCGGATCTGGGGGTGGGAATAACCTGCCCCTCAGCAGGAAGCCGATGATAGATTTCAGTGGTCAGGTACCTCGCCGCCCGAAGCTTTGCAATGTCTTCCTCCGTAATAGAAGAAGCTACCCACCTGCCTTGACGGCTAGATCCGGACATGATTGGGGCTGGTGGCAACCGAAACCCGGGTGTTGGAACTCGGGGTAGCAGGGGTCAAGGAAGATACAAGCGTGAAAGAAAAATACGCATCTGTACCCCTATATAAAGGCTGCAAATATCAAACGTCTCCTCTTGGGCCTCAAAAACCTGCGTGTTTCCATGGAGTTGTACCCAAGCGACGGTTGGGTTACCCACGTCCGGGTCGACAGGAATCCCTTAAAAAAGGGAGGCACGATCTCCGCTTGGATAGGCAAGCCAATAAGGCCACGTCTTGGGACGTGGGGCAACGGGCCAGCTAAAATGGTTCGCAAGTAGTGGCTAGGCAGGCGTGGTTTCATATTACCAAAAGGCACCTACTTGGAATCTCTCTTGGATCTGAGCGGAAGGTTCGGGTGGCGCGGCGTCGACGTCGGGAGTGGCAACCCCGGTGTGCTTGCCGCCGGGTCGTCTGTGGCCTTGACTTTAGTGGGAGGGGATGCGAGCGACGCTGTGTCACATCTTGAGTGGGCATGGCATGTGGTAGTCATGGAAGGGATTCTCCACTGATAGGGGCGAATCTGGTTCCTCCTGGGCATCGTCCTTCTGCCACGCAGGAAGGCTCCCTACTCTCACATGCGTCTTCGGGATGTGCGGTGACTTCTGACGCTAGGGCCCCCGGGGACGACCATGCTCTCTGTGGGAAGGTCCAGAGAGCATGGCACCTAGCGTGATGGTTGCACCGGGGCCTCCTGGTGGTGGTTGTGCGGATGACAGCGGCAACCCACGACGCGTCAAGAATGGGGACGACCGTTCCAAAGATTCATGTTTGTCGGTGACTCCGTGCCCCCCCCCCTCATCTGGTCCTCTAGCAGTGTTACCATCCGCACCTGCCCTCTGGTTTCTTCCTCCCTGCCAGGGAGCGGCGCCATCCTGATCCTGGGGAGGCACCGTATCCTAGCCGTGCCAGCCTCCGGCCCTTTCGACCTCTTCCTATAGGAGATGAACAGGGACAAAGGCGTAACGAGGCACTTATCTTTTTTCAATCTTAAACTTGTAGGCAATTGCCAAATTTTAATTCAAATTATGTAATCCCTCAAGTCCATCTTTGTGTTCTGTAATGCTTGTACTTGTATTAGCAAATGGATGAAAATGATGAATCTTGCTGGGAACCCATGCATGTATATGTCCATGCAGAGGTGGAATGCCTCTTTACTGTAAATAAATGAGTTTTCCCCGGCAGGCTCTCCTATCGGCACCCTCTTTGTCTACCAAAGAACTATGTCTGCCGGGGAACAGACAGAGGAGCCAACCCCCCATCAACTCCCTTTTATCAAAGGCCACTGTGACCATCTTGACCGAAGCAACGTTCGAGTCATGGATGGGAGCACCTAGGTCTCAAAGGAGAAGTGAGGTTTTCTCACGCAAAGTTATAGCTTTACAGAACACTAATGGACAAGGGGTAGAACTTATCTGTTTGGCTTGCCAGGGGTCACTACAACGAGCAATCTTCTCAACTCCTTGACGAAGCCAAGTTCACGGCAGGAACCTGCAACTTCATGTAGATGAGAATGAATGCAGGATGCAATCCTATCTATATGCATATGCAAATGCTCATGAAATGCTTATGCAGTGATCTTGGTGTGCTCATGCATGCATGCAATCTTAGTTGCCCCCCTACAACACTTCTTTATTTTCTCTTGCACGGGGTCATCACCCCGGCTTCGTACTAGGGGTTACATGCAGCCGAGGCAAGGCCTGTACAAAAGGGTGGCTGCCGGGAAGGGCCCGACAGCCGCGCCTTATGGGTAGTAATTGCGGAGATGCTCAATATTCCATGAGTTTTGCAACTGAGTGCCATCTCGGGTCTCCAGACGGACTGAGCCAGGTCTGGTGACTCATACCACCCGATAAGTGCCCTCCCACTTCGGTGATAACTTGTGTGCACCCTTGGCGGACTGAACGCGCCTAAGGACAAGGTCACCTTCCTCAAAACATCGGGCATGAACCCTGTGGCTATGATAGCGACGGAGGGCTTGCTGGTAGCGTGCAGCACACGTAGCTGCCCGGAGACGGTTCTCCTCGAGTAGCACAGGGTCATCACGCCAATGCTGATCTTGCGCTACTTCATCGTAGGCAAGTACTCGAGGGAACTCGTAAATGAGTTGCATGGGGATAACTGCTTATGCCCCATAGACCATGGAGAAGGGAGTCTACCCAGTAGCTTGGTTAGGTGTCGTTTTGAGGGACCAGAGAACTACCGGCAGCTCCTCGATCCACCGCCTGCCATGCTTCTGCAACGTATCGAAAGTTCTTGTCTTGAGTCCATGTAGCACTTCAGCATTTGCCCTCTCAGCTTGTCCATTGCTCCGGGGGTGTGCCACAGAGGCAAATGAGATCTTGCATCCGAGGGTATGAACATATTGCATGAAGGCGTGGCTCGTGAACTGGGTGCCGTTGTTAGTGATGATCCTTGCCGGAACTCCAAAATGACACACCAATTCTTTCAAGAACTTGATAGCTGACTAAGCAGTCACCTTTCTCACGGCAGTCACTTCTGGCAACTTTGTAAACTTGTTGATGGCAATGGACAAGGATTCAAAGCACCCGATTGCTCGGGGGAAGGGTCCGAGGATATGGAGCCCTCAGACCGAAAATGGTCATGATAGATGGATTGTCTGAAGGGCTTGGGCAGGCAGGTGTATTTTCTTGGAATGGAACTGGCAGGCTTCACATGTCATGACAAGCTCGACCGCATCTTGGAGGGCTATGGGCCAATAGAATCCTCGCAGAAATGCTTTCCCAACTAATGTCCTTGATCCAATGTGGGAGCTGCACATTCCTCTATGAATCTCAGCCAGCGGTTCCTTTCCATCTTCCCGGCAGACACACTTCAATTTCACACCAATGGGCCTCCTTCTGTATAGAGTGTCATTAACAAACTAATACATACTGGCCCTCTGAGCTACTCTTTCAGCTTCATCTTGGTCGTCGGGGAGTTCTCTGGTTTGGAGGAAGCGGACGATGTGCATTGCCCAAGTTGGAGCCTGGGGCTCGGTAACAAGGACTAGTGGCACCTCCTCTGCTGCGGGAGCACCAGCCTCGTTTGTAGGGTCCATGGGCCCGGCTGGAGGGGCTGGTCCGGCATGCTGTGAGGAGTTCTTTCCGACAGGGTCTCTGCCGGGAGCGGACGGCTCGACCGGGAGAGGCTTACCGTAGTCCAACTTTCTCCTTTTTTGGGCCATTCTTGCTGGGGATACGGAGGGCTGAGAGAGACGGAGAACAAAAGTTCCTGGTTCCACATGAAGCTTCTGCGCAGCACACTTTGACAGGTGATCAGCTATGCTGTTTTCTGCACGGGGTACGTGCTCTATTTGCAACCCGTCAAAGTGCTCCTCTAATCTCCTCACTTCCCCGACATATGCCTCCATCAATGGACTTTGATAATCCTTGTTAACTTGTCCCACCACAAGCTCTGAATCTCCTCGAATAATCAGCTTCTTGATTCTCAATTCTGCTGCAATTCTAAGCCCAGCAAGGAGCCCTACATACTCAGCTGTATTGTTGGTGGCATCTTCCCGGGCAAAATGCATTTGGATGACATACTTCAAGTGCTCCCCGGAGGGGGCAACAAGAAACACGCTAGCCCCCGCACCTTGTAGGGAAAAAGCACCATCAAAATACATAATCCATTCTTGGGGTGATTCCTTGCCGGGGAGAGCCATCTCTGTTATTTCCTCATCAGGGGTTGGCATCCATTCTACAATAAACTCTGCCAGTGCCTTGCTCTGAGTAGTTGACATGCTCTCAAACTTCAAACCAAAGCTGGATAACTCCAAAGCCCACTCCACTATTATGCCAGTAGCCTCAGGGTTTCAGAGTACCCTTTGCAACGGAAAACGAGTGACAACCATGATCTCATGGGCTTGGAAGTAGTGGCGCAGTTTCCTTGAGGCCATAATGAGACCAAAGATCAACTTCTGCACACCGGAGTACCTTGATCTAGCCCCCTGCAACAAGGAGTCGATGAAGTACACTGGGCGCTGCACCACTTTCTTCCTTGGCACGTCCTTGGGGTTGTTCTCATTGTCATGCTCATTGTTGTCCTGATCCTGCTCTGACTTTGCTATTTTCTGCTCACTTTCTGCCTCATTCACTTCTCGTTGCGCTACCAAGGCCGCACTGACCACTTGATTAGTTTCCCCCAAGTATAACAACAACGGTTCTTGGGGTTTGGGCACAACCAAGGTGGACACAGATGATAAGTAGGCCTTCAACTCCTGTAGAGCTGCATCTGCTTCCGGCGTCCACTTCATAGGCCCCGCCTTCTTCAAAATTTTAAAGAATGGCAGGGCATGCTCGGCAGACTTGCAGATGAATCTGCTTAGCACGGCAACACATCCTCTTAAACGCCTCACATTCTTAACTGTCCTTGGTGCCTGGATCTACTCAATGGCCCTGATCTTGTCGGGGTTAGCTTCGATCCCCCGATGAGACACAAAGAACCCAAGTAATTTGCCGGAAGGAACTCCAAACACACACTTCTCCGGATTAAGCTTCAAATTGATCTTGCGCAGATTAGCAAATGTCTCCTCCAAATCCTGGATAAGGGTGGCCTTATCCTTGGTTTTGACCACGATATCATCCATATAGACTTCTATATTTCTGTGCAACTGTGGCTCAAAACCAATCCGGTCTGCCCTTGCAAAAGTGGAGCCGATACTCTTTAATCCAAATGGCATGCAGACAAAGTAGTACGTACCACACAGAGTGATGAATGATGTCTTCTCTTCATATTCTTTGGACATGAAGATCTGGTGATATCCGGAGTATGCATCCAGAAAGGAGAGCAAATCACAACCTGAAGTGGAGTCCATAATATGGTCGATGCGTGGCAAGGGAAATGGGTCCTTTGGGCAAGCCTTGTTGAGATCTGTGAAATCAATGCAAAGCCTCCACTTCCCATTAGCCTTTCAGACTACCACTGGGTTTGCCAACCACGTAGGATGCAGTACTCCTCTAACCAAACCAGCTACTTCTTGATCTCTTCGGCAATGAACTGTTGCCTCACCAAGGTCTGGTTCCGGACTTTCTGCTTGACAGGTCGGGCATGTGGGCAGACAACAAGGTGGTGCTCGATTACCTCCATAGGAACATTGGGGATATTGGATGGTTGCTAGGCAAACACATCGGTATTCGCCCGCTGGAAGGCAACGAGCGTGCTTTCCTATTTGTCATCGAGGGTGGCGCTGATAGTGAAAGTACCATCAATGCCAGCCAGCCCTGCCGGTACCTTCTTCACTTGGGGTGCAGCAACCTTGGATCTCTTGCTATTTAAACACTCCGGCACGTCGTCAACGGGTACCGTGCACTCAGAGGGGGCATGCTTCCAGGACTCCTTGCCAGAGGTCCTACAATCCCTTTTGTTTCCTTTGCTTTCTTATGCTTCTCGGACTCCTTGCCGCTGCCTCTGTTGTGACTACATCCCGATACATCTTGTCCACACAGGTAACTGTATCCTTCTCATCTGATGGGATAGTGATGAATCCCAGTGGCCCATGCATCTTCAAGGTGTTGTAAGCATAGTGGGATGCTGCCATGAACTTGGCCAGGGCCGGGCATCCAAGAATCCCATTGTACGGCAGGGGGAGATCAACCA
This sequence comes from Triticum aestivum, assembly GCF_018294505.1. NCBI lineage: Eukaryota > Viridiplantae > Streptophyta > Magnoliopsida > Poales > Poaceae > Triticum > Triticum aestivum. Next base: position 113,097,611 of record NC_057803.1, read on the forward strand.
CATCAAACACAATCTTCTCAGTCTGATAGTTCAGCTCTCCCCCATACGTCACCGGCAACGTAATCTTCCCTTTGGGATGACTCCTGCCGGGATTAACTCCTTGAAACGTGCCAGTAACCTCTAGCTCTTCTTCTCCTATTTGAAGCTTGTTGATGACTGGCAGGGAAATCAGATTCAACCCAGCCCTGCCATCCACTAGCATCTTTGTGACCTTGAGGTTGTGGATTGTTGGGGAGACCAACAATGGCAAACATCCTACCATAGTGGTGCGGCCAGGGTGATCCTCCTCATCAAAGATAATGGGCGTGCAGGACCATTTGAGCGGCTTCCGGGCCTCTGGTGCTGGCTCCATGGCATTGATCTCTCATGCCCATCGCTTGAGCTGGCGATGAGAGGCGTGGAAGGATGCACCCCATCAATGCATAGGGCGTTGGTGGTCTTCTGAAACTCCTGCTCACTGGTTTCCTCTTCATCCCCTCCATCACTCACATCATCATAGATTTCCTTCCCATGACCCTTGGCGGGCTTTCCTTGGTTCCGAAAGGATTTGTCGGGGCGATTTGCTTCACCGCCTCAGCCTTACCGCCAGTGATATTCTGACCTTTTTCCTTGTCACGCTTATCATATTTTGCCCTCTATTTCTTGACAAGCTGCTCAATCTGGTAACACTCCTAAAGGTCATGGCCCTTGGTCCGATGGATCTTGCGGTACGGCCCATCGCTTTTTCCAACTTTCTCGGCAGCAGCGGCTTCTCGGCAGGCAGCGCAAGCGGTAGCTTCCTTGCCAGGGGCCTCAGCCTTGGCCTTCTTACCGGTACTAGGTGTGCCCGAACCTTCCACAGTCATCACTACCTTGTCTCTTGGCTTCTTACTGTGCTTCTTGCCCTGATGTCGCTTGAAGCTACGTCGGTATTTCCCCAAAGAGGAAGGGATGATGCAGCACAGCGGCGGTAGGTATTTCCCTCATATATGAAACCAAGGTTATCGAACCAGTAGGAGAACCAAGCAACACAATGTAAACAGCCCCCGCACACAGATAACAAATCCTCGCAACCCGATGTGTTGAAGGGGTTGTCAATCCCTTTCGGGTAACGGTGCCAGAAATTGGTGCCTGACAGGAGAAAGTTGTAATAAATTGAATAAATAGATCGCAAATAAAATAAAGTGCAGCAAGGCATTTTTGGGTTTTTGGATTAATAGATCTGAAAATAAAAGCAAATAAAAGTAGATCACAAAGGCAAATAATATGAGAAAGGGACTCGGGGGCCGTAGGTTTCACTAGTGGCTTCTCTCGAGAAAAATAGCAAAAGGTGGGTGAACAAATTACTGTTCGGCAGTTGATAGAACTTCACATACTCATGACGATATCCAGGCAATGATCATTACATAGGCATCACGTCCAAGATTAGTAGACCGACTCCTGCCTGCATCTACTACTATTACTCCACACATCGAGCACTATCCAGCATGCATCCAGCGTATTAAGTTCATGGAGAAACGGGGTAATGCAATAAGAGAGATGACATGATGTAGACAAGATCTATCTATGTAGAGATAGACCCCATCATTTTCTCCTTGGTAGAAACAATACATACGTGTTCGTTCCCCTTATGTCACTGGGATCAAGCACCGTAAGATCGAACCCACTACAAAGCACCTCTTCCCATTGCAAGATAAATAGATCAAGTTGACCAAACAGAACCCAAACATCAGAGAAGAAATACAAGGCTATAAGCAATCATGCATAAAAGAGATCAAAGAAACTCATACTTTCATTTCATGGATATAAAAGGATAGATCATGCATAAAAGAGATCAAAGAAACTCATACTTTCATTTCATGGATATAAAAGGATAGATCTGATCATAAACTCAAAGTTCATCGATCCCAACAAACACACCGCAAAAAGAGTTACATCATATGCATCTCCAAGAGACCATTGTATTGAGAATCAAGAGAGAGAGAGATGAAGCCATCTAGCTACTAACTACGGACCCGAAGGTCTACAAAGAACTACTCACGCATCATCGGAGAGGCACCAATGGAGGTGGTGAACCCCATCCGAGATGGTGTCTAGATTGGATCTGGTGGTTCTGGACTCTGCGGCGGCTGGATCAATATTTCGTCAACTCCCCTATGGTTTTGGGAATATTGGGGTATTTATAGAGCAAAGAGACGGTCCGGGGGGCACCCGAGGTGGGCACAACCCACCAGGGCGCACCTGGGCCTCCTGGCGCGCCCTGGTGGGTTGTGCCTCCCTCGGGGCACCCCCAGGCGCAGCCAGGATCCGTTGTGTTCCTTCTGGACCATAAAAAATCTCTGCAAAGTTTCAGGGCATTTGGACTCCATTTGATATTGATTTTCTGCGATGTAAAAAACATGGAAAAATAGCAACTGGCACTTGGCACTATGTTAATAGGTTAGTACCAAAAATGATATAAAATGATTATAAAACATCATGGAACAATTAAAAATTATAAATATGCTAGAGACGTATCATGCCCTTTCTCTGACTGCTTGATTAATCCTCATCCTCTGAATCAACATTACTGCAATCTTCCTCTCCGGGCAACTTCCTCCCTTCCTCCATCCTGGCACACTTATCCACCAGTGTGTATAGCTCCTTCAAAGTCTTGGGCAACCGCATGTTCATCTTGGAACGAATGTGATGGTTGCGCACATTGGACTGGAAAGCTGCTATAACGGCTGCCGGATTGATATTTGGAATATTTCTATGAACTTTACTGAATCTCTACAGATACTTATGGAGATTTTCTCCTTCCTTCTGCTAGAGGAGTTGCAGGTCGCTGGGTCTGCTGGGCTCTTGGTGACCACCGGTGAAGGCACCGATGAATTCGTGGCACAGGTCTGCCCATGATGAAATGGAGTTCTCCGGCAGGTGCATCAACCAAGACCTCACATTGGACTTGAGGGCCAAAGGGAAGTAGTTGGCAAACACCTTCTCATCTCTTCCCCCGGCAGCCTGAACACCAATAGTGTAGATGCTCAGGAACTCTGCCAGGTTCAGCCTCCCGTCGTACTTCTCAGGTATAACTGGCTTGAACGTGCGAACGGACGGCCAACGGACTTGCCGAAGCTCTCGTGTAAAGGCAGGGCAGCCGACCTCGAAAGGTAGGCACTCGCCAACACCGAGCGCAGGCTCATCGGCGTTGAGGCCGTCGCACCCGTCGGGCGGGTGGAGGTCGTCGCGGCGTCGATCTACATTGGCGCATGCGTCTCCCTGTCGCCTATCTTTCGGGGCTCAATGTTGGCCTGGACGTGCTCGAGGGTCAGAAGAGGCCATCGAGACATCATCAGAATCTTGGTTATGTTGTGCCCGCGTCGGCTGCCGTGGTGGGGACTGCACCATGGGGATGGCCCTCTCCGTATGGCCAGTGGTATGGGCGGTTGCTGTCGCTTGGGGAGGTTGTGGCAGGCCATCTCGTCATGATCCCCCTAGCTTCAACGAAACCGAGTAGGCTTTGGATGGTGGCACGCCATTCATCCATCTGCTCGACTGCTAGCGGAAACCTCAGTAGCAGCTAGGCCTGCGCCATAGCCTCCGTGGTTGTGCTTGGCAAGGATGTTGATGACTTTGACCGCACCGCCGCATGGCTCCTGGCGGTGCCAGCAGCGGTGTCGCGCCCACGCTGCTGCGGGACGATAACCTGGGCAGCGGGGTTGCGCGGCGGTGGTGCTCGAGGGTCGGCGGCTCCGTTGAGCGCAGTGGCCTGGCCGGCTCGTCCAAGAGGAGGCGCATGCACCGCGGTCGCTCCCGTGGCGGAGGCGGCCGAAGGGCAATGGCCTACCCCGGATTGAGCGCCATTGCTGCGGCTATGCCCGTCGGTGAGAGGAGGGGGCTAGATAGAGTGACCCCCTTGCCTGCACCTTGCGGAGCATGACCGTCGAGGCGCTGCTGATGTTGTTCTCCGCCGATGTCCTGCCCCCGTGTCGGCCGCGGGGGAAATGGTGATGGCGCCACCTGCTCCAACCACATCCCTAGCAGCGTTCATGTCCTCGCGTGCCTCCGCATCCCCTACGGCACTAGAGGCCGCTGGCGGCGGAGCCTTCTAGGTGGATGGATGGGAAGAAGTACCGGGCTGCTTCTTGGGCGCCATGGTCGATGGCGTCGTTGAAGATGAAGATGGCAATGAAGATGATGTGCTGCGCACGCTTTCAGCTTCGCGCAAGCGAGCCCCCTACCTGGCATGCCAAAGATGTCGCGGGATATCCGCGGCCACCTATGGGACCGGGAGGCCCCTTTCTAGTTTGGCAGGGGCACGTCGCTTTGCACAAAGAGCAGACCAGCACATGACAGCATGGCAGAGAGCACACAAGCAATTTACCCAGGTTCAGGCCGCTGCGAGGTGTAAAACCCTACTCCTGCTTTGGTGGTTTGATGGTGGAATGGAGGTGGTGAAGCATAGTACACTTGCCCGGCAGGGGTTGCCTAAGGGCAGCAGTGACTACGCGCGTACGAGGGTGTGGGTTCATCAAGTTTCCAACCCTTTCTACGGTTTCCATGGGCCTCCTTTTATAGATTACGGGGTCACCACAGTGCAAAGTACTCATTATGCATTGATATGATAGAGAACAGTGTTATCATACCTAACTCTGCGGGCTAACAGGGTGCATTAAGTGCACCGCTTAGTGTCACATCATTGGTTGCCCGGCATGGCTTGTCGGGCTATCTTGCTAGCTCCACGCATGTTCTCTTGACACATCGCGGGACGGGTGTCACTTGTGGGTTTGTTCTGTAGGAAATGGCTGCCATGTGGCGAATGGTTGCCACTTAATCATCTTGCGGCTTGACACCGCACTGATGGACGACGTGGGTCGTGCTGGAGTGGTTGGTGAGGCGGTTTTGCCTCCACGAGCCCCGTTAGGGCCCTGCCGGGGTGCCTTGGTCGTCTGCTTCTCGGGGTGGCCTTGCCCCTTGCCGAGCTCGCTTGCCCGGCAAGGGAGGCCCTTTTCCTTGGTGATATCTTGCTTCTCTGGCTTGGCCTTAGTATCTTTGAGTTGCATGTTGGTCCTTCGAATCTCTTGAATTCTGGTATCTTGACTTGCGTTGGCGCTTCAATCTTGCTCTCGTGCATGTGCACAGTCTAGGCAACAAACCCAGGGTTTGTTGCACCGACAGTCTGGGAACTAGAGTCGCTTGAATCAAGTGGGAGTTAATCTTCCAGATAAGAAAGTGATTGACAGAGTTCTCTAGTCACTATCACCAAGCTATTAGAACTTCGTGATGAACTATAATATACAAGGGATGACAAAAATAATTCTCAATCTCTTCGCGATGTTGAAATCGGGGGAGGAGCTTGGTCTTGGCGAGGTCCGCGCTGTGCCACCGCAGGCGGCGCGCTGTCTTGATGAGGTGGCGCGGGGAGCGCTGGTGCAGCTTCTCGCGGCCGCGGGATTTCTTGCAGCTCCTTTCTTCACGCGCGGGCGCCGGGCGCGGCAGATCACGCCACGGAGGCGCCCGCCTTGTCGCTAAGGCACCGTCTTGGGGTTGAGGCGGTGGAGGCACACCGCGAGCCCCGTCGCCCGCGGCCTGCTGAGGGGGAGGCGGAGAGTGGGACGGCGCCAGAGAGCCCCCCGCGACACGGACGAGCTCGACAACGCGGTCGAGCCACTCCTCATAGACATCGTCGATGGGGCGGTAATGCAGGAGCTCGTTCGCCACGATGAGCGCGGCCCGTGCCTCCATGGGAGCGCATTGCATGTGCGACGAAGAGCCAGTAGGGGTGAGCGACGGAGTAGCGGTGCAGCCGTCCTGCCGCACCAAAGGATGTTGCGAGGACGCCTGCTGCTCGTTTCCCACCGGGCCGGTGGCAGCGTTGGCGGCGGGGGACGGAGAACGACGAGGCGGCCCGCCCACGGAGTCGTCTGAGCGACGCGGGCGGCGAGGGCGGCCCGACGCTCAGCTCGAGCGCGGAGAGCGTCCGACATGGAGACAACGGAGCGACGAACTGATGGAAGGGAAGCTACGGCGCACCCCTACCTGGCGCGCCAAATGTCGGGGTATGGGGTCCCGGCAACCCCTTAAGGTTCGAACACTAGGGTCCACGCGAAGTCTGTCCCTCCAACCGATCTACGCCCTAGCTCGCTAGGATCTCGCGGACAAACTCGACGAACTCACGACAAAGAAGGACACAGGGTTTATACTAGTTCGGGCCACCGTTGTGGTGTAATACCCTACTCCAGTGTGGTGGTGGATTGCCTCTTGGGCTGATGATGAACCATACAAGGGAAGAACAACCTCCCGAGGTTGAGGCATTCTTGTGCTCGGCGAGCTTGTGTGTCTGGGGTGGTCTCTCTCAAGCTAAGATGAGATTGTCTCTCTACTGTGGTGGCTAGTCCTATTTATAGATGCCCTGGTCCTCTTCCCAAATATCGAGCGGGAAGGGAGCCAACAATGGCGGGCTAATTTGAAGGGGGACAACTAGTACAAGCTATCCTGACAAAAGTAGTCTTCGCCTGCACAAAGTTCTGGTGGTGACGCTGTTCTGGGCTCCACGATGACCTCTGTCTTGCAGTCCATGGTCTTGGTCTTGTTGCACCGAAATGGCAACCTTTGCCTGAGGCCTCGGTACTTCGCGGCTGCGCTTGCCCCCTTTGCACCAAAGAGGAAACAAGGACACTATGCGCGCTGGCGCCCTCCTGGCGCCCGCCTGGTGTCGATCGTCACGGCTCACGTCACGAGAACCTCGTGAGGTTCACCTCGCCTTGATATCTCTGCTCCTCGTGAGCCTACCTAGCTAGGCCACTCCAGAGGAGGTCTTGCGTCGTCCGCCTCGCGAGGCTTGTCCCTTCGCGAGGGTCTTGGGTGCTTTGTTGGTGAAGATGGGTCGTACGGCCTGCTGGCTTAGCCACGCCGCGGGCCGCAGGCAGGCAAGTCTGGGGACCCCCATTCCCAGGACGCTGACAGTAGTCCCCGGGCCCAAGGTGCGCTCGGGCTTGGCTTCGCGGTGAAGCCAAGGTCAAGCTTTAAGTGCCACGGGCCCCCAAAGCCCGCGACCTCGGTTGACGCGTGGTGGTTGATTGGACATGGGCGTCTCCGCTTCCCCACGCTGTTTTGGCAACTGCTTGATCTGACAAAAGGCTCGCGCGGGCGGCACTTGCCTTCATTGCTTCTTCCTCGCCTCACTCCAGATCCCCTTTCTTGCTCTTCTCCACCGCTAGCTATAGATCTGCTCCGGCCTCGCTCTGCATCTGCTGCCCATGGCGCCGCGCAAGGTGAAGACTTCGTCATCCCCGGCTTGGTACGAGCCCGCTCTTGAGGCACCTACTATCACGAAGAAGAGACTTGCCTCCGTGCGCCTACTGACGGCGGGCGAGAGCAACGAGTGGGGGAAGACGGAGCTCCGGCTTGCCTCCGACGAGCCGGAGCCTGAGAGGAACACCTTCTTTCCCTTCTTCTCGAGCAGCGTTGCCGTCGGGTTGGTTCCTCCCTTCTCTGATTTGTTTTATGAAGTCCTCGACCACTATGGGCAGCAAGCATTGCACCTCCATCCCAACTCTGTCCTCCTCCTGTCCATCTTTGCCTACTACTGTGAGGCATACCTGGGCGTGATGCCGTCCGTGGCGCTCCTGTGCCATTTCTTCTTCCTCCGCATCAGCGAGGGCCACATCTCTGGATGCGCTAACTTCGTCGCGTCCGGCAAGGCCAACTCGATCTCGAGCACCGGGAAGAGGGCCGACAACATTCGATCCAAGTGGGTCATGGTAGACGCCAAGCTCGCCCATCCATGCCTGGTGTTGTCGACGGAGGCGCCTCGGCAAGGCAAGGAGTGGCCCAGGGCGGAACTTGTCGACGAGCGGGCATCGTCAGTGTTGGAGCAGATGATGGCTGACCTGAAGCCGGGCAATGCAAGGGCGGCCAAAATAACGGGAGCGATGCTCCTGAGGGAGTTCTTGACACTGCGGGTCGCCGCACTCTAGGCGCGCACGCCCCTTCTGGCAGCTTGAAGAAGGGGAAAACAAGGCCCATCTGAGGCCGGGGGACCTGCCTGACGACGAACTGGACGCCGTCCTGCACCTCATAGTTGGAGACAACCAGGAGTACCCGCCTAGCGCCTTCATTCCCCTGTTCCAACGCAGGGACCGGGAGGAATTCATCGCCTCTAGGCCGACTTTTGCTGCGCGCGGGCTGGTGCCGCCTGTGCTTTCGGGAGCTCCTTCCGCGCCAAAGCCCGTGGAGGTGTCTTCTGGCGAGTCCCGCGGAGAGGGGGAGGAGGAGGAGGACTCTGAGGAGACCCCGGAAGAGGTGGAGGAGACCTCCCCTCCGAGCAAGGCCGAGATTCTCTGCGCCCTTCCTGATGATGCTGAGGCCGCCGCCAACCAAGGAGGGAAGGAGCAACCCCTCGTCCCGATGAAGGGTAGGTCGTCGCTGGTGGACCGTGGTGCCGCCTCCACTCCAACACCTCCTAGGGCTGGATCCGGTTCCGCCTCCGCATCGCATGGTGCCACCAGAGCTCGAGCGCCTGCTCCTCAGGTCCTGATGCTGTCGGGCCTCAAGCTTCACAAGTGAAGGGTGGAGTATCTTGCGGTGGACTGGTAGGTGTTTCGATCTTCGCTTGGTCCATGCAGGTGCTTGTTTTTTTCTGACGCTCGTAAAGCAGTTGTGCCTCCCTCCGCAGAGCAAGGAGGCAACATCGCCCGTGCCTCCCCAACTCAGTCGTCTTCGCGGGGCCAAGAGGAGCTCCGTCGCATGGAGTCAGCCCCCATGGCCCCGCTGGTTCCGGAGGTGCCGGTACTTGGCGTGGCTGATGAGGTCCCAGCTGCTCCGGGGCCCGCGGTCTCCCAAGCCCTGGTGATGGCGCCAGTTCCTCTTACTGCTGCGCCTCCACTCCTTGGTTCCTCTGCTCCTGCTACCGTCTTGGAGCATGCCTTTTCAGGGATGACCCAACTGCAAGCGGATCTCCTGAGCGCTGACCCGCGCCTGGTGGCCAGGCGTCTGGAGTTGGCCTCCGACTGGCTTCACTCTGACTTGGTGGTACGCGCGAGGCTGGGCCAGGCTGTTGCGGCTTCTGAGAGGGAGAAGCAAGGGGCCGTCGGCGCTGCAGCCGATCGTGAGGTGGCGCTAAAAGACGCCCAGGCCGCCCATGACCGCTGCCAAGCACTGGAGGGCGAGTTGCGGAACCTACGCGATAAGCATGCCGAAGAGGCGCGCCGCCGCGAAGCAGAGGAGGAGATGAAGGCCCGGGAGGAAGCCGTCAAGAACCGTGATGCTGAGCTGGCGGAGCTGGGGAAAAGGTAGGTTGCCGAGTGCAACCGGTTGGAGGAGCTAGAGCAGAACATGAGGGTGGAGGAGGCCGATCTCAACGCCAAGGCGCGGGTCTTGGCCGAAGACCGTGTGGCCTTCGCCGATCTCGAGAAGAGATCTCGAAAGACGTTGAAGACGCTTTACGAGCGTGGCCTGGAGAAGCCGCTAGATACCGACGAGGACGGCCCCGCCCACCTGCTTCCTCTCGTGGTGAAGGCGCTTGAGGAGGTCGTTGAGGGCCTCGGTCCCATGGCGGAGGCGGAAGCTCGCATTCTGTCTACAGCCGCTCTTACCCGTGTCCTCAGCCATCTGCACCTTCGCGACCCCAATGCCCAGCTTGACGAACTGCTGGAGCCTGTGGCTGAAGATCTCTATGAGACCGTCACCGCAGTCGTTCAAGGTCAAGTGGAGGCTTTGCAGGGGAAGTTTCGTGGCTTTGTCTCCGATCCTCTGTCTGGTGATTGATAAGCACATTTCATATACATAATTTTGGCATTGATTATACCATTCGTTGAGTTATGTCCATCTATTCTTGCTAAGTTTAGTTGAATATTTGCATGAAAATCATATAATGAATCATTTATTAGTCATTGTGTTTCTTTTGCAGAAAAGTGCGACAAGGCACTATAATCTACAAGTTTCTGTCTAGAAAGAATTGAGGAATAATATCACGGGCAAGAAGAGAAGAAAGAGGGACTCAAGCTTGAAGAAGATTAAAGCTTAGGGGGGCTAGCTTAAGAAGTGGAGGGATCATCTTGTGCCAAAAGAAGGAAGAAGGAGGGCCAACGTGCAAATGGAAGATCTGATCGAGGGGGTCAAATCCCTAGCGCTCTCAATCCCCAAAATGAGGCATGGCATCTCCCTCTCCTTCCCCTGCATCCTTCTCCACCTCCGGCCGCCGCCGCAGTCAGGCCGGCGTGGCAGCGCGCCACTGCATCTCCATCCACCACTCCACACCCATCCAACAACGCATCCACCAGCGCTGCATCAGCACCACCATCCGTTGCATCTCCCTTCACCGCGCCACCACTCAACCTTCCTCCGCGCGAGTGCCCCTGATGCCATCCTTCTCCACTCTCCAAGCGCCTCCTGATGTCTCTCTTCTCCACGCCCTTGTCGCTGCTTCTCTTCTTGCCCAAACCTTGCTGCTGCTCCTTCTCTGAACCTGCTGCTTCTACTGCTTCTTCTCCCACGTCTTTGCTGCTGCTCCTTTTCTTGCATCCCTGCTGCTTCCTCTACTTCCCTAGCTCTGCTTCTTCCCCTACCTTGCTGCTGCTCTATCCTCCGTTGCTGCTGCTTCTCTTCACCCGCATCAACTGCTGCTGTTCCTTTTCCCCGTGATCTGCTTCTACTCCTTCACACTCATCTCCCTACTGCTGCTGTTCTCTCTGAAGTTTATGTAATTTGAGATGTTTAGTACTTGATATATTCAGATTTTATAAGAGCTAGAAACTTGTTATTTGTTCAGTTTGGTACTAGTAAAATATATTGTTAATTTGGGAGATAATTGATCTATTAGAAATTGCTTCGGTGTATTAATATTCTGCTAGCATATGAATGTATTCACCCCTGTGTGTTTGTTCTCCCTGTACTAGTTAATTTCTACTAGTAACTTTTAGTTGTTAATTACTGTTGTGTTGATCTGTGGGTACTAGTCTTGTGGTTTGTATAATCTCGTTCATTTATGTGTTGTCACTCGTGTACTGCTCTTATTTCAAAGAAACTTGTTCGGTTTTGTAGTATATGTTTTAGCTCCAGTACTTGTGTTATAAAGGACTGTGATATAAATGCATCTTCCTTTTCTTATATATGTCTGCTAGATATATTTGTGATCATCTCTTGTTACTTTATTTCTGTAGATGCTGATGTCCTGTGTCAGTATTTAGTTTCTAAAATGATATGAAAATAGCACAAAGAGAAAGTGAAGATAATCTTCATCTCCCTTTGCCTCTGTGTCATTCCCTTTGTTGATGATCCTTGTTGGTGTTGGTATTATTTTCTATTTTCATCACTCAACATCGTGTGACCTAGATTTAGCCGAGCATAGTCGTCGTCGCCTAGTCCCTGTGGAGAACACGACATCCGTAGCTTTGGGCGTTATAACCCCACTATACTTTCAATAGATCATTTTGGCGCCGTTGCCGGGGACTAGCGTCGAGTGACTGTGTTAGGCTATAGACTAGGTTTAGTTTATTTCATCGTTTAATTCACTCTGTATTTCTTTTTCGGTGCTTCTTTTACCTTCTTAGTTTTTGTTGCTTCGGCTTATTAGGATACTAACTTTCTGAGTAGTGTTTACTGTTTATGAGTGTGCGTAGGAAATCTAAACTAATTGCAGGTTGTTCTATAGTTACACTCGGTTAAGATGGCATTGCTTCGTGACCTTTGGATGCCCAAAAGTCAGTGCTATATCACAGGACCGGTTTGGCCAACTATTGAGACAGAGAACTTCAAGCTGAAACCTAGTCTTATTGCTTTGGTTCAACAACAACAGTTTGGAGGACTGCCTACTGAAGACCCTTATGAGCACTTGCTCCGAGTGATGGAGTATTCAGATACAGTAAAGTATCATGGAGTTCCTCAAGATGTTATCAAGTGCATGCTGTTCACATTCTCTCTCCGAGATAATGCTCGTGCTTGGTATCGATCCTTGCCATCAAGATCATTCAGTTGGAATGAGATATCACGAGCTTTCTTGGATAAATATTTCCCACTACACAAGCAGTCCGCAATTCGAGATGAGATCTTCAGCTTCATTCAGCGTGAAGGCGAGAGCTTGTATGATGCTTGGGAGAGGTACAAATCCTTATTCAGGAGATGTTCTAACCACGGGCTCGAGTGATGGTTAGAGCTGCAGCTATTCTATAGAGGATTGACTTCAGACACTCGATCTTATGTTGATATGGCAGCGGGTGGAGCTATTACAAACAAGACACTTGATGATGCTTTTCTGCTGATTGAGAACATAGCCCTCCACCAACTTCAGTGGTACAATGAGAAGCCCACCTCTGGCCCAGTTGCTTGCTTGCAACAAATCACTTCATCTCAGCAAGAATCTCTTACACAAAAGCCGAAACCAGTTTCTCCGTGTGACAAGATTGAGCTTTCATGGATTATCTTTGATGATGATGACACCATCCTAGTTGACACACACACTTCAGATCATATGGATACTAGCATTCTAGATTCAGTTTTGCATTGTGATGATTCTTGTGTGGATGAACCAGAGCTACAGTTAGTTACTTTTGATATTGAGGAGATACCTTTGGTTGATATTGATCATGTGCTGCTAGAGCCAGATATGGAAAAGTTCACCTTTGATGATGTTAGCCACATCGATTCTTCAACGCTTGAGCCTGAGATGGAAATCTTCATTGTTGATTATGATGAGGTCACTTCAGATGTCAAGGAGCTAAGCCCTACTATTTCACCTGTCGATACAAGCCCGATGGAAGTTTCTACTACCATGCCTTCCATGGTATCTTCAGTTGAGGTAGTCATAAAACTTCTCCAAGGCCATTTCAGGTATTATGTCAGCTTTCTGGATAAGTTATGTCATATCGCTGATATTGCCTATGCACCCTGTGACTTGTTGTTGATACATGTTCCTGATTTTCCCAATAGATATACTTATATGATAGGGTACTCTATCGATGACTTAGAGGGAATTCTCTCTGTCACTTGTATTGGCTTGGTTGTTGAGTGTTCTTTTAGGTTGATGCTTGTGCACCATTTACTGTGAGCTGACCGAGTTCGAGATGACATTCCCTGGGATCCTGGTGGATTCATGGCATGGTGATGAGGAGAAGCAATGGGCACACGCGAAGAAGAGTGAAGTTGGAGCATGCACGAGGAAGCAATGGAGAAGAACCGCAGCTTAGAGAGTGATCAAGCGAGTGCTACACCATCAAAGCCCGGTGAGCTGTTTCATGACCCCAATCTGAATATATCATCCATTGATAATGCTGAAATCATTTGATATTTGAGTTGCTTGAGCCATTTCTTAAATGATGTCCCGCTGAATTTTATTTGACATATTGTGCTTGATGTGAATTAGTGTAACTTGATTTCTGAATGCCTTGTAAACTAGTGATCTACATATTGCTTGCTTTGCTGAAATTAGTGAAAGCTATTGCTTTCGAGTGCTCAAATCCCTAGTTCGCTAGAAAACTTAATCATTTTCTGCTTTTACCTCGATATACCTAGATCATTAAGTGTCAGATGCTGAGTTTGTGCCCAATGTGTTCCCATTCAGAGTAATCACTCACCACTATGGACTAGCATGCTATGTTCCCTGGATCGGTAGTATGTGAACCAGACTTGGATGAGTGATGATTCTTGTTTCCTTTTTGTATTCATTTGTTAAATAAGTAATAATGAATAAATAATTATCTGATCTTACCTAACAGTAGCATGTCATGTTCCCTGGATCGGTGGCTTGTGAAATCTGGTTGGATCGGATAGGAGTTAATTATATTTAAAAAATTGTGATTGTCGAACCAGGTGTATACCATGTTCTCGGGATCGGTGGTATGTTCCTTTGGGGAGACAAACTAAAAAAACTAATAATTGGTCGAGCCAGGTGTATACCATGTTCTCGGGATCGGTGGTATGCTCCTTTGGTGAGACTGGTAAAATGTTATCATTACTTCCTTCACATTTAATAAGTGGTTCAACCACAATGTTATATTTCTGCAAATAAGTGATTTAATTCAAGTTCCTTTTGTTCTCAGGATCATGCTCTCTTTAGGAACCTTTTGGCACAGTCAGCATTTGAACTTGCTAATCTTCGTTTATCATTGCAAAAGTTTAAAAATGGTCGAGTTTACTAGTGTCCTACTGCTTTCTAGCACTCTAACCATTAATTTTCACTAACTAAGTCTGAAGCATGCACTGTTTAGAGATCTACTTCACTTGACATTCTGCAGTCAGTTCACAATTCACTATCTAGTTCTTGTCATATTCCTTTGCTTGAGGACAAGCAAAGATTTAAGTGTGGGGGAACTTGATAAGCACATTTCATATACATAATTTTGGTTGAATTATACCATTCGTTGAGTTATGCCCATCTATTCTTGCTAAGTTTAGTTGAATATTTGCATGAAAATCATATAATGAATCATTTATTAGTCATTGTGTTTCTTTTGCAGAAAAGTGCGACAAGGCACTATAATCTACAAGTTTCTGTCTAGAAAGAATTGAGGAACAATATCACGGGCAAGAAGAGAAGAAAGAGGGACTCAAGCTTGAAGAAGATTAAAGCTTAGGGGGGCTAGCTTAAGAAGTGGAGGGATCATCTTGTGCCAAAAGAAGGAAGAAGGAGGGCCAACGTGCAAATGGAAGATCTGATCGAGGGGGTCAAATCCCTAGCGCTCTCTATCCCCAAAATGAGGCCTGACATCTCCCTCTCCTTCCCCTGCATCCTTCTCCACCTCCGGCCGCCGCCGCGGTCAGGCCGGCGTGGCGGCGCGCCACTGCATCTCCATCCACCACTCCACACCCATCCAACAACGCATCCACCAGCGCTGCATCAGCACCACCATCCACTGCATCTCCCTTCACCGCGCCACCACTCAACCTTCCTCCGTGCGAGTGCCCCTGCTGCCATCCTTCTCCACTCTCCAAGCGCCTCCTGCTGTCTCTCTTCTCCACGCCCTTGCCGCTGCTTCTCTTCTTGCCCAAACCTTGCTGCTGCTCCTTCTCTGAACCTGCTGCTTCTACTGCCTCTTCTCCCACG
Source organism: Triticum aestivum (assembly GCF_018294505.1). Lineage (NCBI taxonomy): Eukaryota > Viridiplantae > Streptophyta > Magnoliopsida > Poales > Poaceae > Triticum > Triticum aestivum. The sequence goes on from NC_057803.1 coordinate 113,112,612, forward strand.
TCTTTGCTGCTGCTCTATCCTCCGTTGCTGCTGCTTCTGTTCACCCGCATCAACTGCTGTTGTTCCTTTTCCCCGTGATCTGCTTCTACTCCTTCACACTCATCTCCCTACTGCTGTTGTTCTCTCTGAAGTTTATGTAATTTGAGATGTTTAGTACTTGATATATTCAGATTTTATAAGAGCTAGCAACTTGTTATTTGTTCAGTTTGGTACTTGGTAAAATATATTGTTAATTTGGGAGATAATTGATCTATTAGAAATTGCTTCGGTGTATTAATATTCTGCTAGCATATGAATGTATTCACCCCTGTGTGTTTGTTTCCCTGTACTAGTTAATTTCTACTAGTAACTTTTAGTTGTTAATTACTGTTGTGTTGATATGTGGGTACTAGTCTTGTAGTTTGTATAATCTCGTTCATTTATGTGTTGTCACTCGTGTACTGCTCTTATTTTAAAGAAACTTGTTCAGTTTTGTAGTATATGTTTTAGCTCCAGTACTTGTGTTATAAAGGACTGTGATATAAATGCATCTTCCTTTTCTTATATATGTCTACTAGATATATTTGTGATCATCTCTTGTTACTTTCTTTCTGTAGATGCTGATGTCCTGTGTCAGTATTTAGTTTCTAAAATGATATGAAAATACCAAAAAGAGAAAGTCAAGATAATCTTCATCTCCCTTTGCCTCTGTGTCATTCCCTTTGTTGATGATCCTTGTTGGTGTTGGTATTATTTTCTATTTTCATCACTCAACATTGTGTGACCTAGATTTAGCCGAGCATAGTCGCCGTCGCCTAGTCCCTGTGGAGAACACGACATCCGTAGCTTTGGGTGTTAAAACCCCACTATACTTTCAATAGATCAGTGATGCCGCGAATCCTGCGGCTAGTGGCGAAGGTGAAGACATTGATGACCCACAAGTATAGGGGATCTATCGTAGTCCTTTCGATAAGTAATAGTGTCGAACCCAATGAGGAGCAGAAGGAAATGATAAGCGGTTTCCAGCAAGGTATTCTCTGCAAGTACTGAAATAAGTGGTAACAGATAGTTTTGTGATAAGATAATTTGTAACGAGCAACAAGTAACAAAAGTAAATAAGGTGCAGCAAGGTGGCCCAATCCTTTTTGTAGCAAAGGACAAGCCTGGACAAACTCTTATATGATGTAAAGCGCTCCCGAGGACACATGGGAATATCGTCAATCTAGTTTTCATCGGGTTCATATGATTCGCGTTCGGTACTTTAATAATTTGGTATGTGGGTGGACCGGTGCTTGGGTACTGCCCTTACTTGGACAATCATCCCACTTATGATTAACCTCTATTGCAAGCATCCGCAACTACAACAAAAGTATTAAGGTAAACCTAACCATAGCATGAAACATATGGATCCAAATCAGCCCCTTATGAAGCAACGCATAAACTAGGGTTTAAGCTTCTGTCACTCTAGCAACCCATCATCTACTTATTACTTCCCAATGCCTTACTCTAGGCCCAAATAATGGTGAAGTGTCATGTAGTCGACGTTCACATAACACCACTAGAGGAGAGACAACATACATCTCATCAAAATATCGAACGAATACCAAATTCACATGACTATTAATAGTAAGACTTCTCCCATGTCCTCAGGAACAAAAGTAACTACTCACAAAGCATAAACATGTTCATAATCAGAGGAGTATTAATATGCATATAGGATCTGAACATATGATCTTCCACCAAATAAACCAACTAGCATCAACTACAAGGAGTAATTAACACTACTAGCAACCTACTAGCACCAATCCCGGACTTGGAGACAAGAATTGGATACAAGAGATGAACTAGGGTTTTGAGATGAGATGGTGCTGATGAAGATGTTGATGGAGATTGCCCTCTCCCGATGAGAGGAGCATTTGTGATGACGGTGGCGATGATTTCCCCCTCCGTGAGGGAAGTTTCCCCGGTAGAACAGCTCCGCCAGAACCCTAGATTGGTTCCGCCAAGGTTCCGCTTCGTGACGGCGGAGTTTCGTCCGAGAAGATGGCTTATGATTTTTTTCCCATTGAAAGAATCCATATAGCAGATGGTCACCGGAGGGCCACCAGGGGGCCCACGAGGTAGGGGCGCACCCCCCACCCTCGTGGGCAGGGTGTGGCCCCCCTGGTGAAGTTCTTGCTCTCAGTATTTTTTATATATTTGGAAAACATCTTCCATGAAGTTTCAGGACTTTTGGAGTTGTGCAGAATAGGTCTCTAATATTTGCTCCTTTTCCATCCCAGAATCCCAGGCATTCTCCCTCTTTATGTAAACCTTGTAAAATAAGAGAGAATAGGCATAAGTATTGTGACATAATGTGTAATAACAGCCCATAATGCAATAAATATCGATATAAAAGCATGATGCAAAATGGATGTATCAACTCCCCCAAGCTTAGACCTCGCTTGTCCTCAAGCGAAAAGCCGAAATTGAAAAATATGTCCACATGTTTAGAGATAGAGGTGTCGATAAAAATAAAATACGGACATGAGGGCATCATGATCATTCTTAGAACAGGAACTTATATAATTCTTGTCATACAATCTCTAATGCTAGAGTAATAATTCAATCACAATATCAAGTATGAATCGTAAACTTCATTGAAAACTAACAACTACAATCTCAGTCATTGAAGAATTGCAATTTATCATAACATAGGAAAGAGTCAATGTATAAGAGCTTTTCAGCAAGTCCACATACTCAACTATCATATAATCTTTCACAATTGCTGACACTCACACAATACTTATGGGTATGGAGTTTTAATCGGACACAGAGAAAGATATGGGCTTATAGTTTTGCCTCCCAACGTTTTACCTCAAGGGTAATATCAACAGTAATAGTTCATGAAAACTCACATCCAATTAGCCATATATACCAGGATCTTTCCAACATATTGGGCTTGCCAAGGGATAAAACGTAAAAAGGAAGGGTGAAGATAACCATGACTCTTATGCAATGTAGGAGATAAAAGTAAAAGATAGGCCCTTCGCAGAGGGAAGCAGAGGTTGTCATGCTCTTTGATGGTTGGATGCACAAAATCTTAATGCGAAAGAACGTTACTTTATATTGCCACTTGTGATATGGACCTTTATTATGCAGTCTGTCGCTTTTATTACTTCCATATCACACGCTTGTATAAAGCTTATTTCCTCCACACCAATCAATCATACATATTTAGAGAGCAATTTTTATTGCTTGCACCGATGACAACTTACTTGATGGATCTCACTCAATCCATAGGTAGATATGGTGGACTCTTATGGCAAGACTGGTTTAAGGGCATTTGGAAGCACAAGTAGTATCTCTACTTGGTGCAATGAATTTGGCTAGCATGAGGGGGAAAGACAAGCTCATCATGTTGGAAGATCCAAGACAATATAATTTATCTCAGATGTAAGAAAACATAACCCATTATGTTCTCTTCCTTGTCCAATGTCAACTCTTTAGCATGTCATATTTTAATGAGTGCTCACAATCATAAAAGATGTCCAAGATAGTATATTTATATGTGTCGGAGTAATGGGCCACGGGTAGGCCAACCCGAGGCCCATAACCTTTCAAGACATCGGGGCAGGCTGCGCCCCTCAAGACCACAGGGCGAAGAGCCGCCTCCTGGGGAGTCTACGGCAAGGCGGCTGACTGCCCGCTCACGGCCGAGTCCCAGGGGCGACTTCCAGAGAAGCCGGCTTTGGGGAGTCGGCCGGCGACTCCAACAAACCGTGACCTCATCGAAGGGGACGAGGCAGGGGCGTGGCTACAATGAAGCCCACTCCCCGCCCCTTACCAAGGGCAGGCATGGCTACAGCACGCCGTACTTGGGAAGATCTCCCTGCGGCGTGACACTGTTGCCCGGTCGGCCCTGACATCAGCACCACTGTACCGGGTCCTGCGCCCACGACGGCTTGTCTGTATGGCCTGGAGGCAGCAGAGCCCACCAGTCAGCGAGACCTCGAGAGTCGGCGGGACAACCGCCAGTCGGACCTGTCGGGAGTCGGCCCGGGGGAGTCGACCGAGCCCTCCCCCGGGGCCCACGCGCCATTAATCAAGAAGAGATGGGGAGTGGCCACAGTGATCGCCCGCTAGGCGGTGGGGCTATTGCCACGACCCCATGACCAAGCTTGCGTCAGCAGGAGCACGGCTACAGTAATCAGCAGCCGACAAGACCCGCCCGTGGCGGACGCGGCCTGTCGGCTCCGTACCAGACCAGTCGGCGGGACCCACCAGTCGGCGGGCCCCAGCAGTCGGCGGAGAAGTCAGAGGTCGGAGGCACTGATGGCTGGGCCCGTGCCCAGTCAAATTACCATTGTACCCCTGGGGGTTAGGCCTATATAAACCCCCCAGGGCACCCATGCAAAGGGTTGGATCCCAGTAGTTCTAAACCACACCAGATAGAAGGAGAGAGCTGGCCTTGCCCTCTCCTACCACCCGAACAGCTCAAGGAGCAACCTTGTAAACACTTGACCATAGTGATCATGCGGAGACCCTGCAGAGCAGCAGTAGGGGTATTATCTCCCCGGAGAGCCCCGAAGCTGGGTAAGATTCGCCGGCGTGCATGTCTTCGCCTCATCTCGTTTCCAGGCACCGACGACGTTCTACTCGCCCCCACCATGATAAGCCATTCGTTGGCATATGTCGCACCAAACCCCCGACATTTGGCGCCCACCTTGGGGCATGGTGCACCGCCGTCCGGAGATCTGTTCTGGACGGGAACCCTTTTCCTCCCTGGCGAGCGCAGCCAGCCAGGCACGCCAGACGAAGTTTGCGTCGACACGCTGCGCGGCGTTGAGATCGCCTGCGCAGCCAGCTCCTTGGCCGAACTTATCGGCGAGGTACGCCTCTCCAACGAACCTGCGTCCGACGTAGGCGCAGGCGGCCCCGAAAACCTCCTCGCGGGCCTCCTCGATCAACTCCACATTTCCGGCGAGCCTGCCGTAGACTTGGAGTCTGTAGGCTCCACCAACCCGATGCTGGTCGACTCCGACACCGCGTCGGTCGACGCGTTCCCCACCAACGTGGTGGTCTAGATGAACCTCTCCCCCACGCGGAGAGCGACGGAAGCACCGTCACTGAGGTACTGGTCATCAGTCATGACGAGTTCCCTGGCGGAGGGGCGCCCGACTCACTCGGCGCGGCGCTGCAAGACCTAGCTGCACCCATTCCGGAAGATGCTGACGCAGAGACGTTAGAAGCGCGCCGCCTTCAGCTTGTTGAAGGCGCGAAGAAGCTGGCCAGCATGAGACGCTTGTCAGAAGCTTATCAACAGGAGATGGATCACGCTGTTGGCGGCTCGCCGGCCCCGCCAGGGCCCAGCCGCCTTGGCGCAGTTCAGCAGCGCGGCGTCGCCATCGCCAGCCTATTTGGGGCTAGCCGCCCTGTGTATGCCACGCCAGCGGAGAACATCCGAGCCGCCCAGGCAGCGGCGGATGAGCTGGATAATTTCGAGGGCGAAGAGTGCCGCCTCATGATGGAGCGAGTCCAGCGGGTCCTCGACACGGCCGCCGCGCAGAACGAGGCCGGCTGCCGCACGGAGGCGCCGCAGCGGCCAAACGACGACCCGCACCGAGATCAAGGCGCGATGTCTCGAACGCCGACTGGCGGTGCTCGAGGAAGAAAGGACAAGGAGCCGGCTGTCAGCCACAGTCCGACTCGGATTACCATAGAGCGCGACCGAGACGGCCGCCCGAGAGCAGTGGAACGATGGGACGACTGTCCGCCTCCCCCTTCCCGCAAGGAGAGGCGAGTCTCGCTGCCGCTTGTTGACCATCCGACTCTCGGTGACCGCCTTGGCCGCCGAGAGGGAGTTGGAGAGAATGACGCCCGCCATCGGATCGACCGACTTCACCGGTCCCTGGCACTGGAAGAAGAAGATGAGCTGGGTCCGCCTTGTTTCGGGCCCCGCATTCGGGACGAGCCCTTTCCCAGAGGGTTCACGCTCCCAAGAGACACGCCCAAGTATACCGGCTCCGTGAAGCCAGAAGACTGGCTAGTCGACTACTCCACGGCTGTCAGCATAGCAAACGGCAACAAGCGCGTCTCCATAAAGTACGTTCCGCTCATGCTCCAGGGCACAGCCCGGACATGGCTGAACAGCCTAAAGCCCCACAGCATCAATAGCTGGGTCGACTTCACTGAAGCATTCGCCCACAACTTCACCAGCACGTACAAGCGTCCTCCCAAGCCTCATCAGCTCTCCTTGTGAGTGCAGGGTCCTGACGAGTTGACTCGCGACTACCTCACGCGTTGGGCTGAGCTCTGGAACTCCTGCGAGGGCATGCACGAGGTGCAGGCCATCGAGTACTTCACAGCCGGGTGCCAAGAAGGCACCCTCCTCAAGCACAAGCTCCTCTACGACGAGCCGGAAACCCTCGACGAGCTGCTGATCATAGCGGACAAGTACGCTACGGCCGACTCCTCCATGAAGACGGAAATTCAAATCAACACGACTGGCAAAGTAGCTCCTCTGGCTCCAAGAACTCCGGCAGTAGACGCCGGCCGACGACAACAGCAGGGCGACAACAAGCGCAAGGCCTGCAGCCGGCTTCCAGCAGCCGGCAGGTCGCGACCGTTGAAGCCCAGCAGCCAGAAGAGCAGCCTCCGCCCAAGCGACAGAAAGGCGGCAAGCCGAACTGGTTGCCGGCCTTCTCCTACGAGCAGACCTTGGATGGACCTTGCAAGTTCCACAGCGGCGCGAAGCCGTCGAATCACACCATCCAAAAGTGCCACTAGCTCACCAGGATCGCCAAGGGAGATGGCCTCCTGCCACCCCCGCCTGCTGGGCAGCCGCCTCCGCCTCCGCCTCCGCCCCAGTAGCCGGCAGTCAGGCCAGTCGATGCAGTACAAGACGAATACCCTAAAGAGCACGGAGCCTACGTGGTGTTCACCAGTGTGGCTGATGATCGACGCAGCAGGCGGCTGCAGTGACAAGAGGTGAACGCAGTAGCCTCAGAGATGCCAGAGTTCATGCACTGGTCTGAGAGGCCCATCAGCTGGAGCAGGGCTGACCACCCAGAAGTGATGCCGAGTCTGGGCTCCTACGCCTTGGTCCTGGACGCCACCTTTGCCACGGACAAACGGGTCGCGCGTTTTTTGCGAGTTCTAATAGATGGGGGCAGCAACATCAATATCCTGTACAAGGACACCATGGAGAAGTTAGGAATCAAGTAGAGACAGCTTCAGAACAGCCGGACTGTGTTCCACGGCATTGTTCCTGGGCTTTCCTGCTCACCAATCGGCAAGATCCTGATTGGCGTCCTCTTTGGGGATAAAGATCACTTCCGAAGAGAGTCTGTTTGGTTTGAGGTAGTGGACCTTGAGAGCCCATACCATGCGCTACTTGGCCGGCCCGCCTTGGCCAAGTTCATGGCGGTCCCCCACTACACCTACCTCAAGATGAAGATGCCCAGTTCCAGGAGAATTCTGACTGTGGTCGGCGACTACCGGAAGTCGTCCGCTTACGCGGCCGAGAGCAGTCGGCTGGCCGAGTCCCTGGTGATTGCAGCCGAGAAGTGACTCCTTGAGCGAGTTGTGGCGATGGCCGGCAAGCAGCCAGAGATATCGCCCGACCCGAAGGAGTCGGAAGCCGAAGGTTCGTTCAAGCCAGCCAAAGAGACAAAGAAGATACCCTTGGATCCGGAGCGCCCAGAGAGGTACGCCATCATAGGTGCAAACCTCGACAACAAATAGGAAGGCGAGCTCGCCAATTTCCTCTGTGAGAATCAGGGACATCTTCGCATGGTCTCCCAAGGACATGCCAGGTGTACCGACGGATTTCGCCGAGCACAAGTTACACGTCCGATCTGATGCAAAGCCGGTCAGGCAGCCCCTGCGCCGCTTATCAGAAGAGAAGAGAAGAGTTGTCGGAGAAGAGATAGCCCGACTCCTAGCAGTCGGCTTCATTATGGAAGTTTTCTTCCCAGAGTGGCTGGCAAATCCGGTCCTGGTGCTAAAGAAGAACAAGCAATGGCGAATGTGTATTGACTACACGAGCCTCAACAGGGCCTGCCCCAAGGACCCATTTGCTCTACCAAGAATTGATCAGGTGATAGACTCCACAGCCGGATGCGAGTTGTTGAGCTTCTTGGATGCATACTCAGGATATCACCAGATCAAGCTGAATCCGGCTGATAGATTGAAGACCGCCTTCATCATGCCGTTTGGAGCGTTCTGCTACCTCACCATGACGTTCGGCTTAAGGAATGCCGGCGCCACCTTTCAGCGTTGCATGCAGAAATGCCTCCTCAAGCAGCTCGGCAGGAACGCCCACGTTTACGTGGATGACGTGGTGGTGAAGACGGAAAAGCGAGGAACACTGCTGGAAGATCTCAAGGAGACCTTTGAGAACCTGCGCCAGTTCTAGATCAAGCTCAACCCCGAGAAGTGTGTCTTCGGAGTACCAGTCGGCCAGCTGCTAGGTTTCCTGGTCTCTGAACGCAGCATAGAATGCAACCTAGTAAAAATCAAGGCCATCGAGAGAATGGAGGTACCCAGCCGACTGTTGGATGTGCAGAAGTTCACAGGCTGCTTGGCGTCCATCAGTCGATTCATCAGTCGGCTGGGCGAGAAAGCTCTCCCCTTATACCAACTCATGAAGAAGACCACTTTTTCGAGTGGAACCATAAGGCGGACGAAGCTTTTCATCAGTTGAAGAAGATGTTGACTACTCCACCCGTCCTGGCAGCTCCGACTCCCAAGGAACCTATGCTCCTGTACATCGCCGCCACCAGCCGAGTAGTCAGCACAGTCATTGTAGTAGAGCGCAAGGAGGAAGGCAAGGCGCTACCTGTCCAGAGACCAGTATATTACCTGAGCGAGGTACTGTCGACCGCCAAGCAGAACTACCCCCACTACCAGAAGATGTGCTATGGCGTGCACTTTGCTGCCAAGAAATTGAAGCCTTACTTTCAAGAGCATCCAATCACAGTGGTCTGCACGGCTCCACTTGCCGAGATCATTGGTAGCAGAGATGCCTCTGGTCGAGTGGCCAAGTGGGCCATAGAGCTGGCTCCTTACACCATCTACTACCAGCCATGCACCGCTATCAAATTACAAGCACTGGCCGACTTCCTCATCGACTGGGCCGAGACCCAGTACCTGCCTCCAGCGCCTGACTCCACCCATTGGCGGATGCACTTCGACGGCTCCAAGATGCGCACCGGCTTGGGAGCCGGCGTCGTCCTCACCTCTCCCAAAGGCGACAAGCTCAAATATACACTGCAAATCCATTTTGCCGCCTCCAACAACGTGGCCGAGTACGAGGCACTCATTCACGGGCTCCGGCTTGCCAAAGAGCTTGGCATCCGCCGGATCTTGTGTTATGGGGACTCGGACTTAGTGGTCCAGCAGTCATCTGGCGACTGGGATGCGAAAGACGCAAACATGGCGAGCTACTGTTTCCTCGTGCAGCAACTCAGCGGGTATTTCGAAGGGTGCGAGTTCCTCCATGTGCCAAGAAATGACAACGACCGAGCAGACGCCTTGGCACGAATCGGCTCTACCCGCCAAGCAATACCATCTAGCGTCGCCCTTCAACGCCTCCTCAAGCCGTTTGTAAAGCCTTCACCAGAATGAGACTCCATTTTTGTGCCAGCTCCCCCCGAAGACGGCGGATCCGACTCCAGAGCTCCGGCAGTCGGAACGAGGACTTTGGTGGGCGACTCCAAAGCTGCCACAGTCGAGCCCGGCCCGAGGAATGCGGTGACGGACTCGAAGATTCCAGAACTCGGCCCAAGGACCGCGCCAGTTGGCCTGGGGACTTCATCAGCCCAGCAAGCGGTTGTTGACTCCAGCCCGCCGCCTCCTAGCCCAGCCGCCCTCGTCCAAGTCGCAGTTCTGGTAGTCGAAGAAATAGCAGCACCCTCATGGGCCCAGCCCATCCTCAAATTCCTGGTGAACAAAGAGCTACCAATTGATGAGACCTCAGCTCGGCAAGTACAACACTGGGCGGCAGCCTATACCATAATCAACAGAGAGCTGGTCAGGCACAGCGTCACTGGTGTCTACCAGCGCTGCGTAGAGCCAGAGCAAGGCCAGGCGATCCTCAAAGACATCCATCAAGGCAAATGCGGCCACCATGCGGCTTCAAGAGCACTCGTCGCCAAAGCTTTTCGGCATGGTTTCTTTTGGCCGACTGCCTTGGAAGAGGCCAAGGAGTTGGTCCAAAAATGCAAAGGGTGCCAGAAGTTCAGCTCCAAGCCGCACCAGTCGGCTTCCGCGCTCAAGACCATCCCCATTGCTTGGCCTTTCGCAGTTTGCGGTCTAGACATGGTGGGACCATTCAAGACAGCACGAGGTGGTCTAACTCACCTACTTGTCGCAGTGGACAAGTTCACCAAGTGGGTGGAAGTGAAGCCAATTAAGAAACTAAACGGTCCAACTGTCGTGACCTTCATCATCGATATCACAATTCGGTACGGCATACCACACAGCATCATCACCGACAATGGCACAAATTTTGCCAAAGGCGCCTTTGCCCGTTTCTGCGCAACACAGGGCATCCGACTAGGACCTAGCGTCCATCGCCCACCCACAGTCAAACGGCCAAGTGGAGCGAGCAAACGGCCTCATCCTGTCCGGCATCAAGCCTCGGTTGATCGAGCCTCTGGAGCGCTTGGCTGGCTGCTGGCTCGACGAGCTGCCAGCCGTCCTCTGGAGTCTGCGCACGACTCCGAACAAGTCAACCGGCTTCACGCCCTTCTTCCTCGTCTATGGTGCCGAAGCCGTCATCCCAACGGACATAGAGTTCGACTCCCCACGAGTCACCATGTACACCGAGGAGGAAGCAGAAGAAGCACGACAAGACGACGTCGATTTGCTGGAAGAGGGCCGGCTGTTGGCACTCAGCCGGTCCAGCATCTACCAGCAGAGCCTGCGACAGTACCACAACAGGAAGGTCGGGCCAAGATCTTTCCAAGAAGGCGACCTTGTGCTCTGGCTGATCCAGCGAACAGCCGGCCAGCAGAAGCTATCGCCGCCTTGGGAAGGCCCTTTCATCATCAGCAAACTACTAGGCAACGATTCCTACTACCTGATCGACGCTCAGAAGCCCCGAGCACGCAAGAGGGACGACTCCTGCAAGGAGACAGAGCAGCCATGGAATGCAAATCTTCTCCGAAGATTTTACAGTTGATGCAGTATGTACCACGCTACCTTTTGTATTAAAGTACCAAGACTTCGGGCCCCCCGAGACGAGCTCGGGGACTGCCCTCTTTTGTCTGTATGATAAAAATTATGCCTGCAAGTATGTTACTCTTTGTCATGCCGCTTGGCACCGGGCTTGACAAGTCGGCCCGGGGACTTGCCGCCTTGCACTATGAAATGCTTCCTGCAGCTGGACAAGTAGTGTGTAACACCTAAGCCATCTTCTGTCAGAAGCCGCAGCTTGCAGAGCGACTGTACGGTGGGCAGAGGTAAGGTAGAATGGGTGCTCGCACGAAAAATGGCTAAGGACTCAAAGCGTAAAACATAGCTCAAGACGGCTTCCAGCCTTTCTCGCAAACCGACTCTCGGACAGTCGGATTGTCGTTTTCTATCCAACTTGCTCAAACAATCTTGAAATCGGCTAAGTACTTGCTTTCCCAAAGTAGCCTACCACTTGATCCAGCAACAGTCCGCAGAGCGGCTGTCCGATTGGCAAGACAGGCAACTAAGAGAAAGCGGCAAAGGAAAACAGCCAAAAGAACAATGAGCAAGAAAAGATATATATATATATATATATATATATATATATAACATAGGCCCTTGGCCGAATTGTCGAGTAGAGGTTCAAAATACACCCCGCGGGTGGAATTGTGCGAATTAACAAGTTCTTCAAAAGACTACTGAAGTAGATAAAACAAAAGACACAGCGGAAGCTTAGGAGGCGGCAGACGGATTCGGGGGGTCGGAGGAGGCGCCAGCGTTAGGCGTCGGTGCGGTCGGCCGGCTAGTCTCGGCTTGATCGCCTCCGGCAGCAGTCGGGTCGGTCGCACGTGGCTCGTTGCTGGAGGCGCGATCGGGGTGAGGCTGGCCGTCTGCTCTGTCTTCTGGTGCCTCCGCCTCGCCCTCATCCTCCGCCTCGTCCTCCTCCTCGACGCTGGAGCCAATCACCTCCGCCGAGTCTTCGCCGTAGTCTGGGTTCATCCCAAACCACTTTGGCGGTACCTCCTCGCCGTCTTCAGACCGCTCGGGGACGAAGATGCTCGTGTCGGTGTACTCGGTGATCGCCGCAACACGCTTGACGAGGGCGTCTTCCGCAGCCGCCAGCTCCGGCTGGGCCTCCGACTGAAGCGTGGCCAACCAGTCTAGATCCAGCCCCGGGTACCACGCCTTGACGAACTCCAAGGTCCGGCGCGCTCCAGCCTGGGCCAAAGAGCCCTTCCAGGCCTCGAGGCGACCAGCCGCGACCTCCAACCAGTTGGCTGTCAGGCTGGGGGTGCGCGGAGCTTGCATATCCTGCCAAAGGGCGGAAATCGCCTGGGCACCAACGCGCTGAAGCCGGCGCAGCATCCGATGAGCCGGCCGAAGGCGAGCCTCGATGCTCAAGATGTGCTCATCAAGAGTTCGGGGGGCATCGGCGGCGATCTCCGTGCCCTCCGCCCTCTGACTTTCGCGATCGGCCTCGATGGCTTGGATAGCGGCCTGCGACTGCCCAGGGAAGAAGTCTGCAAAAGACACGAAGAAGCAAGTCAAAAACCAGGAGTCGGCACGATCTAAGTCGGCAGCTCGAAGAAAGAAAATAAAGAGACTCACCATCAACGATGTCTTCAATCTCATGGAAGCCGGAGGACAGCTGCGCCTCCTTGTCAGACCAGGAGGAGCGCTCGCTCGCGAACTTGGCCAAGAGGGCGGTTTCCGTCTCCTCCGCCTCCCTCTGCGACTTCGCAAGTAGCTCCTTCTGCTCTGCCAACTGAGTGGCCAGCAGATCGCGCTCTGTGGCGAGCCTTCTGCACTCCTCCCCTTTGGCGAGCAGGGAGGAGTTGGCTTCGCTCAGCTGGTGTTGAAGAGCAGCGTTGGCTCCTGAAGGAAAGGAAGAAAGACAACAGTCGTCAATAAAGTAGGTCGCTGGGGAGATCCGGCCCGACTGCTCAGCAGTCGGCCCGAATCTCGGGGACTACAGCCCGCGGGTGCGCTAGCGCGCCCCCACAAAGAAGAAAAAAGAGGGAAGGACTTACACCGGCTCTCCGCCAAGTCGGCGGTTCGCTTTCCCAACTCTTCAACATTATGGTTGAAGGCAGTGACGCGGAGGTTGTGGTAATCCTACAGCAAGCATTTCAGACAAAGTTAGTACCTAGAAGTTCATCAATTGGAGTTCCGGGCCGCCTGCTCAGCAGCCGGCCCGAAACTCGGGGACTACACCCAGTGGGTGCGCTGGCGCGCCCCCACAGAGAGGAACAAGAAAAACAAGGCTCAAAGAAAAAACATACCCGGACGGCTGCCCGCGACGCTAGGAACGCCTTGGTGCAACTCTGGAGGGCGTCGCCCTCAGCGCGGAGCTTCGCCTGGACGTCCAGGAGCGCTCGGTTCAGCGGCCCTGTGCCCCCTCCTCGCACCCACCCAACAGGTGCGGCGCTCCTCGCTTCGTCGTCTAGAGCCGCCGAGCTGGCGGTGCCGGCTTCCAGGGGGCGGGGCGCCGAAGTCGCCTTCTCCAAATGACGGCGCGCTGGCGAGCCGACCTGGAGGAGTAGCCTCGCCACGGCCTCGTCTTCGGTCGGCGGCACCGAAGGGTCCGCTGGCTGCTCGCCTTGCACACCTTCAGACGGCGGCGGAGGCGGCGGCAGAACGTTCGCGCCCAGAGTAGAGGGCTCGCCGCCTTCCCTCTCCTCGACGAGGTTCTCCCCGCCGGCTTCTCCAGTCTGCCCCGTGAACTCCGGGGGCGGCGGCGCAGAGTTCAGCAGGGTAACAAGCAAGGCCGACTGGCGGCGTGCGGCTTCCTCAGCCTGCTGCTTTGCCGCGGCGGCGGCTTCGGCCTCCGCTAGTTTTTTCTTAGCGAAGGCCTCCTCCCTGTCGGCCTCCGCCTTCTCCAGGCAAAGGGCTTCTTCTTCGTTGCGCTTCTCCTGCGCATTCCGCTCCGTTGCCTCCCGAAGGTCGGCAGTGGGGTCTATCCGCCGAGTGGTGGCGGGTGTCTCCGCTGACCCCATGACGGAGGCGGCGGCGACCCGCTCAAGAGAGAGGGGAGCCCTGAAGAAAGAGGGGCGAGCAGAGACTTAGACAAAACGCGAAGAAAGAATAAACTTTGAAGACAGAATACTTACGCAGAGACCAACGGTGGCTTCTTCACTTCCTTACGGAAGCGGATGGCCTTCGCGGCCACCTCGTCCCGCCGGGTCGCCGCAGCCAAGCCCTTGGGCTTCTTCGGCCGGCTACCAAATAAAGTCGGCGCAGCCCGGCGCTTCTTCCCGCCTCCTGGAGCGCCCGACACGGCAGAAGAGCCCGCGCCCGGCTGGCTGGCTCCTGGCCGATGGCGAGGGGCGACTCCTCCCTCAACGTCGTCTTCAGGCCAGTCTGCGAAGGTAGCCGAGGGCCTGAAGTCACCTGTCGTCCTCCTCCTCCCTCGGCGTCATCTTCCAGAGCCGCCGCCCCCAGATCGGGGTCGTCGACGTCGCTCTTCGCCCGGTCGGCGACGAACTCACGGGCCGGCCCCGGGGTGCCGGCTGGTGGGTGAAGAAGGGGATTCTAACCAAGGCCGACTGATCAGAACAAAACTCAGCAATAAGAAGACAATCCAAAAAAACAAAAGAAAGGCGACTCACCATGGGCGGGGGGTTGGCGCGGGAGTATGGCTCCTTGCCGAATCGCCAGTCCCCCAGGAGCTTGCTGTCCGTGAGGTAGTTCACCATAAGGGCCACCTCTTCGTGAGGCATGTCCTTGGTGCACATCCGACTCGGGTCGCGGCCCCCGCTCATCTGGCATATCATGTGAGGGCGGCCTTGGAGTGGGAGAACTCGGCGCGAGACGAAGGCGGCCAGCAGGTCCGGACCAGTCAGACCCTCCGACTGCGTCAGCACTCGGAGTCGTGTGATGGCGCCGGCTCCCGCAGGCGTCAGCGACCTGGCCCGGTACAACCAGTTGGGCAGTCTGCCAGCCGGCAGGCCGGCTTCAAAAGCCGGCAGATTAACCCAGTCGCCCCTTGTGGCGACGTTCCTGACATAGAAGTAGGACCTCTGCCACATCTTCACCGACTTCAACAGCGAGATGGAGGGGAAGTGGTTGTCGGCTCCTGTCCTTCGCACGGCGATGAAGGCGCCGCACTGAGCCGGCACGCCCGCGGCCTGGGTGCCGAGCTTGGAGAAGAAGAACTCCCCCCAGAGCTCGAGGGTGGGGAGGACTCCGAGGAAGCCCTTGCACAGAGTCACGAAGGCAGACAGCAGCACCACTATGCTGGGGGTGAGGTGGTGCGGCTGGAGGCCGTAGAACTCCATGAACAACCGGAAAAAGCTGCTCGCCGGCAGCCCCAGCCCGCGCAGGCAGTGCGAGCGGAAGATGACCCGCTCGCCCTCCTGCAGGGCGGGGGAAATCTCCCCCGCTGGCGCAAGACGCACCTGCACGCGATCTTCACCGGGAAGCCGACGGGTCCGGCGGAGGAACTCGATATGGCCTTCGTGGACTTCGGAGCCGTCCCAGGTGCCGGAGCGCACTGGGGGAGGCGCGGTAGCGGAGGAAGAACTCATCGCGAAGCTGTCACCACAGCGTTTGCCGGAGCCTGGGCGTGCAGCGGAGCGAAGAAGAGGAGAGGAAGCAGGAGAGCGAGGAGCTGCGAGGAGGAAGAAAGAAAGGGGTAGTGAGAAGGAGGGGCGCGCGTGCCCCCCTTTTCCCCCTACTTATAGCCCCGTGGGCTGCGAAGCCGAGGGGGCGGACATGGGGATTTACTGCGCCCGCAACCCCACGACCCCCATGATCCACGTAAAGTTACTGCGCGCAGTAACTTCACGGGAATCCCAACCGTCCCCGAGCCTTGCCTGAGGAGGGCGCTGGGCGCGCTTTCCTATGCGGTGGAGGGAGGCGCCCCTGGAGCGGGTGCCGATCCTGACGAGGCTCCTGATGCGACGCCATGTTCTTGGGGTCCTGCTCGGCGTGGTAGCTTCTTCTTGGGGATGGTCTTCGGAGGGCCTTCACTTCTGCTGTCAGGGTTGTCGATTGCCGCGGCTTGGAAGGCGTGCTCAAGGGAGCACATCGCATCCCTTTCTTCACATGGGACCGTGATGATCCCCCCGCTTCCTGGAATCTTGAGAACGTTGTAGCCGTGATGAGTGACTGCCATGAACTTGGCAAGAGCTGGATACCCCAGGATGGCATTGTACGATAGGTGGATGTGCGCGACGTCGAAGTCGATGAGCTCGGTGCGGTAATTCTTGCGCTCCCCGAAGGTGACGGGCAGGCGGACATGCCCTATTGGTGTGGTGGAACCGTCAGTCACTCCTGAGAAAGGCTTGGTTGGCTGGAGCTGCTCATAGGGCACTTGGAGGTTGTCGAATGTGTCGGCAGATAGGACGTTGAGCCCTGCGCCGCCGTCGATGAGAGTCTTGGTGACTTGCACATTGTTGATGACTGGGGAGCACAGCATAGGGAGTGTGCCAGCGGTGGCTGCGCACTTGAGCTGGTCGGCCGAGCTGAAGGTGATGGCGCATTGGGACCACCGGAGCGAGCGCATGGCCTCGAGCTTGGGGAGGGCCGCGTTTACCTCACGAGCGAACTGTTTGAAGATGCGCTGAGAGGCTGGGGCCTGAGCGACGCCCAGGATGCAAGCGACCGCGCGCGGCTCCTGGAAGCCCACGGCCCCCTCGTCCTGGTGGTGGTCGTCGTTCCTCCTTGGCGGCTACAATGAGGGAAAACCAGCATTGCCCTGGGGGCGATCCTCACGAGGCGGGTCCCTCCAGGCGCCCTCGCAAGGTTGGTCCTGCCAGCGGTCCTCGCGAGGCTGGTCACGCCTGTCACAGCCCTAGATTTTGCCTGTAGATAGTTGCATTAGAGTGCATCATGCATCATGTTTAATTTCAAGAAATTTGGAATTGAGGGAATTTTCAAAGCCTCAAATTAAATATAAGGGCTAAGAACCCAAAAATCTCATTCATTGTTTCCAAAAAATCCTTCATTGATGTTTGACAATTTTGGCAAGGATTTTGGTCCAAACCAAAATTAATGAACATTTCTAAGGATTTATTTTTGGGACTCTGAATTTAAATTAATAGCTATTTGAATTTGAATTATATTCATATAATTAGAATATAACTTCAAGTGCCACTGAAATGTTTTATGTGCTTTGGAAAAGTCCATCTAGCAACATAAAAATACTTCAGAGGAGTTGGCACTAGTTTTGAATCTTGTTTGAATTTAAAATAGTGGCCAAATAAATAAAAAGAAAACAAACAAAAAATAAAACAGAGCAGAACAGAAGAACTAACCTGGGCTAGCTTACCTGTCAGCCCACTTACCTGGCCAGCTGGCGGCCCGTTGAGACGGCCCAGCCCACCAGGGGCAGAGGCGTCTTCCACCTCGCGCCAGTCGGATGCAGGGCGTGTGTCCGCCGCACGCCGGCGCACGCCCCGCCACCTCCTGCCTGCTTGCTCACCGCTGGAGACGGGCCC
Organism: Triticum aestivum; assembly: GCF_018294505.1. NCBI lineage: Eukaryota > Viridiplantae > Streptophyta > Magnoliopsida > Poales > Poaceae > Triticum > Triticum aestivum. The sequence goes on from NC_057803.1 coordinate 113,130,191, forward strand.
GAGCGCCACGACACCCCCTGGACCCCCTCGACCTTTCCCCTCACTCCCTGGTTCTCTCTCCCTCTCTGGTTCTCTCCCGGCAACTGCCCGAGAACGCTGTCATCGCGCCGCCGTGCACCGCCGCGGCCACAACCACTCCCTCGCTCCCTCTCCGTCCCAGGCGTCTCCGCCTAGCCGTCTTCGTCCTCTCCACCGAGTCACGCGGCGCCAGAAGCTCTGCTGCGCCGCCACCACCGCCGTTTCCTCGTCGGCCACCGAAGATCGCGTCGATTCGTCGCCCCGAGCACCTCCCCGAGCCCACGGAGCTGCTCTTCGACCCCCAGTGAGCTCTTTCACCGTCTCCCCTTATCCCCGTGACATGTAGCTCGCCGTAGCATCACTCTCCGCCGTGCCCGCGAGCTTCACGCCGCCGGCGAAGTCGTCACCGTGGCTAGAGCAAGCCCAGCTTGCCCCTGAGCACGTCATCGCGCTCGTGCTGCTCCCAGGAGCCGAACTAGCCCACCCGTTCGTCCCACCGTGCACCACAACGCCGATTCCAAGCACTCTCAAACTCCGGCCGCCGCGCAAGTCGCTGCCGCCGTCGACTTAGCCCACCGGAGCCACTGCTGCATGCATCCCTCGATGCGGCCGAGCAAGGGCTATGCCCTGGTGGCCTCAGCGCGCCAAACCCCTGCCCGTAGCGCATTTCCAAGCGTCCCCGCCGCGCCTGAGTGCTCGCCGGCGTTTAACTCCGGTAGGATGATGTGGCACGTCATTAGCCGCTAATGACCCCCCTCTCTCACTGAAAAACAGGCCCCACACCCAAATTAACCCTGGGATTTATTCCCTGTGTAGCTTAGATTAATCCAGCTGACCCCACATGTTAGTTTGACCCTGCTGACGTGGCGTTTGACTGGGCCCACCTGTCTGTGACTCGAACCAGCCCTGAGACACTGACGTGTGGGTCCCAGACGTCAGGTTTGACCTGGACTGGCGTTGTTGACCGGCTGACGTCGTGCAGTCGTCATGTTGATGCAGTAATGCATTTTCTGGTTTTAGTCTAATTTAAAATAGCCAGGAAATTCCAGAACAAAGGCCCAAACTTCTAAAATTCATAGAAAATTATCTATAACTCCAAATAAGATAAATAATATATGAAAAATTATCAGAAAAATCCAAAGAATCTGTTTATGGAATTTTCATGCATGTTTGAACAAGTTAACCTCACTGAATAGGACAATTCATGATTATGGAAGAAATGGTAATTAATTTTGGAGTTGGAATTTGCTATAGGTTTGAATTCCACTTCAATGAATATGACTAACTATTGCACTAGGTCAATTCAGTACTTTAATATGACATATCATTCATATGAATGTGCATTGCATTGATTGTGGTTCCTTTTTGTTTGCCGGTGTTGTTCCCCCTCGGTAGATGTTGTTCCAACGCGGTGATCATTGACACTGATGAAGACCCAATGTTATCTTCAGAAGTGCTAGGCAAGCAAAAACCCCTTGTTCATTCCGATACAAGCCCACTCTCTCGCTCCTGCTTTCTTTTACTACATTAGGACAACAACGATTCAACTGTTACATGCTGCGGTAGTTGAACCCCTTTCCTCTGCATGACCTGTCATTGCCACAGTAAATAGATGAAACCCACTAGCATCAGTAGGAGTTGTTTGAGCCCTGATGTGCCTACTCATTCTTGCTTGTTGTCATGCCTGCTACTGCTTAGAGTTGAGTCAGGTCTGATTCATCGGGAATGAATTGGAACGTGGTGAACATGTCCTACCGTTGAGAGCTAAGTGTGTGAACACGATTTGGTAAAGGTAGCGATGAGAGGCCATGTAGGAGTACATGGTGGGTTGTCTCATTGAAACCGTCCTCAGGAACTGAGTTCTGTGTTTGTGATCCATGAATTGTTACTACCACACATTGGGCTCCGGGCGCTCCAAGCTCTCTCGACTTATTAATCAACTTGATCTCTGTCTAGGAGTTGCAACTAGTTTCTGGTGTTTGTAGGTAGTGTTAGTAGTCTACCAAGTGGCACCCGGTACAGGTGGGCTTGGGACAGACTAGGCACAGTGGCACGCTGTACCAAGTGGCACCCGGATGGTGGGCTTGGGAACCCTGCACACATTGTTTGGGGCCGTGAGTGACAACCCAGCCGGATCTCCTTGCGGATGGAACCCGAATAGGTGATAAACCTGGACTAGAGACTTGGTGGTTAGTCAGGTCGTGGCCGACTCCCTCGCCCGGCTTCCGCTTGAAGGTTGCCGAGGTACATGACATGTACAGGGCTATTAGTGGCGAGAGCGTGTGTGAAGAAGTACACCCCTGCAGGGTTATCATTATCTATTCGAATAGCCGGATTCCTCGGATATGGAAACTTGGACCCCTTGCATAGTTCATAGACAAGTGAAAGTGGATACTCTAAAACTCGCAAGATAAGCGTGAGTGCTATGGATGGCCTTCTTGTAGGAAGACGGGAGTGGATCCATACTGGTGTATTGATATGGTGAATATGTGGACTCGTGTGCGCCACCTCAAAGAGTTGCTTGCAGTCGTAGTTCAGGTTAGCCACTGAGTCAAAGCTGGATTGCTGCAGTTAAACTTCACCACCCCCCTTTATTATTACCAATGCATATGTAGATAGTCCTGATGTAAGTCTTGCTGGGTACATTTGTACTCACGTTTGCTTATTTTATGTTTTGCAGAGAGATGTCAGTCTCGCTAGTAGTTCCGTGTGGACTTCAACGTTTAGCTTGATACCTCAGCTACGATCTTGTGCCCTCGGCAGGATCTGGTAGATAGTCAGGCTTCTCAGCCTTTTTCATTTGTAGTTGTTTGTACTCAGACATGTTAAGCTTCCGCTTGTGCTTTGACTTGTATGCTCTGAATGTTGGGTCATGAGACCCATGTTTGTAATATCTCGCTCCTCAGAGCCTAATGAATAAATACTTGAGTCGTAAAGTTATGTTGTGATGCCATGTTGTATTTACACATGTCGAGCATATTGTGTGTATGACTGAAATGCTTGGTATGTGTGGGATCCGACAACCTAGTTGTTTATCCTTGGTAGCCTCTCTTATGGGGAAATGTAGTCTTGTGCTTCCATGAGCCATAGTAGTCCGCTACAGCCCCGTTCACCAGAGTCCTGCTAGCCCAGCACTACTGCTCAGGACACTTGATTGGCCGGCATGTGCTTCACTTCGTTCATGTGTCTATCCCTTCGGGGAAATGTCACGCGGTGACATCCGGAGTCCTGCCTAGCCTGCTACAGCCCGGGTTCCTGGAGTCCTGTTAGCCCAGTGCTACAGCCCGGATTCACACACTGCTGACCGACATGCTCGATGTGATTCATGTATGCCTGTCCCCATAGGTTGGTGCCGCTTTGGGTTCACGACTAGCCATGTCGGCCCAGGTTCTTTGTCATATGGATGCTAGTGACACTATCATATACGTGAGCCAAAAGGTGCAAATGGTCCCGGGCCAGGTAAGGTGGCACCCGTGGGAATACCGTGCGTGAGGCCGCAAAGTGATATGATGTGTTACATGCTAGATCGGTGTGACTTAGGATCGGGGTCCTGACAGCTTTGGTATCAGAGCCTGACTGCCTGTAGGATTACCAAGCCATACTGGTCGAAGTTGAGTCTAGAAATGCTTTAGTTATATAAGGGAATTGATTGTGGAAGGGAACGTAAGGCTCTTTTTACTCCTTACCCTGATGACCTTCTGATCTGAGTCATCTTATCTTTTCTACGGGGTTAAGTACTAGGCTTCTCTTCTATCTCTCAGGATGACGTGTTACTAAATCGTAGTTGCCTAGGATTGTTGAGTTCAAGCCTCAGTTCAGTTCCTACTACTTCCATATGTTCATAGCTGGCCTCAGAACTTTGATATTGTGATGTTGAGTGGTTAAGCCACCATTTTGCAGGATGTCTCAAATCATTTTGAGCATTTACAGCCGTTATGCTGTCCGAGTCATCCCAAGTTTCTAAATAGTCTGATGCATTTGCAAATCCCTTCTTTCCATTCTCGATGTTCCTTTGGGCCAGATTAACCACACTAATCGTCAAGTTGAGGTACTCCGTTGCCTCGGCATATATGTTGGAGCTATTATTATGACCCTAGGTGTCTTAGAGGATCACCTAGTAATCTAGCCATGTTTTGTGTTCCCAGTGTGATGATTCTGGCCACCATTCTCGAAAGCATCCCGTGATGCCATTTAGTAGTAGGTATTCTACTCCTGGGTTCTTGACCCAAGATTCACTCTACTTACCTCGTGTTGATAGCATTGCTTGTTCCTTTAGGATATTAGTATCCTTTGCGATAGTCCTCGAGGTTCATGGTATATCCTCTTCCAAATATCATGAACTGCTTAAGGCAGAAGATCTTGAACCAATGATCACAACAAGAGTGCTTTTGATGAGGTCTCCATTCTATGTTGTGACTCTGCCAGTTCTACCTTTTTGCATGGATTATTCGGAAGAAATATGTTGAACTCGTTCGACATACTAATCTATGCATCCACAACTCAGAAAGTTATATGTTCCTTTGAGTTGTCCCCCTTCAGTTATATTCTGACCTTCATCTATCAGTTGATAGTAAGGAGTAGTTGGCAATCGTGTTTATCTATGCCTATTACTCTAGTGGTCCGTCAAGCCATTCTATTTCAGAATGACTAGGAGAAACAAACTCCAGTACCTCATCCATATCTAGGATTGGGTCAAAGCAATTGTACTTCGCAGATCAAAATGCCAATCCAGCTTTTGTTCTGTTCTACCTCGGATTATTACCCCCTTTATGTCAGGATTGTCATGAGAATTGCACCATCTCTCATGAATTTTTGACGCAGTCATACTTCTCGCCATCATTATTCATTCCTCGGTCTCCGTGTTGTTGTGACCGGAATGCCGACAAGTGAACCGTGATGTGTGAAATCAATACTCCTAGCAACCCAGTTGCTTGGTAGTTAATGGACAATAATTTCATTCTTAGCGTGTTGGTTATTCAATCATCATTCTAAGATTGATCGTGCTACCTAGTCCATTTTCCTGGTGCACTTTTCGATCAAGAGTTGGGATTATGTCTATCCTTGCTTATTTGATCATATCATCCTACCTAAAGAGCAAGATTGATCTCGGGCTTAATAACATGTCGGTGGTTCGTGATTTTCCAAATATCTTCTCAAAAGTATTTCCAGGTTGTCCCCTGACTGCTATGTTAAGCTCGTGATCAATTTGGTTTCTTGTAACCACCCCTTCTCCAAGAATCTGTGTTGAATACCCTGAGCTAGTTGGTTAAGCTGAACAACAACTTGGAGAGTTGGAAGATAAAAGCTTGCCTAACTTAGTTCGTTCCAAAGGGGATACCTTGTATGTGTGTTGAAGAAAGATGGTATTTTCATCGATTGACCCTCGTGATCAGTTAATGGACCTATCATCTTATCCAATCTTTGATTCGAGTATGGGCTATCCTCAAATCAAATCAGAACCAACAGTATTCGTAATGTTGTCTTACTCGTGGTTTTTCCCTCGAGCATACATCATTATATCTTTTGGGTCTGACCAATGCTATAACCTTGTTCACATAGTTGTGGAATTTCATCTTCATGGAAATCTCGATGATTGTTGTTGAGCTCATCATCAACATTTCATCTTGTCCATGATTCATGTTGAACATCAACCTAGTGTTGAAAACTTTGTAAGCAATGCCTTCGTGTTCCGTTCATGAAGCTTATGCGTGGATGGAAGAAGTGACTTCCTCGAATTCATGTGCTTTAGGTGTAAGTTGCCGCCATGATTTGAGAAAGGTTTGTTTTGCTTCCTCTAGAATCATCCCAAGTCAGTCATGCATGTGCGAAGTATTCTATGGTTTGATAGATTAGCTACCTTCATTCCATATGTATTCCTAGCACATCAAGCCACTGATTGATTTGTTCAAGGAGAAGAAGTTATTTCTTAAGAGCATGCCTTATGCAAGGAATTCAATATCCTCGTTGATGGTTCCCAATCGGAACTCGATAGTGTTTTATCGTAAGACTTCTACGTGGTCATGCTTGTCTTGGACAGCGTGTTCTCATGTGTGTAGCAGAACCAGCTCATGTTTTAGATTTTACTACCGTAGTTCATTTCCTGAGAATCTCGCAATGACATCTCGTTGGTTTGTGTTGCAAAACTTTATTTTCCAGGCATGCTGTCTGAAATATTCTGTTACCAACCAGATCTGAATCTCAGGCAGATATGATGGTTGGAACATTCCCAGCATTTGCATTTTGTTCCCAGCTTGCACCCACCTTTATGCCATCCTACTATGGTCTGCCTTCTTAGTAATTGGTATTCAGGGTCATCCTCAAAGTGGGCTTACCTTGGGTCCCATCCATTTCCGATGATAAGCAAAAATCATCCATTGCGTTGTCTTCAACAAGGTAGTCCACATCGTCCATTCTAGTATAAGTATGCCATTTCTTCAAGCTCCTTCAGACGATCGTTTGTGATTGCCTTAGGCTGGTATAAAGAGTTTGAATGATCTTTGTATCAAAAGTAATTCTATTTGCCACTTAAGGGAATAATTCTACGAGTCACCCTCTCTAAGGTGCCCTGATATGGAATCATAGCAATTCATCTCCTTGCTACTCTGAAACCATGCACCATCTACTTAAGCGTGGAATTGTTGCCTACCAAGTTGAACCTTCGTTATCTATCCCTCTCCATCCCTCTCATTGTGTGTCTCGTGTCTCAGCTCAAGAGACGTTCTTTCGTCTCACTCCGTGAGTTCATCCTGACTTGCTCGATCTTTGAGAAGATCGATTCTGGTAGAGTTCCCATTCCTTTGGTCGTAGTGTTTTGCTGAAGATCTCTAAGGCAAGGACGTCAAAGATCAATATGAAGAAATGAATCAACATCTTCGAGAAGGGCAGTTGGATCATGAAGTTTGTGAGATTAATTAGTGTTCCCTTTGTCTTCTTACCTCGCGTCTTGAATCTCGGGACGAGATTCTTGTTTAGTGGGGGTGAGTTGTCACAGCCCTAGATTTTACCTGTAAATAGTTGCATCAGAGTGCATCATGCATCATGTTTAATTTCAAGAAATTTGGAATTGAGAGAATTTTCAAAGCCTCAAATTAAATATAAGGGCTAAGAACCCAAAAATCTCATTCATTGTTTCCAAAAAATCCTTCATTGATGTTTGACAATTTTGGCAAGGGTTTTGGTCCAAACCAAAATTAATGAACATTTTTAAGGATTTATTTTTGGGACTCTGAATTTAAATTAATAGCTATTTGAATTTGAATTATATTCATATAATTAGAATATAACTTCAAGTGCCACTGAAATGTTTCATGTGCTTTGGAGAAGTCCATCTAGCAACATAAAAATATTTCAGAGGAGTTGGCACTGGTTTTGAATCTTGTTTGAATTTAAAACAGTGGCCAAATAAATAAAAAGAAAACAAACAGAAAATAAAACAGAGCAGAACAGAAGAACTAACCTGGGCTAGCTTACCTGTCAGCCCACTTACCTGGCCAGCTGGCGGCCCGGTAAGACAGCCCAGCCCACCAGGGGCAGAGGCGTCTTCCACCTCGCGCCAGTCGGATGCAGGGCGTGTGTCCGCCGCACGCCGGCGCACGCCCCGCCACCTCCTGCCTACTTGCTCGCCGCTGGAGACGGGCCCGAGCACCACAACACCCCCTGGACCCCCTCGACCTTTCCCCTCACTCCCTAGTTCTCTCTCCCTCTCTGGTTCTCTCCCCGCAGCCGCCCGAGAACGTTGTCATCGCGCCGCCGTGCACCGCCGCGGCCACAACCACTCCCTCGCTCCCTCTCCATCCCAGGCATCTCCGCCTCGCTGTCTTCGTCCTCTCCACCGAGTCACACGGCGCTAGAAGCTCTGCTACGCCGCCACCGCCGCCGTTTCCTCGTCGGCCAGCGAAGATCATCGTCGTCGATTCGTCGCCCCGAGCGCCTCCCCGAGCCCACGGAGCTGCTCTTCGACCCCCAGTGAGCTCTTTCACCGTCTCCCCTTATCCTCGTGGCATGTAGCTCGCCGTAGCATCACTCTCCGCCGTGCCCGCGAGCTTCACGCCGCCGGCAAAGTCGTCACCGTGGCTAGAGAAAGCCCAGCTTGCCCCTGAGCACGTCATCGCGCTCGTGCTGCTCCCAGGAGCCGAACTAGCCCACCCGTTCATCCCACCGTGCACCACAACGCCGATTCCAAGCACTCCCAAACTCCGGCCGCCGCGCAAGTCGCCGCCGCCGTCGACTTAGCCCACCGGAGCCGCTGCTGCATGCATCCCTCGATGCGGCCGAGCAAGGGCTATGCCCTGGTGGCCTCAGCGCGCCAAACCCCTACCCGTAGCGCATTTCCGAGCGTCCCCGTCGCGCCTAAGTGCTCGCCGGCGTTTAACTCCGGCGGGATGACGTGGCACGTCATTAGCCGCTAATGACCCGGCTAATGACCCCCCTCTCTCACTGAAAAACGGGCCCCACACCCAAATTTACCCTGGGATTTATTCCCTGTTTAGCTTAGATTAATCCAGCTGACCCCACATGTCAGTTTGACCCTGCTGATGTGGCGTTTGACTGGGCCCACCTGTCTGTGACTCGAACCAGCCCTGAGACACTGACGTGTGGGTCCCAGACGTCAGGTTTGACCTGGACTGGCGTTGTTGACCGGCTGACGTCGTGCAGTCGTCATGCTGATGCAGTAATGCATTTTCTGGTTTTAGTCTAATTTAAAATAGCCAGGAAATTCCAGAAAAAGCCCCAAACTTCTAAAATTCATAGAAAATTACCTATAACTCCAAATAAGATAAATAATATATGAAAAATTATCAGAAAAATCCAAAGAATCTGTTTATGGCATTTTCATGCATGTTTGAACAAGTTAACCTCACTGAATAGGACAATTCATGATTATGGAAGAAATGGTAATTAATTTTGGAGTTGGAATTTGCTATAGGTTTGAATTCCACTTCAATGAATATGACTAACTGTTGCACTAGGTCAATTCAGTACTTTAATATGACATATCATTCATATGAATGTGCATTGCATTGATTGTGGTTCCTTTTGTTTGCCGTGTTGTTCCCCTCGTAGATGTTGTTCCAACGCGGTGATCGTTGACACTGATGAAGACCCAATGTTATCTTCAGAAGTGCCAGGCAAGCAAAAACCCCTTGTTCATTCCGATACAAGCCCACTCTCTCGCTCCTGCTCTCTTTTACTGCATTAGGACAACAATGATTCAACTGTTACATGCTGCGGTAGTTGAACCCCTTTCCTCTGCATGACCTGTCATTGCCACAGTAAATAGATGAAACCCACTAGCATGAGTAGAAGTTGTTTGAGCCCTGATGTGCCTACTCATTCTTACTTGTTGTCATGCCTGCTACTGCTTAGAGTTGAGTCAGGTCTGATTCATCGGGAATGAATTGGAACGTGGTGAACATGTCCTACCGTTGAGAGCTAAGTGTGTGAACACGATTTGGTAAAGGTAGCGGTGAGAGGCCATGTAGGAGTACATGGTGGGTTGTCTCATTGAAACCGTCCTCAGGAACTGAGTTCTGTGTTTGTGATCCATGAACAGTTACTACCACACATTGGGCTCCGGGCGCTCCAAGCTCTCTCGACTTATTAATCAACTTGATCTCTGTCCAGGAGTTGCAACTAGTTTCTGGTGTTTGTAGGTAGTGTTAGTAGTCTACCAAGTGGCACCCGGTACAGGTGGGCTTGGGACAAACTAGGCACAGTGGCACGGTGTACCAAGTGGCACCCGGATGGTGGGCTTGGGAACCCTGCACACATCGTTTGGGGCCGTGAGCGACACCCCGGCCGGATCTCCTTGCAGATGCAACCCGAATAGGTGATAAACCTGGACTAGAGACTTGGTGGTTAGTCAGGTTGTGGCCGACTCCCTCGCCCGACTTCCGCTTGAAGGTTGCTGAGGTACATGACGTGTACAGGGCTATAAGTGGCGAGAGCGTGTGTGAAGAAGTACACCCCTGCAGGGTTATCATTATCTATTCGAATAGCCGGATTCCTCAGATATGGAAACTTGGACCCCTTGCATAGTTCATAGACAAGTGAAAGTGGATACTGTAAAACTCGCAAGATGGCCTTCTCGTAGGGAGACGGGAGTGGATCCATAGTGGTGTATTGATATGGTGAATATGTGGACTCGTGTGCGCCACCTCAAAGAGTTGCTTGCAGTCGTAGTTCAGGTTAGCCACTGAGTCAAAGCTGGCTTGCTGCAGTTAAACTTCACCACCCGCCCTTTATTGTTACCAATGCATATGTAGATAGTCCTGATGTAAGTCTTGCTGGGTACATTTGTACTCACGTTTGCTTATTTTATGTTTTGCAGAGAGACGTCAGTCTCGCTAGTAGTTCCGTGTGGACTTCGACGTTTAGCTTGATACCTCAGCTACGATCTTGTGCCCTCGGCAGGATCTGGTAGATAGTCAGGCTTCTCAGCCTTTTTCATTTGTAGTTGTCTGTACTCGGACATGTTAAGCTTCCACTTGTGCTTTGACTTGTATGCTATGAATGTTGGGTCATGAGACCCATGTTTGTAATATCTCGCTCCTCGGAGCCTAATGAATAAATACTTGAGTCGTAAAGTTATGTTGTGATGCCATGTTGTATTTACACATGTCGAGCATATTGTGTGTATGACTGAAGTGCTTGGTATGTGTGGGATCCGACAACCTAGTTGTTTATCCTTGGTAGCCTCTCTTATGGGGAAATGTAGTCTTGTGCTTCCATGAGCCATAGTAGTCCGCTATAGCCCCGTTCACCGGAGTCCTGCTAGCCCAGCACTACTGCTCAGGACACTTGACTGGCCAGCATGTGCTTCACTTCGTTCATGTGTCTGTCCCTTCGGGGAAATGTCACGCGGTGACATCCGGAGTCCTGCATAGCCTGCTACAGCCCGGGTTCCCGGAGTCCTGTTAGCCCAGTGCTACAGCCCGGATTCACACGCTGCTGACCGACATGCTCAATGTGATTCATGTATGCCTGTCCCCATAGGTTGGTGCCGCTTTGGGTTCACGACTAGCCATGTCGGCCCAAGTTCTTTGTCATATGGATGCTAGCGACACTATCATATACGTGAGCCAAAATGCGCAAACGGTCCCGGGCCAGGTAAGGTGGCACCCGTGGGAATACCGTGTGTGAGGCCGCAAAGTGATATGATGTGTTACATGCTAGATCGGTGTGACTTAGGATCGGGGTCCTGACAAGGCCACTCCTGGCGCGGGCCACGATCGTCCCAGCTTCTGCCTCCGCATCCTCCACCGCGGCCGTAGCCCCGGTCGTTGCACTCGGGGCGTTGGCCGAAGCGTCCTTCCCGAATGGCTCTGAGCTCTTGAGAGTCGTTGGTGTTGTGGGTGTTCAGGTTGTGGAAGGCGCAGAATGGGCGGCCGTTCTTGGATGACTCGGGCTGATCTCTGCCTCGCTTGGTGTCGGGCTCTGCTGCGAGCACTACTGCCTCTTTATGCTTCACGTCCTTGGCCTTGGCCTTCTTTTCCTCCACTCCTGCATCTGGCAGCTCGAGGAGAGAGAGGCGCCCCACCTCGGCTCTTGTGCACCTGGTCGCCAGGTTGAACAGCTCCTGAGATGTGCAAATCTCCTCATGGATAGCCAGTTCTTCCTTCATCTTGACGTCGCGGACGCCATCGGAAAACGCAGAGATGATGGCCTCGTCCGTGACCTTGGGGATCTTGAGGCGGGTGTTGTTGAAGTGCTGGATGTACTTCTGGAGGGTCTCTCTTGGCTGTTGCTTGATGCGGCGTAGGTCACCCGCGACTGGTGGGCGGTCACGGGTGTCCTGGAAGTTGGTGACGAAGCGGTCGCGCATCTCGTCCCAGGAGGAGATCGAGCCGTGCTGCAGGTTCAGGAGCCAAGAGCGGGCCCCATCCTTGAGAGCCATGGGAAACCAGTTCGACATGACTTTTTCGTCGCCGTTGGCCGCTTTGATGCTCAACTCATAAAGCTGCAGGAACTCCGCAGGGTCGGCGGTGCCGTCGTACCGAGGAGGCGGATCTGGCTAGAACTTGCCTGGCCAGGCAATGCTACGCAGCTCAGGGGTGAAGGCGCGGCAGCCTGCCGTGGTTGCCGGGGCCCGCTTTGGGGGCGGAGCTTGGTCTTGGCGAGGTGTGCGCTGTGCCACCGCAGGTGGCGCGCGGTCTTGATGAGGTGGCGCGGGGAGCACTGCTGCAGCTTCTCACGGCCGTGGGATTTCTTGGCAGCTCCTTTCTTCACACGCGGGCGCCGGGCGCGGCGGATCACGCCGCGGAGGCGCGCGCCTTGTCACCAAGGCACCGTCTTGGGGTCGAGGCGGTGGAGGCACACCGCGAGCCCTGTCACCCACGGCCTGCTGAGGGGGAGGCAGAGAGTGGGACGGCGCCAGAGAGCCCCCCGCGACATGGACGAGCTCGGTGATGCAGTCGAGCCACTCCTCATAGACGCCGTCGATGGGGCGGTAACGCAGGAGCTTGTTCGCCGCGATGAGCGCGGCCCATGCCTCCATGGGAGTGCGGTGCGCGTGCGATGAAGAGCCAGCAGGGGTGAGCGATGGAGTAGCGGTGCGGCCGTCCTACCTCACCGAAGGATGTCGCAAGGATGTCCGCTGCTCGTTTCCCACCGGGCCGGTGGCAGCGTTGGCGGCGGGGGCGGAGAACGACGACGCGGCCCGCCGACGGGAGCCGTCTGAGCGACGCGGGCGGCGAGGGCGGCCCAATGCTCAGCTCGAGCGCGGCGAGCGTCCGACATGGAGATGACAGAGCGACAGAGCGGCGAACTGATGGAAGGGAAGCTACGGCGCTCCCCTACCTAGCGCGCCAAATGTCGGTGAGGGAGTCCTGGATTAGGGGGTCTCTGAATAGCTGGACTATATTCTTTGGCCGAACTGTTAGACTATGAATATACAAGATTGAAGACTTCGTCTCGTGTCCGGATGGGACTCTACTTGGCGTGGAAGACAAGCTAGGCAATACGGATATGCATATCTTCTCCTTTGTAACCGACCTTGTGTAACCCTAGCCCTCTCTGGTGTCTATATAAACCGGAGGGTTTTAGTCCGTAGGACAACATACAATCATACCATAGGCTAGCTTCTAGGGTTTAGCCTCTCTGATCTCGTGGTAGATCTACTATTGTACTACCCATATCATCAATATTAATCAAGCAGGACGTAGGGTTTTACCTCCATCAAGAGGGCCCGAACCTGGGTAAAACATCGTGTTCCCTGCCTCCTATTACCATCCGCCTTAGACGCACAGTTCGGGACCCCCTACCCGAGATCCGCTGGTTTTGACACCGACATTGGTGCTTTCATTGAGAGTTCCTCTGTGTCGTCGCCGTTAGGCTTGATGGCTCCTTCTATCATTGTTAGCAATGCAGTCCAGGGTGAGACTTTTCTCCCCGGACATATTTTTGTATTCGGCGGCTTTGCACTGCGGGCCAATTCACTTGGCCATCTGGAGCAGATTGAAAGCTACGCCCCTGGCCATCAGGTCAGGTTTGGAAGGCTAAGCTACATGGACGATATCCGCGGAGACTTGATCTTCGATGGATTCGAGACTCTGCCTTGTGCGTCATGCGGTCATGATGAGTACGATTTAGCTCTACCATCCGACAGTGTTCAGGAGATCGCACCGGCAGCCGCTCCGACCCTCAATTCAGAGCCAGTTGCGTCGTCCATGGACAGGTGGATGGACCCCGACATGGAGGCCTTACCCCCATCGGCGATCGAGCCGAACATCGACCTTACTCTGCACGAGAGCCGTGTTGACAAACTGTCGGATCTCTCTCCGGCCACGGACTCCGAACCGCCTGCGCCTGTTCCTAGCAAATCCAATTGGGCGTCGATCATGGAGTTTACCTCCGCGGATATTTTTCAGCACTCGCCCCTTGGCGACATACTGAACTCATTAAGGTCTCTCTCCTTGTCAGGAGAATCCTGGCCGAACTATGTCCGGCAAGATTGGGATGTGGATGGCGTCAAAATTCACCGCCCACCCACCACCCACTTAGTAGCCACTGTCGATGACCTAACCGACATGCTCGACTTCGACTCCAAAGACATCGACGGTATGGACAACGATGCAGGAGATGAATAGGAACCACTACGCACAGGGCACTGGACGCCCACTTCATCACATGATGTATACATGGTGGACACACCAAAAGAAAACGACCACGAGGAACAGAAGGACGTAATGAAGGGTTGTCCCCTCGAGAAGCAGTCAAATCCCGCCTCGGCAGAAACAACGATCATACAGACCCAGCGTTAGAGCAGGGTGAACCATCGCCGGACCACGGCAACCCGCAGAATCAAACCGAACAACCTGATTCTATCAAAGATAACAGTCCGGATGACATCACACCGAACAGACACCCGGAGCAACCGAATGCCCGTCAAAGGCTCGTTGCCACCGCGAGGAGTCTAAAAGAGCAGAAGCAAAGGCTCAAGGCTGCACAAGACACACTTAAAATCAGATGGAGTAAAGTACTCAATACAGCAGCGAAGTACGGCGGTAATTGCCCCACCAAGAGCTACCCGAAGCGGAAGTTGCTACCTGAATTCGATGAGGAGGCCTTAGATCCCCAGCAGCCAAAAATTAAAACGGCCACCTGGCCGGATAGACGACCTCACGGCCAACATAGAGCGGCAAACAACGCCGCACATAAGCCAATACGCGATCCACGCGAGGGCTCGCATCAAAAGGACGGCGCAACCAGATCCATCTATGGACCACACAAGCGCGCTCCAGCATACAATGCAACACAACAAACATCCGAACAACACGATACACCCAAATATAGGGGTGCCGCACACCCCCTATGTTTCACCGATGAGATGCTGGACCATGAATTTCCAGAGGGATTCAAACCCGTAAACATAGAGGCGTATGACGGAACGACAGACCCTGGGGTCTGGATTGAGGACTACATCCTCCATATCCACATGGCTCGAGGAGATGATCTCCACGCCATCAAGTACTTACCCCTCAAGCTCAAAGGGCCAGCTCCGCACTGGCTTAAAAGCCTCCTCGAAAACTCCATTGGAAGCTGGGAAGAGCTCGAAGATGCTTTTCGGGCAAATTTTCAAGGGACTTATGTCCGACCTCCGGATCCGGATGATTTGAGTCATATAACTCAACAGCCCGGAGAGTCAGCCTGAAAGCTTTGGAACAGTTTTCTTACTAAAAAGAACTAAATAGTCGACTGTCCAGACGCCGAAGCCTTGGCAGCTTTTAAGCACAGCGTCCGCGATGAATGGCTTGCCAGACACCTCGGCCAAGAAAAGCCGAGAACAATGGCAGCATTAACAAGCCTCATGACCCGCTTTTGCGTGGGTGAGGACAGCTGGCTAGCCAGATGCAGCACCAGCGACCCAAGTACATCCGAAGTTAGATATGAAAACGGGAAATCGCTGCAAAAATAATAAGCGCTGGAATAAAGAAGACAGCCCGAAGAGCACGGTAGTAAACGTCGGATTCAGAAGCTCTCGGCCAGGTCAGCGAAAGCCGCCCCCTAAAGGCGCCAGAGATGAACTGTCCAGCCTGAACAAAATTCAGGACCAAATATGTCAGATCCATAGCACCCCTGGTAAACCCGCTAATCATACCCACAGAGAATGTTGGGTCTTCAAGCAGTCCGGCAAGCTGAACGCCATACATAAGGGGGAGGATACACCAAGCGAAGATGAGGACGAGCCTCTCAAGCAAGACACTAGGGAACAAAAGAAATTTCCACCAGAAGTCAAAATAGTAAACGTGTTACACGTGATCAAGGGGAGAAATAAAGCGTCACTCCCAGAAAAATATGCCCAAGGGCCTATCACCGCGGAATCCTGCCACTGGTCGGCTCAACCGATCATCGGGATTACTCAGCAAATATCCGGCATGCAGGATGGGCTGCCTTGGTATTAGACCCAGTAATTGACGGGTACCATTTCACACGAGTCCTGATGGACGGTGGCAGCATTCTAAACTTGATATATCAGGACACAATCCGCAAAATGGGGATAGACCCAACGAAAATTTGCCAAAACAATACTACCTTTAAAGGAGTAACGCCAGGCCCAGGGGCTCACTGCACGGGCTCCTTGCTACTAGAAGTTATATTTGGCTTCCCCGATAACTTCCGTTGTGAAAATTTAACCTTCCACATTGCTCCGTTCCAAAGTGGCTATCAAGCACTACTTGGACGCAAAGCTTTCGCTCGCTTTAACGCAATACCGCAGTACGCTTCCCTCGCGCTTAAGATGCCCGGTCCACGTGGCATCATTATAGTAAGTGGAAATATGGAGCGATCCCTGCGCGCCAAAGAGAATGCGGCTGCCTGGGCAGCCGCACACTAAAACGGCCTCACCAACTAAAGTATTCAATAGGTCGTCAAGACCACGGACACGGTTAGACGAGTCCGGCGCAGCTGTATGTAACTCGTACAGGTTTGATGGCCACACCCCTATCACAAATACAAGGGGCTCAACGCGCGCAGACAAGTGGCAGTTTTTACTCATCTTGAATTATACACGTTTTTTTCAAAAAAACCTACCTTTTTGCACGACAAACTTTTCACCTAAAGTTCCTCTCTTTTACAGATGACCACCGTGCTACACCCGTCCAGGATACGGCACAATGGAGACACAGGCGCAGACGTGCAGCAGGGACCCGTTCCAAGGATTCTTTTTAGATTAAGACCCTGCGTCAACCTTTTTTACTGTCTCTTGTTGATACACATCCCTCGGATTCTCAGTACAATTGAGAAGGATGCTGGCGTCTTGGCATGTGGCCACGTCAGAATAATGCACATACCTGAACACGAGGGGCTTCTTACAAAGGCCACTGATTAGGCCTGGTTCATACCATAAAGACCGAATACCTTAGGGAGTGTTCGGCGTCGTGAGTTTGGCCCTATATGCATCAGCTCCGAATCATGTCTTTGGTCAAATGTTGGGTTTGCCCGGCTCCTATGTTTTGGTACCTTATATTCCGCTCTATCGGCTAAGGTAGCACTAGGAGAACTACTGCGATTGTGCCCCTGGTCATCCAGATGAGCACCTCAGTAGAGAAAGCCAAAAACTGACTGTCATGATATAGCATGAGACTGGTCAACCACTCGATGACCTATCGGAATGTTAGAATTCCTCTGCCTTAACGAAGGGCCATTTCCCGGCCAGGCATGTACACACCCCTAATTCGGGAGAGTGCGGAGACACCAGGGGCTATATAGTAGCCCCACCGTCAAACTCCTATGGCTAAGTGAAAGTGTTAAAGCATTATAGTCCTGTTGCCTCGTTCGTTGCGCTATCACCTCCTTAATAGGACCAAGACATTGGGTTAAGTGTGAACACGCGTCTTCTGCGAACACCTCCGCATTATATGCATGGGGGCTGAAGCCGATGACTGCAATCTTTCAGGTTATACACATGTATACATAAACGGCCGCACAGGAGGCATCATATTACTTTCAGGCAAAAGTATAAACACAACCTTCATAAATTTCATTAAAACATTGTGTTTACAATGGGAATACATGTCACTCAAACATAATATTCTTCGAGCACTGGGCCTCTATCAAACGAGCACCCCCGAGAACCTCTTCGAAATAGTGCTCGGCAGCCACTCGGCCTATGGCCGAATCCTGCGCCGCAATAGTGGTAGCATCCATCTCCGCCTAGTATGCTTTAACACGGGCAAGGGCCATCCACGAGCCTTCTATGCATGCTGACCTCTCCATCGCATTGATGCGCGGCACCGCACCAAGGAACTGCTGCACTAAGCTGAAATAGTTGTTCGGCTTTGGCTCTTCCGGCCACAGCTGATCCACAACAGACCTCATGGCGAGTCCGGACAACCTATTGAGTTCGGCCCATTCGGCTAGCTGATCAGTCAATGGAAGCAGACGCTCTGGAACGTTAAATTGCGACCAGAACAGCTTGAACACTTCACGATCTGTTTGATCTTGGAAGTATTTGGCCGCATCGATAGCGCTCGCCGCCAAGTCCATATATGTGTCTGCCGAACTCCACAGCCGATCCAGAGGGGCATACCGTGGATCTCCGAACTTCCTCCGCAGCATAAAGGGCTTCCCAGGCGCAATATCCCTGGCTTCATGCAGCTCCTCCTTCTTCGCCCTCATAGGAGAGCGGGTGTCTTTGTTCGCCATCGTGGCCTTTTCAAGGTCCGTTGCCTTCGCTCGGTTTTCTTTTTCAAGGAACTGGCAACGGTCGGCAGTGTATTTTAACTTCACGGCCATCTTGGCCATCTTGTCTTTGCTCTCGCAATGCGCGGCCTTCTTGGCTTTCAACTCTTCGGCCGCATTACTAATCCTTGCTTGTTCTTTGGCTCGGGCAAGTTCCCCCCGTAGGGTTTCCACGGTGGCAGCTCCATCTACAGTCACAACATATTAAAGATACTGGCATCATGCTGCTCTTACTTGTGGCACTCACCAGAAAATACCGCTTACCCTGTGCCTCGTCAAGCCTCTTGTTAACAAGCTCGATGTCGGCATCCACCGCATCCAGTTCTCACTTCAGTTCGGCAAACTCATGAGTCCGACTAGCCACCGGAGCTCCCACTACCTGCACATTAAAGCGGTATGGTTATTGCCTGGGACTATGATCCTCTGTTTGCCGCCGTTCTCGGCGACAACCAGAGTCTCAGGGGCTACTATCTACACAGGGCACACCTAAAAATGTGCGGTACCATCACAAATGTACATCATTTTACGTACCTCAAAGCCCGTCATTAGACTCATAAAGGCATCATGCAACCCGCTTTCGGTGGATGAAATCCTTTCCATCACCGTATCCATCAATGTATGGTGTTCTTCTGAGATGGCCGCTCGCTCCAACTGCTCTCTCAGTACGTCCGACCGCATACCAGACGGTGCCGGACTCTTTTGTTTGCTCTCTTCGAGAGCCAGACGCTGGGGACTTCGGGTGACTATAGGATTATCTTCTGGCCTCACCGGATCCGGAGAGGCCCTCCGTGACGACACTTCAAGGTCGCCCGCTTCTTGAGCGGAGGAGTCCGGGGAAGGCGTTTCGCTCTCCATCATCTCCGGAAGAAGATCCCCCAAAGACGAGCTCTGCTGAGAAGGGCTAAGATCCGAACTGCAAGATAAATACTTCAGTTATTTTCCTCAGAGGTAAGGTAATATATATTCACTATTAAAGTACTTTTTAATTACTTACAGATCATTAGAGGGCTGATCCCCGCGCGGACTTTGTGCGGCAAGAGCACCCTCCAAGGCAGGACCCTCTGGTGAAGATTTCTTCTCCCGCTTGGAAACCTTGGTTTCCGGATATTCAGAGGTAGTCCTCTTCCTTCCCCGGGGTGAGAGAATGTCAGATTCCTCCCCTCGGTTATCCTCCCTCACGGAGGCGCTCGTTCCCTCGGTCGGAATAGGTAGCGGTGGAGGCCCGCTTTCGCCCTCATTATTCCCCCCTTTGTCTTCCTTTTAGGGCTCCAGGCAAGGTGCTAGCTCGAGCATCTTTTCCAGTACCGGATTTTCCAAACACTTGGGAAGGGGGGCCGAACACCGAATCATCTTTGCCTTTGTTATCCAGTCCTGGTCAAAGAGCGATTTCTCAGAATAATGTCATGATAAATGAAAGACGGTGTGTTCGGCTAGAGGATAACTTACTTGGTCGGCGGTGCGGTTGCTGCTCAGGCCCACGTCCTCGGTAGTATCCGGACACTCTATCTGGGGTCCGAAGAATGATCTATACATCTCCTCGTGCGTCAGGCCAAGGAAATTCTGAATAGTGTGCAGTCCTTCTGGGTTGAACTCCCACATGCGAAGAGGCCGGCGTTTGCATGGCTGGATTCGTCGAACCAGCATGACTTGCATGGCTGAAATCTCCTTCGAAGAGATTTTGAATGTGGCTTTGCAGTACAGGCACGTCCTTGGCGGGACCCCAGCTCAGCCCTCTGCTAATCCATGACATCAGTTGTGGTGGAGGGCCTGAGCGGAAAGCAGGGGCAGCCGCCCACTTGGCACTTCTGGGAGCTGTGATGTAAAACCACTCCCATTGCCATAATCCGGGCACCTCTGGAATAGAACCCTTTGGCCATGGAGCTCCGGCGATCCTGCTTATTAAGCGCCTCCGCACGCTACATGCTGCCCCTCGACCATCTTCGGCTTCACGTCAAAGGTCTTGAGCCATAGGCCGAATTGAGGGGTAATGCGGAGGAAAGCCTCACATACAACAATAAATGATGAGATGTGGAGAAAGGAGCTCGAGGCTAGATCGTGGAAATCTAGCCCGTAATAAAACATCAGCCCCCTAACAAAGGGATCCAGAGTGAGGCCTAGACCTCGGAGGAAGTGGGAGATGAACACGATGTCTTCGTTGGGTTCAGGAGTAGGGACGACCTGCCCTCGGGCGGGCAGCCGATGCGAAACCTCGGCGGTCAGGTATCTGTCCTCCCTCAACCTCTTGATATATTCTTCTGTAACAGAGGAGGGCATCCACCGGCCTTGAAGGCTAGATCCGGACATGATTGAAGGTCCGGAGCACCTGACCTGGGCTTTGGGTGTTAGAACTCGAGGCGGGGGAAGGATTCGATTGAGGACGGGAGGGAAGGAGTAAAAGCCTTGTCCCTTTATAAAGAGGGTGAATATCAAGCGTCCTCTCCGTAGCTGTTTGGGACTTGCCTATAATCTAGGAGTCCTAGATACGGTTGGGTTACCCACGACTGTATTGATGAGAATCCCGTAATTAGGGGAACACGATCTTTGCTTTCACAAGACGTGTCAAGAAACCGCCTCGCGTTATCTGTGAGGCTGGTTGAACAAAAATGATTCGAATAATTACCGGGCCGTGGCATAATGTCGTGTTGCCGAAACGTGTCAGCATATTAGATTTGTGGAAATATTATTCTCTCTACGGTGGTATGTGGAACTTATTTTGCAGCGTCGGACACTATCCTTGTATTCAAATTCTTCTGTGATGTATTCGGAGGAGGAACCCGCCTTGCAATGCCAAAGAAAATACTGCGCGCCGGACTCATCGTCATTGAAGCCTGGTTCAGGGGCTACTAAGGGGGTCCTGGATTAGGGGGTCTCTGGGCAGCCGGACTATATTCTTTGGCCGGACTGTTAGACTATGAAGATACAAGATTGAAGACTTCGTCTCGTGTCCGGATGGAACTCTACTTGGCGTGGAAGACAAGCTAGGCAATACGGATATGCATATCTTCTCCTTTGTAACCGACCTTGTGTAACCCTAGCCCTCTCCTGTGTCTATATAAGCCGGAGGGTTTTAGTCCGTAGGACAACATACAATCATACCATAGGCTAGCTTCTAGGGTTTAGCCTCTCCGATCTCGTGGTAGATCTACTCTTGTACTACGCATATCGTCAATATTAATCAAGCAGGACGTATGGTTTTACCTCCATCAAGAGGGCCCGAACCTGGGTAAAACATCATGTTCCCTGCCTCCTGTTACCATCCTCCTTAAACGCATAGTTCGGGACCCCCTAACCGATATCCGCCGGTTTTGACACCGACAGTCGGGGTATGGGGTCCCGGCAAACCCTTAAGGTTCGAACACTGGGGTGCACGCGAAGTCTGTCCCTCCAACCGATCTACGCCCTAGCTCGCTAGGATCTCGCGGACGAACTCGACAAACTCACAACACAGAAGGACACGGGGTTTATACTGGTTCGGGCCACAGTTGTGGTGTAATACCCTACTCCAGTGTGGTGGTGGATTGCCTCTCGGGCTGATGATGAACCATACAAGGGAAGAACGGCCTCCCGAGGTTGAGGTGTTCTTGTGCTCGGCGAGCTTGTGTGTGTGGGGTGGTCTCTCTCAAGCTAAGATGAGATCATCTCTCTACTGTGGTGGCTAGTCCTATTTATAGAGGCCCTGGTCCTCTTCCCAAATATCGAGCGGGAAGGGAGCCAACAATGGCGGGCTAATTTGAAGGGGGACAGCTAGTACAAGCTATCCTGACAAAAGTAGTCTTCGCCTGCACAAAGTTCTGGTGGTGACGCTGTTCTGGGCTCCACGGTGACCTCCGTCTTGCAGTCCATGGTCTTGGTCTTGTTGCACCAAAATGGCAACCTTTGCTTGAGGCCTCGGTACTCCGCATCTGCGCTTGCCCCCTTTGCACGAAATAGGAAAGAAGGACGTTGTGCTCGCTGGTACCCGCCTGGTGTCGATCGTCACGGCTCACGTCACGAGAACCTCATGAGGGTCGCCTCGCCTTGATATCTCTGCTCCTCGTGAGCCTGCCTAGCTAGGCCACTCCAGAGGAGGTCTTGCATCGTACGCCTCGCGAGGCTTGGCCCCTTGCGAGGGTCTTGGGTGCTTTGTTGGTAAGATGGGTCGTACGGCCTGCTGGCTTAACCACGCCGCGGGCCGTAGGCAGGCAAGTCTGGGGACCCCCGTTCCCAGGACGCCCACACACCCAATGTAAATGGTTTCTTGAATCTCGATCGTAGTAATACACATATTCATAATATTGATGCCAAAATATGCAAAGTTGATAATGATAGTGCAACATATTTGTGGCACTGCCGTTTAGGTCATATTGCTGTAAAGCACAAGAAGAAATTCCATGTAGACGGGCTTTTGGAATCACTTGATTATGAATCATTTGATACTTGCAAACCATGCATGCCTCATGGACAAGATGACTAAAACTCCATTCTCCGGAACAATGGAGAGAGCCAATGACTTACTGAAAATAATACATACCGATGTATGCGGTCTGATGAGTGTTGAGGCACGCGGCGGTATCGTTATTCACTGACCTTCAAAGATGATTTGAGGAGATATGGGTATATCTACTGAATGAAACACATGTCTGAAACATTTGAAAATTTCAAAGAATTTCAGAGTGAAGTGGAGAATCATCGTAATAAGAAAATAAAGTTTCTACGATCTGATCGTAGAGGCGAATATTTGAGTTACGAGTTTGGCCTTCATTTAAAACAATGTGGAATAGTTTCACAACTCACGCCACCTGGAACACCACAGCATAATGGTGTGTCTAAACGTCGTAACCGTACTTTATTACATATGGTGCGATCTATCATGTCTCTTACCGATTTACCACTATCATTTTGGGGTTATGCATTAGAAACAGTTGCATTCAGGTTAAATAGGGCACCGTCTATATCCATTGAGACGACATCATATAAACTGTGGTTTGGCAAGAAACCTAAGATGTCGTTTCTGAAAGTGTGGGGATGCGATGCTTATGTCAAAAGGCTTCAGCCTGATAAGCTCGAACCCAAAGCGGAGAAGTGCGTCTTCATAGGATACCCTATGAAAACCATTGGGTACACCTTCTACCACAGATCCAAAGGCAAGATCTTTGTTGCTAAGAATGGATCCTTTCTAGAGAAGGAGTTTCTCTCAAAAGTAGTGAGTGGGAGGAAAGTAGAACTTGATGAGGTAATTGTACCTTCTCTCGAATTGGAAAGTAGCACATCATAGAAAATTGTTCCCGTGATGCCTACACCAACTAGAGAGGAAGCAAATGATAATGTCATGAAACTTCAGATCGAGTTACTAGTAAACCTCGTAGGTCGACCAGAGCACGATCCGCACTAGAGTGGTATGGTAATCCTGTCCTGGAAGTCATGTTACTAGACCAAGGCGAACCTACGAACTATGAAGAACCTATGATGAGCCCAGATTCTGATAAATGGCTTGAGGCCATGAAACCTGAGATGGGATCCATGCATGAGAACAAAGTGTGGACTTTGGTTGACTTGACCGATGATCGGCAAGCCATAGAAAATAAATGGATCTTCAAGAAGAAGACATACGCTGATGGTAATGTCACCATCTACAAAGCTCCACTTGTCGCAAAAGGTTTTCGACAAGTTCAAGGGGTTGACTACGATGAGACCTTCTCACCCGTAGCGATGCTTAAGTCAGTCTGAATCATGTTAGCAATTGCCGCATTTTATAATTATGAAAATTGGCAAATGGATGTCAAAACTACATTCCTTAATGGATTTCTTATAGAAGAGTTGTATATGATGCAACCAAGAGGTTTTGGCGATCCTAAAGGTGCTAACAAAGTGTGCAGGCTCCAGCGATCCATCTATGACCTGGTGCAAGCATCCTCGGAGTTGGAATATACGCTTTGATGAGGTGATCAAAGCATATGGTTTTATATAGACTTACGGTGACGCCTGTATTTACAAGAAAGTGAGTGGGAGCTCTGTAGCATTTCTAATATTATATGTGGATGACATATTGTTGATTGGAAATGATATAGAGTTTCTGGATAGCATAAAAGGATACTTGAATAAGAATTTTTCAATGAAAGACCTCGGTGAAGCTGCTTACATATTAGGCATCAAGATCTATAGAGATAGATCAAGACGCTTGATAAGATTTTCAATGAGTACATATCTTGACCCACTGTTCAAGATATCTTCCGATATGCCAATAAATTGGCCGATTTATTGCTTATCGCTGTCAGACCGATAAGATAAATCGGCCGATAAATCAGCCGATATGGCGATAAATCGGCCGATATGCCGATAAACTGGCTGATTTACCCCTTATCATGGGTCGACCGATAAGTTCCCGATAAGCGATATCCCCAACATTGCCTTGACCAGATTTGGAAGGACTTCAAAATGGATCAGGCAAAGAAAGAGTTCTAGCCTGTATTGCAAGGTGTGAAGTTGAGTAAGACTCAAAGCCCGACCACGGCCGAAAATAGAGAGAGAATGAAATTCATTCCCTATGCCTCGGCCATAGGTTCTATAAAGCATGCCATGCTGTGTACTAGCCCTATTATGTGCTTTGCCATGAGTTTGGAAAGGAGGTAAAATGGTGATCCAGGAGTAGATTACTGGACAGCGGTCAAAATTATCCTTAGTTACCTTAAAGAGGACTAAGGAAATGTTTCTCGGTTATGGAGGTGATAAAGAGTTCGTCGTAAAGGGTTACATTGATGCAAGCTTTGACACTGATCCAGATGACTCTAAGTCTCCATCTAGATACATATTGAAAGTGGAAGCAATAAGCTAGAGTAGCTCCATGCAGAGCATTGTAGACATAGAAATTTGCAAAATACATACGGATCTAAATGTAGTAGACCAGTTGACTAAGCCTCTTCCACAAGCAAAACATGATCACACCTTAGTACTCTTTGGGTGTTAATCACATTGTGATGTGAACTAGATTATTGACTCTAGTAAACCCTTTGAGTGTTGGTCACATGGCTATGTGAACTATGGGTGTTAATCACATGGCGATGTGAACTATGGGTGTTAAATCACATGGTGATGTGAACTAGATTGTTGACTCTAGTGCAAGTGGGAGACTAAAGGAAATATGCCGTAGAGGCAATAATAAAGTTGTATTTTATATTTCCTTATTCATGATAAAGGTCTATTATTCATGCTAGAATTGTGTTGATCGGGAACTTAAATACATGTGTGAATACATAAACAAATACCGTGTCCCTAGTAAGGCTCTACTAGACTAGCTCATTGACCAAAGATGGTTAAGGTTTCCTAACGTAGACATGTATTGTCATTTGATAACAGGATCACATCATTAGGAGAATGATGTGATGGACAAGACCCATATGTTAGCTTAACATAATGATCGTTCAGTTTATTGATATTGCTTTCTTCATGTTAAATACATGTTCCTTCAACTATGGGATTATGCAACTCCCAGATACCGGAGGAATACCTTGTGTGCTATCAAACATCACAACGCAATTGGGTGATCATAATGATGCTCCATAGGTATCCCTGAAGGTGTTTGTTAAATTGGGATAGATCAAGATTAGTATTTGTCACACCGAGTATCGGAGAGGTATCTCTGGGCCCTCTCGGTAATACACATCATAAGCTTGCAAGCAAACAACTAAGGAGTTATTCATGAGGTGATGTATTATGGAACGAGTAAAGAGACTTGCCTGTAACGAGATTGAACTTGGTATAGAGATACCGATGATCGAATCTCGGGAAAGTAACATACCGATGGACAAAGGGAATTACATATGCTGTCGAGTATTACAGATTCTGCTTCAGAGAGGTGAATACTCACCCCACATTTACCCATCTTTGGAAATCACACTGCATTATGCGGATCAAGGTGTTTGGCTGGCTGCTCCTTTATGATCGTCTCAACATGTGAAACATGTTGAAACGTAGACATTATAACATTGGAGATGACCACAACTGTCTGCTTTGTGGAACCCAAATTTAGGAGACGGTGGATCGCATGTTTTTTACATGCTCCTTTAGTCAAGCCTGCTGGGACAAACTTGGCATCGTCTGGCCCTCACACACTTGCAGGCTCCAACTCCTCCATGGGATGCACTAGACTTGGAGGGGCCACTATTCTTTGACATATTTCTAATTGCCGCCTGGAGCTTGTGGAAAGAAAGAAACAATAAACATTTCAGAGGCATCAACCCCAGCATTGACACCTTGTTCCGCAGATTTAAAGAAGATTTCAGCCTGCTGCAGCATAGGACTAGAGAGGGCCTTAGTGCCTCCATTGTCTCATTTGTCAATTCTTTACATTAACTTTTGTAACATACATACCTTGCTGCCACACCATCTTCCTCACCCTTGAGTGGTCCTGTAGAAGTGGGGCACCATGTGCATAAGATGTAACTGTGTAACACCCCCCTTCATATATATGAAAACATAGTAGGAGCCTCTCGTACTGTCTAAGTATTCAAAAAAATTATGTATGCTGTCATAACGGTTTGACCGATAAAGATATTTGTGGAATATGTAGGAGCCAATATGGGCATCTAGGTTCCGCTATTGGTTATTGACCGGAGAGGCGTCTCGGTAATGTCTACATAGTTCTCTAACCCGTAGGGTCTGCATGCTTAACGTTCGATGATGATATAGTATTGTATGAGTTATGTGATTTGCTGACCAGATGTTGTTCAGAGTCCCAGATGAGATCACGGACATGACGAGGAGTCTCGAAATGGTCGAGATGTAAAGATTAATACATAGGATGATGGTATTCGGACACCGGAAGTGTTTCGGGGGTATCAGGTACTTATCGGGTCACCAGAAGGGGTTTCGAGCACCCCTGACAAAAGATATGGGCCTTATGGGCCAAGAGGGGAAACACACCAGCCACAAGGGGCTGGTGCGCCCCTATATAAGCCGGCCTAAGGAGGATAAGGAAAGGGGAGAAGGGAAAGGTAAGTGTGGATTAGGATTCCCACTTCCTTCCCTCTCCCCCCCCCCCTCTTTCCTTCCCCCTCCGACAAACTTGGTAGGGGGCACGACCATAGGAGCCCAAGTAGGATTCGGACCTACTTGGGCGCCTCTTGGCCTCTCCCCTCTCCCTCCCACATATATATATATGAGGAGAGGGGGTGCCTAGCACACCCATATGATAACCCACAAGTATAGGGGATCGCAATAGTTTTCGAGGGTAGAGTATTCAACCCAAATTTATTGATTCGACACAAGGAGAGCCAAAGAATATTCTCAAGTATTAGCAGCTGAGTTGTCAATTCAACCACACCTGGAAACTTAATATCTGCAGCAAAGTGTTTAGTAGAAAAGTAATATGATAGTGGTGGTAAAGGTAGCAAAAGGTAACAGTAGTAAAAGTAATGTTTTTGGTATTTTGTAGTGATGATAGCAATAGCAACGGAAAAGTAGATAAGCGAAGAACAATATATGAAAAGCTCGTAGGCAATGGATCGGTGATAGGGAATTATGCCGGATGTGGTTCATCATGTAATAGTCATAACCTAGGGTGGCACAGACCTAGCTCCAGTTAATTGATATAATGTAGGCATGTATTCCGAATATAGTCATACGTGCTTATGGAAAAGAACTTGCATGACATCTTTTGTCCTACCCCCCCCCCCCCCCCCCCGTAGCAGCGGGGTCCTTGCGGAAACTAAGGGATATTAAGGCCTCCTTTTAATAGAGAACCGGAACAAAGCATTAACACATAGTGAATACATGAACTCCTCAAACTACGGTCATCAATGGTAAGTATCCCGATTATTGTCACTTCGGGGTTAACGGATCATAACACATAATAGGTGACTGTAGACTTGCAAGATAGGATCAAGAACACTCATATATTGATGAAAACATAATAGGTTCAGATCTGAAATCATGGCACTCGGGCCCTAGTGACAAGCATTAAGCATAGCAAAGTCATAGAAACATCAATCTCAGAACATAGTGGATACTATGGATCAAACCCTAACAAAACTAACTCAATTACATGATAGATCCCATCCAACCCATCACCGTCCAGCAAGCCTACGATGGAATTACTCACGCACGGCGATGAGCATCATGAAATTGGTGATGGAGGATGGTTGATGATGACGATGGCGACGGATTCCCCTCTCCGGAGCCCCGAACGGACTCCAGATCAGCCCTCCCGAGAGGTTTTAGGGCTTGGCGGCGGCTCCGTATCGTAAAACATGATGATTTCTTCTCTCTGATTTTTTTCTCCCCAAAACTCAATATATGGAGTTGGAGTTGGAGTCGGAGAGGCAACAGGGGGCCCACGAGGTAGGAGGCGCGACCTAGGGGGCAGGCGTGCCCCCCACCCTCGTGGGGTGGTGGTGGGCTCTCTGGCCTTCATCTTTTGCAGGTATTTTCATATTTTCTGAAAATTCGCTCCGTGAAATTTCAGGTCATTCCGAGAAAGTTTGTTTCTGCACATAAATAACACCATGGTAATTCTGCTGAAAACAGCGTCAGTCCGGGTTAGTTCCATTCAAATCATGCAAGTTAGAGTCCAAAACAAGGGCAAAAGTGTTTGGAAAAGTAGATACGATGGAGACGTATCAACTCCCCCAAGCTTAAACCTTTGCTTGTCCTCAAGCAATTCAGTTGATAAACTGAAAGTGATAAAGAAAAACTTTTAAAAACTCTGTTTGCTCTTGTTGTTGTAAATATGTAAAGCCAGCATTCAAGTTTTCAGCAAAGATTATAACTAACCACATTTGCAATAACGCATAGGTCTCACGTTTACTCATATCAATAGCATAATCAACTAGCGAGGCATAATAATAAATCTCGGATGACAACACTTTCTCAAAACAATCATAATATGATATAATAAGATGGTATCTCGCTAGCCCTTTCTGTCGGTGTTCTGGGAACGGGGGTCCCCAGACTTGCCTGCCTGCGGCCTGCGGCGTGGCTCAAAGGGGGCCCAGCACGGCCCATCTTCATCAACACAGACCCAAGACCCTCGCGAGGGGCCAAGCCTCGCGGGGCGGACGACACGGAGCTTCCTCAGGCACGGCCTCATTAGGCTAGCTTGCGAGGAGGCGGAGAGATCAAGGCAGGGTACCTCACGAGGTGTCCGTGACGCAAGCCATGACGACCAAGGGTGCCAGGCGGGCGCCAGCCGCGCAGTGTCCTCCTTTCCTCTTTGGTGCAAAGGGAGCAAGCGCAGGCGAGAGCATCAAGCAAAGGCACCCGTTTCGGTGCAATGAGACCAAGACCAGTCCAATGGCAGGGAGGAAGTCATTGTGGAGCCCAAGCCAGCGTCACCACCAGAGCCTTTGGCAGGCGAGGACCAACTTTAGTCAGGATAAGTGTACCAGATGTTCCCCTTCAAAATGGCCAATTGTTGGCGCCCTTCCCGCTCAATATTTGGGAAGAGGCCCAGGGCCTTTGCCTATAAATAGGACTAGCCACCCACAGGGTAGAGGGGAGATGAGAGATGGGAGATCGGATCGAAATCAGAGAGAGAATCGAGAAGAGAGAGAGAAGTGTGACTGAACTCCTCCTAGCAGTTCATCCCCCCAGCCAAGAACAGACCCTCGCGAGGCTGTTCTTCCTTGTATTGCTCATCATCATCAGCCCAAGAGGCAATCCACCACACCACACACTGGAGTTGGGTATTACACCACAACGGTGGCCCGAACCATTATAAACCCTGTGTCTCTTGTGTTGTTCTTTCCATAGCTTAGATCTTAGCGAGGCGGAGGGGTGCAGGTAGGTAGAAGGCGAAATCTCCGTGCGCACCCCAGTGTTCAAACCTCAAGGGTCTGCCGGAACCCGAAATCCGACACTTTCTGAGACCGCAAAACATAAATGCAGAGCACCTTTAAAGACCAAGGACAGACTAGACATTATAATTCATGGTAAAAGAGATCCAGTCAAGTCATACTCAATGTAAACTAACAGTAATGAATGCAAATGACAGTGGTGCTCTCCAACTGGTGCTTTTTAATAAGAGGATGATGACTCAGCATAAAAGTAAATAGATAGGCCCTTCGCAGAGGGAAGCAGGGATTTGTAGAGGTGCCAGAGCTCGGTTTTGAAATAGAGGTGAATAATATTTTGAGCGGTATACTTTCATTGTCAACATAACAACCAAGAGATGGCGATATCTTCCATGCTACACACATTATAGGCAGTTCCCAAATAGAATGGTAAAGTTTATACTCCCCCTTCCACCAACAAGCATCAATCATGGATTGCTCGAAACAACGAGTGCCTCCAACTAACAAGAGTCCCAGGGGGAGTTTTGTTTGCAATTATTTTGATTTAGTTTGCATAAAGCATGGGACTGGGCATCCCGGTGACCAGCCATTTATCTCGTGAGTGAGGAGAGGAGTCCACTCCTCTTGAGATTAACCCGCCTAACATGGAAGATACAGGTAGCCCTAGTTGATACATGAGCTATTCGAGCATACAAAACAGGATATTTATTTGAAGGTTTAGAGTTTGGCACATACAAATTTACTTGGAACAGCAGGTAGATACCATATATAGGTAGGTATGGTGGACTCATGTGGAATAACTTTGGGGTTTAAGGAGTTTGGATGCACAAGCAGTATTCCCGCTTAGTACAGGTGAAGGCTAGCAAAAGACTGGGAAGCGACCAGCTAGAGAGCGACAACAGTCATGAACATGCATTAAAATTAATCAACAACGAATGCAAGTATGAGTAGGATATAATCCACCATGAGCATAAATATCGTGAAGGCTATGTTGATTTTGTTTCAACTACATGCGTGAACATGTGCCAAGTCAAGTCACTTAAATCATTCAGAGGAGGATACCACCCTATCATACCACATCATAACCATTTTAATAGCATGCTGGCACGCAAGGTAAACCATTATAACTCATAGCTAATCAAGCATGGCATAAGAAACTATGATCTCTAGTTGTCATTGCAAACATGTTTATTCATAATAGGCTGAATCAGGAACGATGAACTAATCATATTTACAAAAACAAAAGAGGTCGAGTTCATACCAGCTTTTCTCATCTCAGCCAGTCCATCATATATCATCATAATTGCCTTTCACTTGCATGATCGAATGATGTGAATAATAATAATAGTGCACGTGCATTGGAGTAAGCTGGAATCTGCAAACATTCAATAAACAGGAGAAGACAAGGCAATATGGGCTCTTTTGTCAGATAAACAATAATGCATATGAGAGCCACTTCAACAATTTAATTATGGTCTTCTCCTATCAACCCCAAAGAAAAGAAAAACTATTTACACGGGAAAGCTCCCAACAAGCAAAAGAAGAACATGAAATCTTTTTGGGTTTTCTTTTTAATTACTACTACAAGCATGGAAAGTAAACTAATTAAAAGCTACAACTAATTTTTTTTGGTTTTTCTTAAGGTTTATTAAACACACAAGAAGAAAGCATAAAAAGGAAAATAAACTAGCACGGATGATATAATGAAAAAGTATGAGCACCGACATCTAGCAATGAGTGTGTGAACATAAATGTAATGTCAGTGGGAAATACGTACTCCCCCAAGCTTAGGCTTCTGGCCTAAGTTGGTCTATGACCACGGCTGGACTGGCAGATATCCATAATAATAGTTGGGGTCGTACTGCGATGCAGCAGCTATCGCCTGCTGAGCTGCAGCGTGGCAAGGAGAGGCCTCCTCTCTCCTCTTGTACTCATCTGCCTCCTCTCTGGTAATAGTATATCTTCCTCAAGGAACAATCTCCCCAAGCAGTTTTGTGAGAGGTGCTTTGAGTAAGGAGATCGAAAATGGCAACAAGGTGAGCTAGAACTCGTGCTTGAGCTAGATATTCGTGTTTGGGGGAGGAATAAGGAGTGTATGGGTGAAAGGATAAGTGGAGGAGGGCCACCGTGGGCCCATGAGGCAGGGTCTTCTCCTATATGAGGTTGTTCTTCCTTGTATTGCTCATCATCATCAGCCCAAGAGGCAATCCACCACACCACACACTAGAGTAGGGTATTACACCACAACGGTGGCCCGAACGAGTATAAACCATGTGTCTCTTGTGCTGTTCTTTCCATAGCTTAGATCTTAGCGAGGCGGAGGGGTGCAGGTAGGTAGAAGGCGAAATCTCCACGCGCATCCCAGTGTTCGAACCTCAAGGGTCTGCCGGAACCCAAAATCCGACATTTGGCGCGCCAGGTAGGGGTGCGCTGGAATTCGTCTTCCACCACCCCGTTCTCCTCCGACCATCGCGTCCATGTCTGACGCTCGTCGGACCCGCGCCGAGCGTCGGGCCGCTCTCGCTTCCCGCGTCGCCCAGACGGCTCCTGTCGGCGGGCGTCCTCGCCGTTCCCCGTCACCTGCCGTCAATGCCGCCACCGGCCCGGTGGGGGACGAGCAGCAAGCGTCGTCTCAGCATCCGTCCGTGCGGCAAGACGGCCGCACTGCCACTCCCTCGCTCACCCCATCTGGTTCTTCGTCCCGCGCGCTCCGCGCACCCATGGAGGCTCGAGCTGCACTCATCGCGGCAAACGAGCTCCTGCGCTACCGTCCCGTCGACGACGTCTACGAAGAATGGCTCGACTGTGTCGCCGAGCTCGTCCGCGCCGCAGGGGGCTCTCCTGCGGCGTCCGTTCCATTGCACCGCACCCCGCCCCGCGCGGGCAACGAAGCTCCGGGGGCGCCCCAGTCGCCTCCTCCTCAAGAAGGCGCCATGGCTCCAAGGCGCGCGGCCCCTGGGTGGTACCCGCTCCGTCAGATGCTAGCGCGGCAAGAGCAGAGCTGCCAAGAAGTCCCTCGCCTGCAAGAAGCTGCCCGGGCGCTCCCTGCTCCAGCACGTCGCGACCATGCTCCTGCTCCCGCACGTCAAGACCCCGCGCTGCTCCCGTGGCCACAGCAGGCTGCTGTGCCTTCACCACCGAGCTATGCAGCATCGCGTGGCCCGGCAAGTTCAAGCCAGACCTGCCTCCTCATTACGACGGCACGGCCGACCCTGCGGAGTTCCTCCAGCTATATGAGCTGGGCATCGAAGCTGCCAACGGAGATGAGAAGGTCATGGCAAACTGGTTTCCCATGGCGCTCAAGGACGGGGCCCGCACCTGGCTCCTGAACCTGGCTCCAGGCACGATCTCCTCCTGGGACGAGATGCGCACCCGCTTCATCGCCAACTTCCAAGGTACTCGCGACCGGCCACCCGTCGTGAGCGACATGCGCCGCATCAAGCAACAACCCGGAGAGACCCTGCAGAAGTACATCCAGCACTTCAACAACGCATGCCTCAAGATTCCCAAGGTGACCGAGGAGGCCATCATCTCAGCCTTCTCCGACGGCGTGCGCGATGTCAAGATGAAGGAGGAGCTGGCGATGCATGAAGACCTGTGCACTTCCTTGGAGTTGTTCAACTTGGCAACCAAGTGCGCCAGGGCTGAGGAAGGGCATCTCTCCCTCCTCGAGCTGCCTGCCGCAGACCCAGAAGAGAAGAAGCCCAAGGCCAAGGATGTGAAGCGCAAGGGGGCTGTCGTGCTCGCGGCAGAACCAGACACCAAGCGGGGCAGAGATCAGCCTGAATCTTCCAAGGGCAGTCGGTACTGTGTGTACCACGACCTCCACACCCACAACACCAACGAATGTCAAGAGCTCCGAGCCGTGCGAGAAGGAAGGATCGACCGTCGCCCCGACCGCGGTGACCGGGGCTACAGTCGAGGAGGAGGAAGGAACGCAGGACGCTGGGAAGACCGCTGCCCGCGCCAAGGGTGGCGCGATCGACCTCGCGAGGATCGCTGGCAAGACCCGCCTCGCGAGGGAGACTGGAGGGATCAGCCTCGCGAGGATCGCCCGCAAGGCAACACAGGCCTCCCTCCGCTGCCGCTGCAGCCAAGGAGAAATGAGGACCACCATCAGGACGAGGGGGCTGGGGGCTTCCAGGAGCCGCGCGCGATCGCCTGCATCCTGGGCGGGGCTCAAGCCCCAGCCTCTCAATGCATCTTCAAGCAGTTCGCCCGTGAAGTGAATGCAGTCCTCCCCAAGCTCAAAGCCACGCGCCCTCTCAAGTGGTCGGCGTGCGCCATCACGTTCAGCTCAGCAGATCAGCTCAAGTGTGCGGCCATAGCCGGAGTCCTCCCGATGCTTTGTTCCCCAATCATCAGCAACGTGGTGGTCACCAGGACCCTCATCGATGGCGGGGCAGAGCTCAACGTCCTGTCCGTGGAAACATTCAACAATCTCCAAGTGCCCTACAACCAGCTTCAGCCAACCAAGCCTTTCTCCGGAGTCACCGACGGCTCCACGGTCCCGATTGGGCAGGTCCGCCTCCCTGTCACCTTCAGGGCACGCGACAACTACCGCACCGAGCTCATCGACTTCGACGTCGCTCACATTTGCCTGCCGTACAACGCCATCCTTGGGTACCCAGCGCTGGCCAAGTTCATGGTCGTAACTCACCACGGCTACAACATCCTCAAGATGCCAGGAAGTGGCGGAGTCATCACGGTGCCCTGTGAAGAGAAGGACGCGGTGTGTTCCCTGGAACGAGCCTTTCAGGCCGCATCACTAGAAGACCCGGATCGCGGAAGCAGGAGGCTTCCCGAGACCGCCCCCAAGAAGAAGAAGACATCATCCGGCCCGGCCCCTCAGGAGGTAGGCCCCTCAGGGCCCGCGCCTGCCCAGGGGGAACCTCCTTCCATCGCATAGGAAAGCGCGCCCGGCGCCCTCCTCAGGCAGGGCTCGAGGGCTCTCCACTGGAGGGCCACCGACCTGGCTAAGGTCACGAGGGAGGCGCTTGGGCACCACATGGAGGCGTGTTTCGAAGCACGTTTCCCTCAAGAAGGAGTAAGGCAAGGAGAGCCAGACCCTCAGGAGTTCGTCAGCAAGGCCATTCAGGAGCTACAGGAGTCAAGAGTCATGAAAGGCGGCCGCCGCCTACCAGCTGTGGCTCCCCATCCAGGCGAGGATGGTGAGCTGCGCGTCTGCATCGACATACTAGGGCTCAGTCGAGTCGCCTCTCTGGAGCGCCTCTGGCCCTCGCGAATGGGGCACTGCGAAGGTCCACCCCACGGCTACGTTCGCATGCCTTACGGCTTGCCGAACGCGGTTGCCACGTACCAACGCCTCATGAGGGGCATCATGGAGGCTCAAGAGGCCAGGCGTTCCGCAGCCCTAGCGGAGATGGAGATGGTCCGCGAGGAGCCACCAGCGCCTCCGGAGCCTCCCGAGGCCCCTGGGCCTGGGGGCTCGTGAGTATCGGCTTCCGCAGCCCACCGAGTCTGCTACACCAACACTCATTCGTCCTCAACATCATCAGGTGACATCTTTCAAGTTTCATTTCCAGCTGGGAGCGCCCCCCAGGGCTGCATTATTCCCAGGCCGCGTGGGTCCGTCCCTGCGGCATGTATCCCTTTTATTTCATGTTGTTAGCTTACTTTGTTGGGGGCGCCCCTCGGGCTGCATCATCCCCAAGTCGCTCGGGCCTGACCCAGTGATGTCCGCCTTCCCAGCATCTATTTGAATGAATCCACTCCTTCGCGGCTAATGTGTTTGACCTAGTTGCCCGCTCAACTGACGCCAACTGACGGAACTACTCCCAAATGGCACGACGCTTGCGCATGGGTCCGTCCCTACAACAACGACAAACCTGAATGGCTGAGCTCTGGCCGCGGCAGCCCCGCATGGCGCCACCTCGTCAAGACTTCAGTGCCTCATCGCCCCTCGGATGCAACCAACGGCTGACTGTCAATTGTCATGGCAACCCCTCGTTCTTTCTATGATGGGTCTACAGGATCTCCTAAAGGAGCTGCGTCAGGCGAGGCCCTTGCGTTGTCTCCTTCACTCTCATCCGTGCAAACCGCTTGCACGTTAAAGAGGGGGTGCCTGAGCATCGCGACTCAGGGCTCCTACTGGCTCTCCAGCCCTCACCCTCTGGCCTTGTCCACGGCATCGCGACCTGGCATACCAGCGACGGCTGAGACTCGCTCGAGGGCCGGGACCCGAGGACGTAGAGCAGAAAGGGGAGCAAAGGCGAGAGGGGAGGGACACGCGAGGACCTCGCCGGGCAACCTCACGCCTGCCGATGCACGGACCCGGCGACACACCAGAGAGCGGCCCCTGATTCTCGAGATAAGTCACCACCCGGAAGCACCAGCTACCGTGGCACCATCCCCGCACCTAATGCAATCCCGTGTTAGCGACGCCGCTCTCCTTTCTCACCGAACGACGGCTGCTTGAGCGCCAAAGGGGACCTCCTGAGCATCGCGACTCAGGGGCTCTTACCGGACCCCGGGTCGCTCACCTCCTGGCCTTGACCACGGCATCGCGACCTGGCATACCAGCGACGGCTGAAGCCGCCTTGGGACTGGGACCTGTCGGTGCAGAGCACCAAGCCCTCGTGAGGTTCGAAAGGGAGAACTGAGCTAAGACGGAATGAGCAACTCGCACAATTCTACGGCAAGGGTTATATTAACAAAATAGGATCACAGGCACCTTACAAGCCCCCACGGGACGCGTCTTTGATTCCTCGCAGGGAACATATCCTAAAAGGACGCTAACTACACGCGCCCCTGCAAAAGACACCAACATCAACAGTGGGCCGTCAAGCACCGGCGCCAACCCCATCCAGATCAGAGTCGGCGACGGCCTGACGAGCCCGCCCTGCTCCAGGAGCGGTGCTGGCTCGGGGGCTCATAGCTGTCGTCGCTCGTCTTCGAAGTCGCGAAGAGCTCGCCGGAGTCGCTGGAACCTCCGATGCCTTCGCTGCCTGAGGAGCCGCCAAGGGATCGGTCGGCGGGCCCAGTCCTCGCCGTAGCAGGGTCCCGACCACCTCTCCCGGGGCAGCACTCCAGCCGGTGCCCGTTAGCATCGAAGACCTTGAAGAACATCACCGAAGCACCGTTGTGCTCCAAGTGGATCGCGAGGGCGCCTCTTGTCCTGCAAATCCGGGCGATTTCGCTCCAGTCTCGAGTCATGAAGACCTCGCCCGGGGCAACGACCGCGACCTCTGCCTCGGTCGCGAGGGTGCTGCAGCCGGCGTGCTGCAGCCAAAGCTTCAGGAGTTCTCCCTACGGGATGATGGAGGCGAATAATGGAGGAAGGCGAATCCAAGACTGAGGAGGCATGGCAGCATGGAGCATGAACTCTCGGGAGGAGCCCTCGGTGTGGACCCTAGGGGGGACGACCCACACCTTCATGACCCGTCGGCGCCGACGGCGGCGCTGCCCGTGGCGATCGGCATCGACTCCTTCAGAGCCCTTGATGTGGGCGTACAAGGGAAGCGGGAACCCCGGCGGTGGCCGCTCGCACCAGGGCCTCGACACCACCTGATGGGCCCCCTCGCCCCGGCCGCGGAGGGCGAGCCGTTTCTTCGGCGGGAGCGGGTCTGGTTCCTCTCGGGGAGCCTTTGCCTTCTCTGCCGCCGAGAACCGGTGAATCGGAGCCATCGCAGCAAGACGGAGCAAGGACCGTGAAGAAGGAGAAGCAAGAAGGGATGGACTGGAAGGGCGCGCGTCGTTCCGTACTAATGGCCGGTGAAGGCCAACCACCGACCTCCACGAACGTAGGTAATCATGACCCGCTTTGCATGCAGGGACTTGTCCAGTCCGTGCAGTTGCCGAGGCGCCATGGGAAGTGGAGACGCCCACGTCCAATCAACCGCCACGCGGCGCCCAAGGCCGCGGGCTGTTAGGGCCCACGGCGCTTCGCTCTTGCCCTTTCGCCTCCCTGCATGGCCAAGTCCGGGCGCGCCTTGGGCCCGGGGGCTACTGTCGGCATTCTGGGAACGGGGGTCCCCAGACTTGCCTGCCTGCGGCCTGCGGCGTGGCTCAAAGGGGGCCCAGCACGGCCCGTCTTCATCAACACAGACCCAAGACCCTCGCGAGGGGCCAAGCCTCGCGGGGCGGACGACACGGAGCTTCCTCAGGCATGGCTTCATCAGGCTAGCTTGCGAGGAGCCGGAGAGATCAAGGCGGGGTACCTCACGAGGTGCCCGTGATGCAAGCCATGACGACCAAGGGTGCCAGGCAGGCGCCAGCCGCGCAGTGTCCTCCTTTCCTCTTTGGTGCAAAGGGAGCAAGCACAGGCGAGAGCATCAAGCAAAGGCACCCATTTTGGTGCAACGAGACCAAGACCAGTCCAACGGCAGGGAGGAAGTCATTGTGGAGCCCAAGCCAGCGTCACCACCAGAGCCTTTGGCAGGCGAGGACCAACTTTAGTCAGGATAAGTGTACCAGATGTTCCCCTTTAAAATGGCCAATTGTTGGCGCCCTTCCCTCTCAATATTTGGGAAGAGGCCCAGGGCCTTTGCCTATAAATAGGACTAGCCACCCACAGGGTAGAGGGGAGATGAGAGATGGGAGATCGGATCGAAATCAGAGAGAGAATCGAGAAGAGAGAGAGAGAAGGGTGACTGAACTCCTCCTAGCAGTTCATCCCCCCAACCAAGAACAGACCCTCGTGAGGCTGTTCTTCCTTGTATTGCTCATCATCATCAGCCCAAGAGGCAATCCACCACACCACACACTGGAGTAGGGTATTACACCACAACGGTGGCCCGAACCAGTATAAACCCTGTGTCTCTTGTGCTGTTCTTTCCATAGCTTAGATCTTAGCGAGGCGGAGGGGTGCAGGTAGGTAGAAGGCGAAATCTCCGCGCGCACCCCAGTGTTCGAACCTCAAGGGTCTGCCAGAACCCGAAATCCGACACTTTCTGAGACTGCAAAACATAAATGCAGAGCACCTTTAAAGACCAAGGACTGACTAGACATTGTAATTCATGGTAAAAGAGATCCAGTCAAGTCATACTCAATGTAAACTAACAGTAATGAATGCAAATGACAGCGGTGCTCTCCAATTGGTGCTTTTTAATAAGAGGATGATGACTCAGCATAAAAATAAATAGATAGGCCCTTCGCAGAGGGAAGCAGGGATTTGTAGAGGTGCCAGAGCTCGGTTTTGAAATAGAGGTGAATAATATTTTAAGCGGTATACTTTCATTGTCAACATAACAACCAAGAGATGGCGATATCATCCATGCTACACACATTATAGGCGGTTCCCAAATAGAATGGTAAAGTTTATACTCCCCCTTCCACCAACAAGCATCAATCATGGATTGCTCGAAACAACGAGTGCCTCCAACTAACAAGAGTCCCAGGGGGAGTTTTGTTTGCAATTATTTTGATTTAGTTTGCATAAAGCATGGGACTGGGCATCCCGGTGACCAGCCATTTATCTCGTGAGTGAGGAGCGGAGTCCACTCCTCTTGAGATTAACCCGCCTAACATGGAAGATACAGGTAGCCCTAGTTGATACATGAGCTATTCGAGCATACAAAATAGGATATTTATTTGAAGGTTTAGAGTTTGGCACATACAAATTTACTTGGAACAACAGGTAGATACCGTATATAGGTAGGTATGGTGGACTCATGTGGAATAACTTTGGGGTTTAAGGAGTTTGGATGCACAAGCAGTATTCCCGCTTAGTACAGGTGAAGGCTAGCAAAAGACTAGGAAGCGACCAGCTAGAGAGCGACAACAGTCATGAACATGCATTAAAATTAATCAACACCAAATGCAAGCATGAGTAGGATATAATCCACCATGAGCATAAATATCGTGAAGGCTATGTTGATTTTGTTTCAACTACATGCGTGAACATGTGCCAAGTCAAGTCACTTAAATCATTCAGAGTAGGATACCACCCTATCATACCACATCATAACCATTTTAATAGCATGCTGGCACGCATGGTAAACCATTATAACTCATAGCTAATCAAGCATGGCATAAGAAACTATGATCTCTAGTTGTCATTGCAAACATGTTTATTCATAATAGGCTGAATCAGGAACGATGAACTAATCATATTTACAAAAACAAAAGAGGTCGAGTTCATACCAGCTTTTCTCATCTCAGCCACTCCATCATATATCGTCATAATTGCCTTTCACTTGCATGATCGAATGATGTGAATAATAATAATAATAGTGCACGTGCATTGGAGTAAGCTGGAATATGCAAACATTCAATAAACAGGAGAAGACAAGGCAATATGGGCTCTTTTGTCAGATAAACAATAATGCATATGAGAGCCAAACAATTTAATTATGGTCTTCTCCTATCAACCCCCAAAGAAAAGAAAAACTATTTACACGGGAAAGCTCCCAACAAGCAAAAGAAGAACATGAAATCTTTTTGGGTTTTCTTTTTAATTACTACTACAAGCATGGAAAGTAAACTAATTAAAAGCTACAACTAATTTTTTTTGGTTTTTCTTAAGGTTTATTAAACACACAAGAAGAAAGCATAAAAAGGAAAATAAACTAGCACGGATGATACAATGAAAAAGTATGAGCACCGACATCTAGCAATGAGTGTGTGAACATAAATGTAATGTCAGTGGGAAATACGTACTCCCCCAAGCTTAGGCTTTTGGCCTAAGTTGGTCTATGACCACGGCTGGCCTGGCAGATATCCGTAATAATAGTTGGGGTCGTACTGCGATGCAGCAGCTATCGCCTGCTGAGCTGCAGCGTGGCAACGAGAGGCCTCCTCTCTCCTCTCGTACTCATCTGCCTCCTCTCTGGTAATAGTATATCTTCCTTAAGGAACAATCTCCCCAAGTAGTTTTGTGAGAGGTGCTTTGAGCAAGGAGATCGAAAATGGCAGCAAGGTGAGCTAGAACTCGTGCTTGAGCTAGATATTCGTGTTTGGGGGAGGAATAAGGAGTGTATGGGTGAAAGGATAAGTGGAGGAGGGCCACCGTGGGCCCACGAGGCAGGGTCTTCTCCTATATGAGGTTGTTCTTCCTTATATTGCTCATCATCATCAGCCCAAGAGGCAATCCACCACACCACACACTGGAGTAGGGTATTACACCACAACGGTGGCCCGAACCAGTATAAACCATGTGTCTCTTGTGCTGTTCTTTCCATAGCTTAGATCTTAGCGAGGCGGAGGGGTGCAGGTAGGTAGAAGGCGAAATCTCCGTGCGCATCCCAGTGTTCAAACCTCATGGGTCTGCCGGAACCCGAAATCCGACATTTGGCGCGCCAGGTAGGGGTGCGCTGGAATTCGTCTTCCACCACCCCGTTCTCCTCCGACCATCGCGTCCATGTCTGACGCTCGTCGGGCCCGCGCCGAGCGCCGGGCCGCTCTCGCTTCCCGCGTCACCCAGACGGCTCCTGTCGGCGGGTGTCCTCGTCGTTCCCCGTCACCTGCCGTCAACACCGCCACCGGCCCGGCGGGGGACGAGCAGCAAGCGTCGTCTCAGCATCCGTCCTTGCGGCA
This sequence comes from Triticum aestivum, assembly GCF_018294505.1. Classification (NCBI taxonomy): domain Eukaryota; kingdom Viridiplantae; phylum Streptophyta; class Magnoliopsida; order Poales; family Poaceae; genus Triticum; species Triticum aestivum. The sequence goes on from NC_057803.1 coordinate 113,171,650, forward strand.
AGACGGCCACACTGCCACTCCCTCGCTCACCCCAGCTGGTTCTTCGTCCCGCGCGCTCCGCGCACCCATGGAGGCTCGAGCTGCACTCATCGCGGCAAACGAGCTCCTGCGCTACCGTCCCGTCGACGACGTCTACGAAGAATGGCTCGACTGCATCGCCGAGCTCGTCCGCACCGCAGGGGGCTCTCCTGCGCCGTCCGTTCCGCTGCACCGCACCCCACCCCGCGCGGGCAACGAAGCTCCGTGGGCGCCCCAGCCGCCTCCTCCCCCCCCCCCCCCGCTATGTTCTCAGTGCCAAATATTCTGGAAAAAATCATATTTAAATTTCAGGGCATTTGGAGAACTTTTATTTTCGAGGTATTTTTATATTGCACGGATAATCAGATGACAGACAGAAAAATATTTATTTTTATTTTATTTAATATAAATAACAGAAAGTAAAAGTGGGGTACAGAAGGTTGTGCCTTCTAGTTTCATCCATGTCATGATCATCAAAAGGAATCCACTAACAAGGTTAATCAAGTCTTGTTAACGAGCCCATTCCGAATAACATGGAACCGGAGAAATTTCAAATAACACTATGTTACCTCAACGGGGATATGCACATCCCCAATAATAAGAATATCATATTTCTTCTTGACAGTAGGAATAGGAAATTCAAAACCTCCAAATATAATCGATGGCATTTTTCCAATAGAGTTGATACTATGAACTTGAGGTTGTTTCCTCGGAAAGTGTACCGTATGCTCATTACCATTAACATGAAAAGTGACATTGCCTTTAGTGCAATCAATAACAGCCCCTGCAGTATTCAAAAAGGGTCTTCCATGAATAATAGACATACTATCGTCCTTGGGAATATCAAGAATAACAAAGTCCGTTAAAATAGTAACGTTTGCAACTACAACTGGCACATCCTCATAAATACTGACAGATATAGCGGTTGATTTATTAGCCATTTGCAAAGATATGTCAATAGGTGCCAACTTATTTAAATCAAGTCTATGATATAAAGAGAGAGGCATAACACTAACACCGGCTCCAAGATCACATAAAGCAGTTTTAACATAATTTCTTTTAATGGAGCATAGTATAGTGGGTACTCCTGGATCTCCAAGTTTCTTTGGTATTCCACCCTTAAAAGTATAATTAGCAAGCATGGTGGAAATTTCAGCTTCCAGTATCTTTCTTTTATTTGTAACAATTTCTTTCATATACTTTGCATAAGGATTCATTTTGAGCATATCAGTTAATCGCATACGCAAAAAGATAGGTCTAATCATTTCAGCAAAGCGCTCAAAATCCTCATCATCCTTTTTCTTGGATGGTTTGGGAGGAAAAGGCATGGGTTTCTGAACCCATGGTTCTCTTTCTTTACCATGTTTCCTAGCAATAAAGTCTTTCTTATCATAACGTTGATTCTTTGATTGTGGGTTATCAAGATCAACAGCAGGTTCAATTTCTATATCATTATCATTACTAGATTGAACATCATCATGAACATTATTATTAACATTATCACTAGTTTCAAGTTCATTACCAGATTGAGTTTCAGCATCAGAAATAGAAATATCATTTGGATTCTCAGGTGTTTCAACAATAGGATCACTAGAAGCATGCAAAGTCCTATCATTTTTCTTTTTCTTCTTTTTAGAAGAACTAGGTACATCTATGTTATTTCTCTGAGAATCTTGCTTAATTCTCTTAGGGTGGCCTTCAGGATACAAAGGTTCCTGAGTCATTCTAACAGTTCTAGTAGCCACTCTAACAGCATTATCATTATCTTTACTATTCAATTCATTGAGCAAATCATTTTGAGCTTTAAGTACTTATTCTACTTGAGTGGTAACCATAGAAGCATGTTTACTAATAAGTTTAAGTTCACCTTTGACATTAGCCATATAATCACCCAAGTGTTCAAGCATATATGAATTGTATTTCAATTGTCTACCAAAATAAGCATTAAAATCTTCTTGCTTAGCCATAAATTTATCGAACTCATCTAAGCATGGGCTAGCAAATTTAGTAAATGGGATTTCAGCTTTATCATATCTATAGAGAGAATTTACCTTTACTACCTGTGTCGGGTTATCAAGACCATGAGTTTCTTCAATAGGCGGTAAATTAAGACCGTGCATTTCTTCAATAGGAGGTAAATTCTCAACATCTTCAGCTTTAATACCTTTTTCTTTCATAGATTTCTTTGCCTCTTGCATAGCTTCAGGACTGAGAAATAGAATACCCCTCTTCTTCGGAGTTGGTTTAGGAATAGGCTCAGGAATTGGCACCGGAGGTGTCCAATTATTTTCATTTGTCAACATATTATTCAATAGAATTTCAGCTTCATCCGGTGTTCTTTCCCTGAAAACAGAACCAGCACAACTATCCAGGTAATCTCTGGAGGCATCGGTTAGTCCATTATAAAAGATATCAAGTATTTCATTTTTCTTAAGAGGATGATCAGGCGAAGCATTAAGTAATTGGAGAAGCCTCCCCCAAGCTTGTGGGAGACTCTCTTCTTCAATTTGCACAAAATTATATATATATCCCTTAAAGCAGCTTGTTTCTTATGAGCAGGGAAATATTTAGCAGAGAAGTAATAAATCATATCCTGGGGACTACGCACACAACCAGGATCAAGAGAATTAAACCATATCTTAGCATCACCTTTTAATGAGAACGGAAATATTTTAAGGATATAAAAGTAACGAGTTCTCTCATCTTTAGTGAACAGGGTGGCTATATCATTTAATTTAGTAAGATGTGCCACAACAGTTTCAGATTCATAGCCATGAAAAGGATCAGATTCAACCAAAGTAATTATATCAGGATCAACAGAGAATTCATAATCCTTATCAGTAACAAAGATAGGTGAAGTAGCAAAAGTAGGCTCAGGTTTCATTCTAGCATTTAGAGATTGCTTACTCCATTTAGCTAATAACCTTTTGAGTTCATTTCTATTTTTGCAAGCTAAAATAGCTAAAGAAGCTTCTTGATCAAAAACATAACCCTTAGGAATAACAGGTGATTCTTCATCATCACTTTCATCAGTATCATCAGATTCAATATTTTCAATCTCTCTAGCCCTAGCAAGTTGTTCATCAAAAAATCACTAAGTGGCACAGTAGTATCAGGCATAGAGGTAGTTTCATCATAAGTATCATGCATAGCAGAAGTGGCATCATCAATAACATGCGACATATCAAAACAAATAGCAAAAGCAGGTGTAGGTGTTGCAAGCTTACTCATAACAGAAGGTGAACCAAGTGCAGAGCTAGATGGCAGTTCCTTACCTCCCCTCGTAGTTGAGGGATATCTCTCAAGTTCTTCATAATGATCAGCAGATATATATCCCAAGTGACTCAAAGAATAGAGCTATGCTCCCCGGCAACGGCGCCAGAAAATAGTCTTGATAACCCACAAGTATAGGGGATCGCAACAGTTTTCAAGAGTAGAGTATTCAACCCAAATTTATTGATTCGACACAAGGGGAGCCAAAGAATATTCTCAAGTATTAGCAGCTGAGTTGTCAATTCAACCACACCTGGAAACTTAATATCTGCAGCAAATTGTTTAGTAGCAAAGTAATATGATAGTGGTGGTAAAGGTAGCAAAAGGTAACAATAGTAAAAGTAATGTTTTTGGTATTTTGTAGTGATGATAGCAATAGCAACGGAAAAGTAGATAAGCAAAGAATAATATATGAAAAGCTCGTAGGCAATGGATCGGTGATAGGGAATTATGCCGGATGTGGTTCATCATGTAACAGTCATAACCTAGGGTGACACAGAACTAGCTCCAGTTCATTGATATAATGTAGGCATGTATTCCGAATATAGTCATATGTGCTTATGGAAAAGAACTTGCATGACATCTTTTGTCCTACCCTCCTGTGGCAGTGGGGTCCTTACGGAAACTAAGGGATATTAAGGCCTCCTTTTAATAGAGAACCGGGACAAAGCATTAACACATAGTGAATGCATGAACTCCTCAAACTACGGTCATCATCAGTAAGTATCCCGATTATTGTCACTTCGGGGTTAACGGATCATAACACATAATAGGTGACTATAGACTTGCAAGATAGGATCAAGAACACTCATATATTGATGAAAACATAATAGGTTCAGATCTGAAATCATGGCACTCGGGCCCTAGTGACAAGCATTAAGCACAGCAAAGTCATAGCAACATCAATCTCAGAACATATTGGATACTAGGGATCAAACCATAACAAAACTAACTCGATTACATGATAGATCCCATCCAACCCATCACCGTCCAGCAAGCATGCGATAGAATTACTCACGCACGGCGGTGAGCATCATGAAATTGGTGATGGAGGATGGTTGATGATGACGATGGCGACAGATTCCCCTCTCTGGAGCCCCGAACGGACTCCAGATCAGCCCTCCCGAGAGGTTTTAGGGCTTGGCGGCGGCTCCGTATTGTAAAACGCGATGATTTCTTCTCTCTGATTTTTTTCTCCCTGAAACTCAATATATGGAGTTGGAGTCGGAGATGCAACAGGGGGCCCACGAGGTAGGGGGCGCGCCCTAGGGGGGCAGGAGTGCCCTCCCCCTTGTGGAGAGGTGGTGGCCCCCCTGGCCTTCATCTTTTGCAGGTATTTTTCCTATTTTTTGAAAAGTCGCTCCGTGAAATTTCAGGTCATTCCGAGAACGTTTGTTTCTGCACATAAATAACACCATGGTAATTCTGCTGAAAACAGCGTCAGTCCGGGTTAGTTCCATTCAAATCATGCAAGTTAGAGTCCAAAACAAGGGCAAAAGTGTTTGGAATAGTAGATACGACGGAGACGTATCACCGGAAAATTGCCTAGCCATGTGCGGCGCCTCCCCTCCACCATTTACACCCCGGTCATATTTTCGTAGTGCTTAGGCGAAGCCCTGCGGAGATCACTTAACCATCACCGTCACCATGTTGTCGTGCTGAGGAAATCATCTACTACCTCAACGTCTTGCTGGATCAAGAAGGCGAGGGACGTCACCAAGCTGAACATGTGCAGAATGCGGAGGTGACGTGTGTTTGGTACTTGATTGGTTGAAGCACGGAGAAGTTCGACTACATCAACTGTGTTGTGAAACGCTTCCGCTCACGTCTACAAGGGTACGTAGACACACTCTCTCATTGTTGCAGTGCATCTCCATGGATAGATCATTGCGTGTGCGTAGGAATTTTTTGTTTTCCATACAACGATTCCCAACAATTTGTTTATGTATTCACACATGTATTTAAGTTTTCGATCAATAAAATTCTAGCATGAATAATAAAACTTTATCATGAATAAGGAAATATAATATAAAATAACAACTTTATTATTGCATCTAGGGCATATTTCCTTCAGTCTCCCACTTGCACTAGAGTCAATAATCTAGTTCACATCAGCATGTGATTTAACACCCATAGTTCACATCGCCATGTGACCAACACCCAAAGAGTTACTAGAGTCAATAATCTAGTTCACACCGCCATGTGATTAAGACCCAAATAGTATTAAGGAGTGATCATGTTTTGCTTGTGAGAGAAGTTTAGTCAACGGGTCTGTCACATTCAGATCCGTATGTATTTTTGCAAATTTCTATGTGTACAAAGCTCTGTATGGAGATACTCTAGCTAATTGCTCCCACGTTCAATATGTATCCAGATTGAGACTCAGAGTCATCTGAATCGGCATCAAAGCTTGCATCGACGTAACCCTTTTACGACGAACTCTTTATTACCTCCAGAATCGAGAAATATCTCCTTAGTCCTCTTAGGTAACTAATGATAATTTTGACCGCTGTCCAGTGATCTACTCTTGGATCACTATTGTACTCCCTTGCCAAACTCATGGCAAGGTACACAACAGGTTTGGTACACAGCATGGCATACTTTATAGAACCTATGGCTGAGGCATAGGGAATGACTTTCATTCTCTCTCTATCTTCTGTCGTGGTCGGGTTTTGGGTCTTACTCAACTTCACACCTTGCAACACACGCAAGAACCCTTTCTTTGACTAATCCATTTTGAACTTCTTCAAAATCTTGTCAAGGTATGTGCTTTGTGAAAGTCCTATTAAGCGTCTCAATCTATCCCTATAGATCTTGATGCCCAATATATAAGTAGCTTCACTGAGGTCTTTCATTGAAAAATTCTTATTCAAGTATCCCTTTTATGATATTCAGAAATTCTATATCATTTCCAATCAATAATATGTCATCCACATATAATATCAGAAATGCTACAGAGCTCCACTCACTTTCTTGTAAATACAGGCTTCACCATAAGTCTGTATAAAACCATATGCTTTGATCACCTCATCAAAGCGTATATTCCAACTCCGAGATGCTTGCACCAATCCATAGATGGATCGCTGGAGCTTGCACAATTTGTTAGCACCTTTAGGATCGACAAAAACTTCTGGTTGCATCATATACAACTCGTCTTTAATATCCATGAAGGAATGCAATTTTTTTACATCCATTTGCCAGATTTCATGATTATAAAATGTGGCAATTGCTAACATGATTCGTACAGACTTAAGCATCTCTATGGGTGAGAAAATCTCATCGTAGTCAACCCCTTGAACTTGTCAAAAACCTTTTGCAACAAGTCAAGCTTTGTAGATAGTAACATTACCATCAGCGTTAGTCTTCTTCTTGAAGATCCATTTATTTTCTATGGCTTGCTGATCATCGAGCAAGTCCACCAAAGTCCACAGTTTGTTCTCATACATGGATCCTATCTCAGATTTCATGGCCTCAAGCCATCTGTTGGAATCTGAGCTCATCAAAGCTTCTTCATAGTTCGTAGGTTCACCTTGGTCTAGTAACATGACTTCCAGGACATGATTACTGAGGGAGTCCTGGATTAGGGGGTGTCCGGACAGCCGGACTATATACATTGGCCGGACTGTTGGACTATGAAGATACAAGATTGAAGACTTTGTCCCATGTCCGGATAGGACTCTACTTGGCGTGGAAGGCAAGCTAGGCAATACGGATATGCGTATCTCCTCCTTTGTAACCGACCTTGTGTAACCCTAGCCTCCTCCGGTGTCTATATAAACCGGAGGGTTTTAGTCCGTAGGACGACATACAATCATACCATAGGCTAGCTTCTAGGGTTTAGCCTCTTCGATCTCGTGGTAGATCAACTCTTGTACTACTCATATTATCGAGAATAATCAAGCAGGACATAGGGTTTTACCTCCATCAAGAGGGCCCGAACCTGGGTAAAACATCGTGTCCCCTGCCTCCTATTACCATCCGCCTTAGACGCATAGTTCGGGACCCCCTACCCGAGATCCACCGGTTTTGACACCGACATTGGTGCTTTCATTGAGAGTTCCTCTGTGTCATCATCATTAGGCTTGATGGCTCCTTCTATCATCGATAGCGAACTACACGACCGACATCGGTGGAGACTTGATCTTCGACGGATTCGATCCCCTGCCAAGAGCGCCGCACGGTCACGATGAGCATGATTTAGCTCTACCATCGGACAGTGTTCAGGCAACCGCTCCGACCCTCAATTCGGAGCCAATTGCGCCATCCATGGACGGGTGGATAGACCCCGCCACGGAGGCTGCACTCTCATCGGCGATCGAGCCGAATATCGACCTTACCCTTCACGAGAGCCGTGACATCAAACTGCCGGATTCTTCCCCGGCCACGGACTCTGAACCGCCTGCGCCCGTGCCTATCGGATCCAACTGGGCGCCGATCATGGAGTTCACCTCCACAGATATCTTTCAGCACTCGCCCTTCAGCGACATACTGAGCTCATTAAGGTCTCTCTCCCTGTCAGGAGAGTCCTGGCCGAACTATGTTCGGCAGGATTGGGACGCGGATGACGAAGAAATTCGCCGCCCACCCACCACCCACTTAGTAGCCACTGTCGACGATTTGACCGACATGCTCGACTTCGACTCCGAAGACATCGACGGTATGGACGACGATGCAGGAGACGAACACGAACCACTGCCCACAGGGTACTGGACACCCACTTCATCACATGATGTATACATGGTGGACACACCCAAAGAAAACGATGACGAGGAACGGAAGGACGCAGTGAAGGGTTGTTCCCTCGAGAAGCATTCCAAGCGGCGGCGTAAGCGCTGCTACAAATCCCGCCTCGGCAGAAACAACGATCATATAGACCCAGTGTTAGAGCAGGGTGAACCATCGTCTGACCACGGAAACACGGAGAATCGAACCGAACAACCCGACTCAGTCGAAGATAACAGTCCGGACGACATCACACCGGACAGGCGCCCGGAGCAACAGAATGCCCATCAAAGGCTTGTTGCCACTGCGAGGAGTCTGAAAATGCAGAAGCAAAGGCTCAGGGTTGCACAAGACACACTCAGAATCAGATGGCGTGAAGTACTCAACACTGCAGCGAAGTAGGGCGGTAATCGCCACACCAAGAGCTACCCGAAGCGAAAGTGCCTACCTGAATTTGATGAGGAGGCCTTAGATCCCCCGCAATTGAAAAGCAAAATAGCCATCTGGTCGGACAGACGACCTCGTGGCCAATATAGAGCAGCAAATGATGTCGCCCATAAGCCAGTACGCGATCCACGCGAGGGCTCGCATCAAAAGGACGGCGCAACCAGATCCATATACGGGCCACGCAAGCGCGCTCTAGTATGCAATGCAACACAACAAACATCCGAACATCATGGTACACCCAAATACAGGGGTGCCGCACACCCCCTATGTTTCACCGATGAGATGCTGGACCATGAATTTCCAGAGGGATTCAAACCCGTAAACATAGAGGCGTATGACGGAACGACAGACCCTGGGGTCTGGATTGAGGACTACATCCTCCATATCCACATGGCTCGAGGAGACGATCTCCACGCCATCAAATACTTACCCCTCAAGCTCAAAGGGCCAGCTCGGCACTGGCTTAAAAGCCTCCCCAAAAACTCCATTGAAAGCTGGGAAGAGCTTGAAGACGCTTTTCGGGTAAATTTTCAAGGGACCTATGTCCGACCACCGGATGCAGATGATTTAAGTCATATAACTCAACAGCCCAGAGAGTCAGCCCGAAAGCTTTGGAACAGGTTCCTCACTAAAAAGAACCAAATAGTCGACTGTCCGGACGCTGAAGCCTTAGCAGCTTTCAAGCACAGCGTTCGAGATGAATGGCTCGCCAGACACCTCGGCCAAGAAAAGCCTAGAACAGTGGCAGCATTAAGAAGCCTCATGACCCGCTTTTGCGTGGGCGAGGACAGCTGGTTAGCCCGGTGCAGCACCAGCGACCCAAGTACATCCGAAGTCAGGGATGAAAACAGGAAACCACGACGCAGCAAAAACAAGCGCCGGAGTAAAGAAGACAGCCCGAAGAGCACGGCGGTAAACGCCGGATTCGGAAGCTCTCGGCCAGGTCAGCAAAAGCAGCCCTCCAAAGGCAACAAAGACGAACTGTCCAGCCTAAACAAGATTCTGGATAAAATATATCAGATCCACAGCACCCCCGATAAACCTTCAAACCATACCCATAGAGAATGTTGGGTCTTCAAGCAGTCTGGCAAGCTCAACGCCGAACACAAGGGGCGGGATACACCAAGCTAAGACAAGGACGAGCCTCGCAAGCAAAGCACTGGGGAACATAAGACATTCCCACCAGAAGTCAAAACAGTAAACGTGTTACACGTGACAAAGGGGAGAAACAAAGCGGCACTCCTAGAGACACATGCCCCATGGCCTATCACCGCGGAGTTCCGCCACTGGTCGTCCCAACCAATCACCTTTGACCATCTGGATTACTCGGCAAGTATCCGACGTGCAGGATGGGTTGCCTTGGTGTTAGACCCGATAATTGACGGATACCACTTCACACGAGTCCTGATGGACGGCGGCAGTAGTTTAAACTTGATATATCAGGACAGAGTCCGCAAAATGGGGATAGACCCAATAAAAATTAGCCATAGCAATACTACCTTTAAAGTAGTAACGCTAGGCCCAGAAGCCCATTGCACGGGCTCCCTGCTACTAGAGGTTATATTCGGCTTTCCCAATAAGTTCCACAGCGAAAATTTAACTTTCCACATCGCTCCGTTCCAAAGCGGCTATCAAGCACTACTCGGACGCGAAGCTTTCGCTCGCTTTAACGCAATACCGCATTATGCTTCTCTCATGCTTAATATGCCCAGTCCATGTGGCATCATTACAGTAAACGGAAATATCGAGCGCTCCTTGCGCACGGAAGACCGTGTGGCTGCCTTGTCAGCCGCACACTAAACGGCCTCACCAACTAAAGCATCTGATAGGTCGTTAAGACCATGGACACGGTTGGACAAGTCCGGTGCAGCTATATGTAATTGATACAGTGATGGCTACACCCCTATTACAATACAAGGGGCTCAACGCGCACAAACAAGTGGCAATTAGGCTCAAATTTACTCATTTTGAACTATATATTGTTTATTTAGTATAACTTACCTTTTGCACAGCAACTTTTCAACTAAGTTCCTCTCTTTTACAGATGACCATCGTGCTACACCCGTCCAGGATACGGCACAACGGAGATACAGGCGCAGACGTGCAGCAGGGACCCGTTCCAAGGATTCTTTTTAGACTAAGACCCTGTGTAAACCTTTTTTACTGTCTCTTGTTGATACACATCCCCCGGATTCTCAGTACAATTGAGAAGGATGCTGACGTATTGGCATGTGGCCACGTCAGAATATTGCACGTACCTGGACACCAGGGGCTTATTACAAAGGGCACTGCTTAAGCCCAGTTTCCACCATAAAAGACCGAATACCTTAGGGAGTGTTCGGCATCGCGAGTTTGGCCTTATATGCACCAGCTCTGAATCATGTCTTTGGTCAAATGTTGGGTTTGCCCGGCTCCTGTGTTTTGCTGCCTTACGTTCCGCTCTATCGGCTAAGGCGGCACCAGGAGAACTACTGTGATTGTGCCCTGGTTCATCCGGACGAGCACCTCAGTAGAGAAAGCCGAAAACTGACTGTCATGATATAGCATGAGACTGGTCAACCACTCGATGACCTAGCGGAATCTTTGGGATTCCTCCGCTTTAACGAAGGGCCATTTCCCGGCCAGGCATATTCGCACCCCGAATTTGGATGAGTGCAGAGCCACCAGGGGCTATATAGTAGCCCCACTGTCAAACTCCTCTGGCTAAGTGAAAGTGTTAAAGCATTATAGTCAGGTTGCCTAGTTTGCTGCGCTATCACCTCCATAATGGACCAAGATGTTGGATCAAGTGTGAACATGCGTCTTCTGTGAACACCGCCACATTATATGCGCGGGGGCTGAAGCCGACGACTGTAATCTTTCAGGTTATATACATATATACATAAACGGCCGCACAAGAGGCATCATAGTACTTACGGGCAAAAGTATAAATACAGCCTTGATAAATTCAATAAAACATTGTTTTTACAATGGGAATACATGTCACTCAAACATAATATTATTCGAGCACTGAGCCTCTATCGAACGAGCGCCTTCAAGAACTTCTTCACAGTAGTGCTCGGCAGCCACTCGGCCTATGGCCGAACCCTGTGCTGCAACAGTGGTGGCATCCATCTCCGCCCAGTATGTTTTGACATGGGCAAGGGCCATCCGCGAGCCTTCTATGCATGAAGACCTCTTTACAGCATCGATGCATGGCACAGCGCCAAGAAATTGTTGCACTAAGCTAAAGTAGCTATTCGGCCTTGGCCCTCCTGGCCACAAATGATCCAGAATGGACCTCATGGCCAGTCCGGATAATCTATGGAGCTCGGCCCAACCGGTCAATCGCTCATTCAGCAGCAGTGGACGGACTGCAGCGTGAAACTATGACCAGAATAGCTTCTCCACTTCGGGACCTTTCTGATCCTTGAAGTACTCGGCGGCATCAGCAGCGCTGGCAGCCAAATCCATGTACGCATCCGCAGAACTCCATAGCCGGTCCAGAGGAGCATACTTCGGATCTCCGAACTTAGTCCGCAACAAGAAGGGCTTCCCAGACACGATATCTGCAGCTTGATTCAGCTCCTCCTTCGTCGCTCTAATTTTGGAGCGGGCTTCCTTGGCAGCCACCCGGGTCTTCTCCAGGTCCATCGCCTTCGCCCGGTTTTCCTCTTCAAGAATTCGGTAACGGTCAGCAGCATCTTTTAACTCCACGGCCATCTTGGCAATGTTTTCTTTGCTCTTGCAATGTGCGGCCTGTTCGGCCCTTAACTCTTCGGCCACTTGGAAAGCGGCCGCATTGCTACTCCTTGCTTGCTCCTTGGCTCGGGCAAGCTCCGCCCGAAGGGTCTCCATGGTGGCCGCTCCATCTGCAGTCACAACATATTAAAGATACTGGCATCATGCTGCTCTTATTATGTGACGATCACCAGAAAGGCCACTCACCCTGTGCCTCGTCAAGCCGCTTGTTGACAAGCACGATGTCGGCATCTGCCGCATCCAGCTGTCGCTTTAGTTCGGCATACCCATCAGTCCGGCTAGCCACCAGAGCTTCTACCACCTGCACATAAAGGCAGTCTGGTTATTACCTGGGACTATGATCCTCTGTTTGCCGCCGTTTTCGATGACAACCAGTCTCAGGGGCTACTATCTACACAGGGCACATCTAAAAATGTGCGGTACCGTTAAAAATGTACATCATTTCACGTACCTCAAAACCCGTCAGTAGACTCATAAAAGCTTCATGCAACCCGCTTTCGATGGACGAAATCCTTTCAATCACCATACCCATCAATGTGCGGTGCTCTTTTGAGATAGCCGCGTGCTCCAGCAGACCCCTCAGTACGTCCGACTGCACACCAGACGGTGCCGGACTCTTTTGATGACTCTCTTCGAGAGCCGGATGCTGAGGACTTCGGGTGGCCATAGATTACCTTCTGACCTTGCCGGATCCGGAGAAACCCTCCGCGACGACACCTCGGGGTCGCCCGCTTTGTGAGGCGGTGCGGCAGGGGGAGGCGTTTCGCTCTCCATCATCTCCGGAAGAAGATCCCCCGAAGACGAGCTCAGCTGAGAAGGGCTAAGATCCGAACTGCAAGATAAATGCTTCGATTATTTTCCTTAGAAATAGAGCAAGATATTTTTGTTATTGAATACCCTTTTACTTACAGCTCGGTAGAGGGCTGATCCCTGCGCGGACATTGTGTGGCAAGAGTACCCTCCGAGGCAGGTACCTCTGGCGGAGATTTCTTCTCCCGTTTGGAAACCTTAGTTTCCGGATCATCAGAGGTAGACCTCTTCCTTCCCCGAGGGAGAGAAAGTCAGATTCTTCCCCTTGGTTATCCTCCCTCACGGAGGCGCTCATTCCCTCGATTGGAATAGGTAACGCTGGAGGCCCGCTTTCGCCCTCTTTATTCCCCCTTCATCTTCCTTTGAGGGCACTAGACAAGGTGCCGGCTCGAGCATCTTTTCCAGCACCGGATTGTCCAAGCCTTCAGGAAGGGGGGCCGAACACCGGATCATCTTCGCCTTTGTTATCCAGTCTTGGTCAAAGAGCGATTCTTCAAAATGATGTCATGATAAATAAAAGGACAGTGTGTTCGTCCATGGGATTACTTACTTGGGGAGCGGGGCGGTTGCAGCTCAGGCCCACATCCTCGGTAGTGTCCGGACACTCTATTTGGGGTCCGAAGAACGATCTGTACATCTCCTCGTGCGTCATGCCGAGGAAATTCTAAATAGTGCATGGTCCTTCCGAGTTGAATTCCCACATGCAGAGGGGCCAGTGTTTGCAAGGCTGGAGAGGGGCTGGCGTTTGCAAGGCTGGACTCGACGAACCAGCATAACTTGCATTACCATAACCAGACTGAAATCTCCCTCGAAGAGATCTCGGATATGGCTCTGCAGTATTGGCACGTCCTTGGCTGGACCCCAGCTCAGCCCCCTGCTGATCCATGACATCAGTTGTGGTGGAGGGCCCGAGCGAAAGGTGGGGGCAGCTACCCGCTTGGCACTTCGGGGAGCTGTGACGTAAAACCACTCCCGTTGCCACAATCCGGACACCTTTGGAAAGGAACCCTTTGGCCATGGAGCGTCAGCAATTTTGCTTATTAGAGCACCACCGCACGCTGCGTACTGCCCCTTGACCATCTTCGGCTTCACATCGAAGGTCTTGAGCCATAGGCCGAAGTGAGGGGTAATGCGGAGGAAGGCCTCACACACGACAATAAATGATGAGATGTGAATAAGGAAATCCGGGGCCAGATCGTGAAAATCCAGGACGTAATAGAACATGAGACCCCTAACAAAGGGATCCAAAGCGAGGCCTAGTCCTCGGAGGAAGTGGGAGACGAACACAACGCTCTCATTGGGTTCGGGAGTAGGGACGACCTGCCCTCGGGCGGGCAGCCTATGCAAAATTTTGGCGATCAGATATCTGGCCTCCCTCAGCTTCTTGATATCCTCCTCCGTGACGAAGGAGGGCATCCACCGGCCTTGAAGGCTGGATCCGGACATGATTGAAGGTCCGAGGCACCTGACCTGGGCTTTGGGTGTTAGAACTCGAGGTGGGGGAAGGATTCAATTGAGCACGGGAGGGAAAAAAGAAAAAGCCTTGTCCCTTTATAAAAGGGGATGAATATCAGGCGTCCTTCTCATGGCCGTTCTAGACTTACCTAAAATCTAGGAGTCATACCAACAGGCACGGTTGGGTTACCCACGTTTGTATTGATGAGAATCCCGTGATAAAGGGAACACGATCTCTGTTTTGACAAGACGTGTCAAGAAACCGCCTCGCGTTATGTGCGGGGCTGGTTAAAGAAAAACGGTTCAAATAATTACCAGGTCGTGGCTTGATGTCATGCTGCCAAAATGTGTCAGCAGATTAGATTTGTCGAAATATTATTCTCTCTCTACGATGGTATGTGGAACTTATTTTGCAGGGTCGGATACTATCCTTGTATTCAAACTCTTCTGTGGTGTATTCGGAGGAGGAACCCGCCTTGCAATGCCAAAGACAACACTGCGCGTCGGACTCATTGTCATTGAAGCCTGGTTCAGGGGCTACTGAGGGAGTCCTGGATTAGGGGGTCTCTGGACAGCCGGACTATATCCTTTGGCCGGACTGTTGGACTATGAAGATACAAGATTGAAGACTTCGTCCCGTGTCCGGATGGGACTCTACTTGGCGTGGAAGGCAAGCTAGGAAATACGGATATGCGTATCTCCTCCTTTGTAACCGACCTTGTGTAACCCTAGCCTCCTCCGGTGTCTATATAAACCGGAGGGTTTTAGTCCGTAGGACGACATACAATCATACTATAGGCTAGCTTCTAGGGTTTAGCCTCTTCGATCTCGTGGTAGATCAACTCTTGTACTACTCATATTATCAAGAATAATCAAGCAGGACGTAGGGTTTTACCTCCATCAAGAGGGCCCGATCCTGGGTAAAACATCGTGTCCCCTGCCTCCTATTACCATCCGCCTTAGACGCACAGTTCGGGACCCCTTACCCAAGATCCGCCGGTTTTGACACCGACAATTACCATACCACTCTGGTGTGGATCATGCTCTGGTCGACCTACGAGGTTCTGTAGTGACGTGATCTGAAGTTTCATGATCATCATCATTTTCTTCCTCTCTAGTTGGTGTAGGCATCACGGGAACGGTTTTCTGTGATGTGCTACTCTCCAATTTGAGAGAAGGTACAATTACCTCATCAAGTTCTACTTTCCTCCCACTCACTTCTTTCGAGAGAAACTCCTTCTCTAGAAAGGACCCAAACTTAGCAACAAAGATCTTGCCTTAGAATCTGTGGTAGAAGGTGTACCCAATAGTTTATTTAGGGTATCCCATGAAGACACACTTCTCCAATTTGGGTTCGACCTTATCTGGCTGAATCCTTTTGACATAAGCATCGCATCCCCAAACTTTAAGAAATGACAGCTTAGGTTTCTTGCCAAACCACAGTTCATACTGTGTCGTCTCAACGGATTTAGACGGTGCCCTATTTAACATGAATGCAGTTGTCTCTAATGCATAAACTCAAAACGATAGTGGCAAATCGGTAAGAGACATCATAGAATGCACCATATCTAATGAAGTACAGTTACGACATTCGGACACACCATTATTGTGATAGCACGGCTTATTAGGGATGATAGACCTCATATCAATAAGGAATTCCTTCTTTTCTGGGAGCCCATTCGGACAGAACTCCAAAGTTAAGCGTGCTTAGCTTGGAGTAGTTTTAGGATGGGTGACCGACAGGGAAGTTGCTCCCGGGTGCGCACGAGTGAGGGAAAAGTGTTGGGGAACGTAGTAATTTCAAAAAAAATCCTACGCACATGCAAGATCATGGTGATGCATAGCAACAAGAGGGGAGAGTGTTGTCTACGTACCCTCGTAGACCGACAGCGGAAGCGTTATGACAACGTGGTTGATGTAGTCGTACGTCTTCACGGCCCGACCGATCAAGCACCGAAACTACGGCACCTCCGAGTTCTAGCACACGTTCAGCTTGATGACGATCCCCGGACTCTGATCCAGCAAAGTGTCGGGGAAGAGTTCCGTCAGCACGACGGCGTGGTGACAATCTTGATGTTCTACTGTCGCAGGGCTTCGCCTAAGCACCGCTACAATATTATCGAAGATTATGGTGGAGGGGGGCACCGCACACGGCTAAGAAAACGATCACGAAGATCAACTTGTGTGTCTATGGGGTGCCCCCTACCCCGTATATAAAGGAGGGGAGGAGGGGAGGGCCGGCCCTCTCTATGGTGCGCCCTAGGGGAGTCCTACTCCCACCGGGAGTAGGATTCCCCCTTTCCTAGTCCAACTAGCAGTCCTTCCAAGTAGTAGGAGTAGGAGACAAGGAAGGGGAAGAGGGAAGAGAAGGAAGGAGGGGGCGCCGCCCCTCCCCCTAGTCCAATTCGGACTAGTCAATGGGAGGCGCGCGGCCTGCCTCTCCCTCTCCCCTAAAGCCCAATAAGTCCCATATACTTCTTCCCCCGTATTCCCGTAACTCCCCGGTACTCCGAAAATACCCGAACCATTCGGAACCTTTCCGATGTCCGAATATAGTCGTCCAATATATCGATCTTTACGTCTCAACCATTTCGAGACTCCTCGTCATATCCCGGATCTCATCCGGGACTCCGAACTTCTTCGGTACATCAAAACTCATAAACTCATAATATAACTGTCATCGAAACCTTAAGCGTGCGGACCCTACGGGTTCGAGAACAATCTAGACATGACCGAGACACGTCTCTGGTCAATAACCAATAGCGGAACCTGGATGCTCATATTGTCTCCCACATATTCTACGAAGATCTTTATCGGTCAGACCGCATAACAACATACTTCGTTTCCTTTGTCATCGGTATGTTACTTGCCCGAGATTTGATCGTCGGTATCTCAATACCTAGTTCAATCTCGTTACCGGCAAGTCTCTTTACTCGTTTCGTAATACATCATCTTGCAAATAACTCATTAGTTGGAATGCTTGCAAGGCTTATGTGTTGTGCATTACCGAGAGGGCCCAGAGATACCTCTCCGACAATCGGAGTGACAAATCCTAATCTCGAAATACTCCAACCCAACATGTACCTTTGGAGACACCTGTAGAGCTCCTTTATAATCACCCAGTTACGTTGTGACGTTTGGTAGCACACAAAGTGTTCCTCCGGCAAACGGGAGTTGCATAATCTCATAGTCATAGGAACATGTATAAGTCATGAAGAAAGCAATAGCAACATACTAAATGTTCGAGTGCTAAGCTAACAGAATGGGTCAATTCAATCACATCATTCTCCTAATGATGTGATCCTGTCAATCAAATAACAACTCATGTCTATGGTTAGGAAACATAAACATCTTTGATCAATGAGCTAGTCAAGTAGAGGCATACTAGTGACATACTGTTTGTCTATGTATTCACACATGTATTATGTTTCCGGTTAATACAATTCTAGCATGAATAATAAACATTTATCATGAAATAAGGAAATAAATAATAACTTTATTATTGCCTCTAGGGCATATTTCCTTTAGTCTCCCACTTGCACTAGAGTCAATAATCTAGTTCACATCGCCATGTGATCTAACATCAATAGTTCACATCTTTATGTGGTTAACACCCATAGTTCCCATCGATATGTGACCAACACCCAAAGGGTTTACTAGAGTCAGTAATCTAGTTCAC
This sequence comes from Triticum aestivum, assembly GCF_018294505.1. Taxonomy (NCBI): domain Eukaryota; kingdom Viridiplantae; phylum Streptophyta; class Magnoliopsida; order Poales; family Poaceae; genus Triticum; species Triticum aestivum. The sequence continues at coordinate 113,189,795 of NC_057803.1, forward strand.
ATCGCTATGTGATTAACACCCAAAGAGTACTAAGGTGTGATCATGTTTTGCTTGTGAGATAATTTTAGTCAACGGGTCTGTTATATTCAGATCCGTGAGTATTTTGCAAATATCTATGTCAACAATGCTCTACACGGAGCTACTCTAGCTAATTGCTCCCACTTTCAGTATGTATCTAGATCGAGACTTAGAGTCATCTAGATCAGTGTCAAAATTTGCATCGACGTAACCCTTTACGACGAACCTTTTTGTCATGTCCATAATCGAGAAACATATCCTTATTCCACTAAGGATAATTTTGACCGCTGTCCAGTGATCTACTCCTAGATCACAATTGTACTCCCTTGCCAAAATTAGTGTAAGGTATACAATAGATCTGGTACACAGCATGGCATACTTTATAGAATCTATGACTGAGGCATAGGGAATGACTTTCATTCTCTTTCTATCTTCTGTCGTGGTCGGGCTTTGAGTCTTACTCAATTTCACACCTTGTAACACAGGCAAGAACTCTTTCTTTGACTATTCCATTTTGAACTACTTCAAAATCTTGTCAAGGTATGTACTCATTGAAAAAACTTATCAAGCGTCTTGATCTATCTCTATAGATCTCGATGCTCAATATGTAAGCAACTTCACCGAGGTCTTTCTTTAAAAAACTCCTGTCAAACACTCCTTTATGCTTTGCAGAATAATTCTACATTATTTCCGATCAACAATATGTCATTCACATATACTTATCAGAAATGTTGTAGTGCTCCCACTCACTTTCTTGTAAATACAGGCTTCACCGCAAGTCTGTATAAAACTATATGCTTTGATCATCTCATCAAAGCATATATTCCAACTCTGAGATGCTTGCACCAGTCCATAGATGGATCGCTAGAGCTTGCACATTTTGTTAACACCTTTAGGATTGACAAAACCTTCTGGTTGCATCATATACAACTCTTCTTTAATAAATCCATTAAGGAATGCAGTTTTGTTTATCCATTTGCCAAATTTCATAATCATAAAATGCGGCAATTGCTAACATAATTCGGACAGACTTAAGCATCGTTACGGGTGAGAAGGTCTCATCGTAGTCAATCCCTTGAACTTGTCGAAAACCTTTTGTGAAAATTCTAGCTTTGTAGATAGTGACACTACTATCAGCGTCCGTCTTCCTCTTGAAGATCCATTTAATCTCAATGGCTTGCCGAACATCGGGCAAGTCAGCCAAAGTCCATACTTTGTTCTCATACATGGATCATATCTCAGATTTCATGGCCTCAAGCCATTTTGCGGAATCTGGGCTCATCATCGCTTCCTCATAGTTCGTAGGTTCGTCATGGTCAAGTAGCATGACCTCCAGAACAAGATTACCGTACCACTCTGGTGCGGATCTCACTCTGATTAACCTACGAGATTCGGTAGTAACTTGATCTGAAGTTACATGATCATCATCATTAGCTTCCTCACTAATTGGTGTAGTAGTCACAGGAACAGATTTCTGTGATGAACTACTTTCCAATAAGGGAGAAGGTACAATTACCTTATCAAGTTCTACTTTCCTCCCACTCACTTCTTTCGAGAGAAACTCCTTCTCTAGAAAGGATTCATTCTTAGCAACGAATGTCTTGCCTTCGGATCTGTGATAGAAGGTGTACCCAACAGTCTCCTTTCAGTATCCTATGAAGACATATTTCTCCGATTTGGGTTTGAGCTTATCGGGATGAAACCTTTTCATATAAGCATCACAATCCCAAACTTTAAGAAATGACAACTTTGGTTTCTTGCCAAACCACAGTTCAGATAGTGTCGTCTCAACGGACTTAGATGGTGCCCACTTTTTTTAACGTGAATGCATCTGTCTTTAATGCATAACCCCAAAAACGATAGTGGTAAATCGGTAAGAAACATCATAGATTGCACTATATCCAATAAAGTACGGTTACGACGTTCGGACACACCATTATGCTGTGGTGTTCCAGGTGGCGTGAGTAGTGAAACTATTTCACATTGTTTTAACTGAAGACCAAACTCGTAACTCAAATACTCTTCTCCACGATCAGATCGTAGAAACTTTATTTTCTTGTTACGATGATTTTCCACTTCACTCTGAAATTATATAAACTTTTCAAATGTTTTAGACTTATGTTTCATCAAGAAATCATCTGTGAAGGTCAGAAAATAACGATACCCGCCGCGAGCTCCAACACTCATCGGATTGCATACATCAGTATGTATTATTTCCAATAAGTCAGTTGCTCGCTCCATTGTTCCGAAGTCTTAGTCATCTTGCCCATGAGCCATGGTTCGCAAGCATCAAGTGATTCATAATCAAGTGATTCCAAAAGTCCATCAGCATGGAGTTTCTTCATGCGCTTTACACCAATATGACCTAAACGGCAGTGCCACAAATAAGTTGCACTATCATTATTAACTTTGCATCTTTTGGCTTCAATATTATGAATATGGGTATCACTACGATCGAGATCGAATGAACCATTTTCATTGGGTGTGTAACCATATAAGGTTTTATTCATGTAAACAGAACAACAATTTTTCTCCAACTTAAATGAATAACCGTATTGCAATAAACATGATCATATCATATTCATGCTCAGCGCAAACACCAAATAACACTTATTCAGGTTCAACACTAATCCCGAAAGTATAGGGAGTGTGCGATGATGATCATATCAATCTTGGAACTACTTCCAACACACATCGTCACCTCACCCTTAACTAGTCTTTGTTCATTCTGCAACTCCCGATTCAAGTTACTAATCATAGTAACTGAACTAGTATCAAATACTGAGGGGTTGCTATAAACACTAGTAAAGTACACATCAATAACATGTATATCAAATATACTTATGTTCACTTTTCCATCCTTCTTATCCGCCAAATACTTGAGGCAGTTCCACTTCTAGTGACCAGTCCCTTTGCAGTAGAAGCACTTAGTCTCGGGCTTAGGATCAGACTTGGGCTTCTTCACTTGAATAGCAACTTGCTTGCCGTTCTTCTTGAAGTTCCCCTTCTTCCCTTTGCCCTTTTCTTGAAACTAGTGGTCTTGTCAACCATCAACACTTGATGCTCTTTCTTGATTTCTACCTTCATCGATTTCGTCATCATGAAAAGCTCGGGAGTCGTTTTCGTCATCCCTTGCATACTATAGTTCATCACGAAGTTCTACTAACTTGGTGATGGTGACTAGAGAATTCTGTCAATCACTATCTTATCTAGAAGATTAACTCCCACTTGATTCAAGCGATTGTAGCACCCAGACAATCTGAGCACATGCTCACTAGTTGAGTGATTCTCCTCCATCTTTTAGCTATAGAACTTGTTGGAAACTTCATATCTCTCAACTCGGGTATTTGCTTGAAATATTAACTTCAACTCCTGGAACATCTCATATGGTCCATGATGTTCAAAACGTCTTTGAAGTCCCGATTCTAAGCCGTTAAGCATGGTGCACTAAACTATCAAGTAGTCATCATATTGAGCTAGCCAAACGTTCATAACGTCTGCATCTGCTCCTGCAATAGGTCTGTCACCTAGAGGTGCATCAAGGACATAATTCTTCTGTACAGCAATGAGGATAAACCTCAGATCATGGATCCAATCCGCATCATTGCTACTAACATCTTTCAACACAATTTTCTCTAGGAACATATCAAAATAAACACAGGGAAGCAACAACGCGAGCTATTGATCTACAACATGATTTGCAAAATACTACCAGGACTAAGTTCATGATAAATTTAAGTTCAATTAATCATATTACTTAAGAACTCCCACTTAGACAGACATCTCTCTAGTGATCTAAGTGATCATGTGATCCAAATCAACTAAACCATGTCCGATCATCATGTGAGATGGAGTAGTTTTCAATGGTGAACATCACTATGTTGATCATATCTACTATATGATTCATGTTCGACCTTTTGGTCTCCGTGTTTCGAGGCCATATTTGTATATGCTAGGCTTGTCAAGTTTAACCTGAGTATTCCGCCTGTGCAACTATTTTGCACCCGTTGTATTTGAACGTAGAGCCTATCACACCCGATCATCACGTGGTGTCTCAGCACGAAGAACTTTCGCATCGGTGCATACTCAGGGAGAACACTTCTTGATAATTAGTGAGAGATCATCTTAAAATGCTACCGTCAAACTAAGCAAAAATAAGATGTATAAAAGATAAACATCATATGCAATCAAAATATGTGACATGATATGGCCATCATCATCTTGCGCCTTTGATCTCCATCTCCAAAGTACTGTCATGATCTATATCGTCACCGGCATGAAACCATGATCTCCATCATCTTGATCTATATCAATGTGTCATCACATGGTCGTCTCGCCAACAATTTCTCTTGCAACTATTGCTATTGCATAGCGATAAAGTAAAGCAATTATTGGGCACTTGCATCTTATGCAATAGAGAGACAACCATAAGGATTTTGCCAGTTGCCGATAACTTCAACAAAACATGATCATCTCATACAACAACTTATATCTCATCACGTCTTGACCATATCACATCACAACATGCCCTGCAAAAACAAGTTAGACGTCCTCTACTTTGTTGTTGCAAGTTTTACGTGGCTGCTACTGGGCTTAGCAAGAACCATTCTTACCTACGCATCAAAACCACAACGATAGTTTGTCAAGTTGGTGTTGTTTTAACCTTCGCAAGGACCGGGCATAGCCACACTCGGTTCAACTAAAGTTGGAGAAACTGAAACCCGCCAGCCACCTGTGTGCAAAGCACGTTGGTAGAACCAGTCTCGCGTAAGCGTACGCGTAATGTCGGTCTGGGCCGCTTCATCGAACAATACTGCCGAACCAAAGTATGACATGCTGGTAAGCAGTATGACTTATATCGCCCACAACTCACTTGTGTTCTACTCGTGCAAATAACATCAACACATAAAACCTAGGCTCGGATGCCACTGTTGGGGAACGTAGTAATTTCAAAAAAATTCCTACGCACATGCAAGATCATGGTGATGCATAGCAACGAGAGGGGAGAGTGTTGTCTATGTACCCTCGTAGACCGACAGCGGAAGCGTTATGACAACGTGGTTGATGTAGTCGTACGTCTTCACGGCCTGACCGATCAAGCACCGAAACTACGGCACCTCCGAGTTCTAGCACACGTTCAGCTCGATGACGATCCCCGGACTCCGATCCAGCAAAGTGTCGGGGAAGAGTTCCGTCAGCACGACGGCGTGGTGACGATCTTGATGTTCTACCATCGCAGGGCTTCGCCTAAGCACCGCTACAATATTATCGAGGATTATGGTGGAGGGGGGCACCGCACACGGCTAAGAGAACGATCATGAAGATCAACTTGTGTGTCTATGGGGTGCCCCCTGCCCCCGTATATAAAGGAGTGGAGGAGGGGAGGGCCGGCCCTCTCTATGGCGCGCCCTAGGGGAGTCCTACTCCCATCGGGAGTAGGATTCCCCTTTCCTAGTCCAACTAGGAGTCCTTCCAAGTAGTAGGAGTAGGAGACAAGGAAGGGGAAGAGGGAAGAGAAGGAAGGAGGAGGCGCCGCCCCTCCCCCTAGTCCAATTCGGACTAGTCAATGGCGGGTGCGTGGCCTGCCTCTCCCTCTCCCCTAAAGCCCAATAAGGCCCATATACTTCTTCCCCCGTATTCCCGTAACTCCCCGGTACTCCAAAAAATACCCGAACCATTCGGAACCTTTCCGATGTCCGAATATAGTCGTCCAATATATCGATCTTTACGTCTCGACCATTTCGAGACTCCTCGTCATGTCCCCGTTCTCATCCGGGACTCTGAACTTCTTCGGTACATCAAAACTCATAAACTCATAATATAACTGTCATCGAAACCTTAAGCGTGCGGACCCTACGGGTTCGAGAACATGACCGAGACACGTCTCCGGTCAATAACCAATAGAGGAACCTGTATGCTCATATTGGCTCCCACATATTCTACGAAGATCTTTATCGGTCAGACCGCATAACAACATACTTTGTTCCCTTTGTCATCGGTATATTACTTGCCCGAGATTCGATCGTCGGTATCTCAATACGAAGATCAACTTGTGTGTCTATGGGGTGCCCCCTACCCCGTATATAAAGGAGGGGAGGAGGGGAGGGCCGGCCCTCTCTATGGCGCGCCCTAGGGGAGTCCTACTCCCACCGGGAGTAGGATTCCCCCTTTCCTAGTCCAACTAGCAGTCCTTCCAAGTAGTAGGAGTAGGAGACAAGGAAGGGGAAGAGGGAAGAGAAGGAAGGAGGGGGCGCCGCCCCTCCCCCTAGTCCAATTCGGACTAGTCAATGGGAGGCGCGCGGCCTGCCTCTCCCTCTCCCCTAAAGCCCAATAAGGCCCATATACTTCTTCCCCCGTATTCCCGTAACTCCCCGGTACTCCGAAAATACCCGAACCATTCGGAACCTTTCCGATGTCCGAATATAGTCGTCCAATATATCGATCTTTACGTCTCAACCATTTCGAGACTCCTCGTCATATCCCGGATCTCATCCGGGACTCCGAACTTCTTCGGTACATCAAAACTCATAAACTCATAATATAACTGTCATCGAAACCTTAAGCGTGCGGACCCTACGGGTTCGAGAACAATCTAGACATGACCGAGACACGTCTCTGGTCAATAACCAATAGCGGAACCTGGATGCTCATATTGTCTCCCACATATTCTACGAAGATCTTTATCGGTCAGACCGCATAACAACATACTTCATTTCCTTTGTCATCGGTATGTTACTTGCCCGAGATTCGATCGTCGGTATCTCAATACCTAGTTCAATCTCGTTACCGACAAGTCTCTTTACTCGTTTCGTAATACATCATCTTACAAATAACTCATTAGTTGCAATGCTTGCAAGGCTTATGTGTTGTGCATTACCGAGAGGGCCCAGAGATACCTCTCCGACAATCGGAGTGACAAATCCTAATCTCGAAATACTCCAACCCAACATGTACCTTTGGAGACACCTGTAGAGCTCCTTTATAATCACCCAGTTACGTTGTGACGTTTGGTAGCACACAAAGTGTTCCTCCGGCAAACGGGAGTTGCATAATCTCATAGTCATAGGAACATGTATAAGTCATGAAGAAAGCAATAGCAACATACTAAACGTTCGAGTGCTAAGCTAACAGAATGGGTCAAGTCAATCACATCATTCTCCTAATGATGTGATCCTGTCAATCAAATAACAACTCATGTCTATGGTTAGGAAACATAAACATCTTTGATCAATGAGCTAGTCAAGTAGAGGCATACTAGTGACATACTGTTTGTCTATGTATTCACACATGTATTATGTTTCCGGTTAATACAATTCTAGCATGAATAATAAACATTTATCATGAAATAAGGAAATAAATAATAACTTTATTATTGCCTCTAGGGCATATTTCCTTTAGTCTCCCACTTGCACTAGAGTCAATAATCTAGTTCACATCGCCATGTGATCTAACATCAATAGTTCACATCTTTATGTGGTTAACACCCATAGTTCCCATCGATATGTGACCAACACCCAAAGGGTTTACTAGAGTCAGTAATCTAGTTCACATCGCTATGTGATTAACACCCAAAGAGTACTAAGGTGTGATCATGTTTTGCTTGTGAGATAATTTTAGTCAACGGGTCTGTTATATTCAGATCCGTGAGTATTTTGCAAATATCTATGTCAACAATGCTCTACACGGAGCTACTCTAGCTAATTGCTCCCACTTTCAGTATGTATCTAGATCGAGACTTAGAGTCATCTAGATCAGTGTCAAAATTTGCATCGACGTAACCCTTTACGACGAACCTTTTTGTCATGTCCATAATCGAGAAACATATCCTTATTCCACTAAGGATAATTTTGACCGCTGTCCAGTGATCTACTCCTAGATCACAATTGTACTCCCTTGCCAAAATTAGTGTAAGGTATACAATAGATCTGGTACACAGCATGGCATACTTTATAGAATCTATGACTGAGGCATAGGGAATGACTTTCATTCTCTTTCTATCTTCTGTCGTGGTCGGGCTTTGAGTCTTACTCAATTTCACACCTTGTAACACAGGCAAGAACTCTTTCTTTGACTATTCCATTTTGAACTACTTCAAAATCTTGTCAAGGTATGTACTCATTGAAAAAACTTATCAAGCGTCTTGATCTATCTCTATAGATCTCGATGCTCAATATGTAAGCAACTTCACCGAGGTCTTTCTTTAAAAAAACTCCTTTCAAACACTCCTTTATGCTTTGCAGAATAATTCTACATTATTTCCGATCAACAATATGTCATTCACATATACTTATCAGAAATGTTGTAGTGCTCCCACTCACTTTCTTGTAAATACAGGCTTCACCGCAAGTCTGTATAAAACTATATGCTTTGATCATCTCATCAAAGCATATATTCCAACTCTGAGATGCTTGCACCAGTCCATAGATGGATCGCTAGAGCTTGCACATTTTGTTAACACCTTTAGGATTGACAAAACCTTCTGGTTGCATCATATACAACTCTTCTTTAATAAATCCATTAAGGAATGCAGTTTTGTTTATCCATTTGCCAAATTTCATAATCATAAAATGCGGCAATTGCTAACATAATTCGGACAGACTTAAGCATCGTTACGGGTGAGAAGGTCTCATCGTAGTCAATCCCTTGAACTTGTCGAAAACCTTTTGTGAAAATTCTAGCTTTGTAGATAGTGACACTACTATCAGCGTCCGTCTTCCTCTTGAAGATCCATTTAATCTCAATGGCTTGCCGAACATCGGGCAAGTCAGCCAAAGTCCATACTTTGTTCTCATACATGGATCATATCTCAGATTTCATGGCCTCAAGCCATTTTGCGGAATCTGGGCTCATCATCGCTTCCTCATAGTTCGTAGGTTCGTCATGGTCAAGTAGCATGACCTCCAGAACAAGATTACCGTACCACTCTGGTGCGGATCTCACTCTGATTAACCTACGAGATTCGGTAGTAACTTGATCTGAAGTTACATGATCATCATCATTAGCTTCCTCACTAATTGGTGTAGTAGTCACAGGAACAGATTTCTGTGATGAACTACTTTCCAATAAGGGAGAAGGTACAATTACCTTATCAAGTTCTACTTTCCTCCCACTCACTTCTTTCGAGAGAAACTCCTTCTCTAGAAAGGATTCATTCTTAGCAACGAATGTCTTGCCTTCGGATCTGTGATAGAAGGTGTACCCAACAGTCTCCTTTCAGTATCCTATGAAGACATATTTCTCCGATTTGGGTTTGAGCTTATCGGGATGAAACCTTTTCATATAAGCATCACAATCCCAAACTTTAAGAAATGACAACTTTGGTTTCTTGCCAAACCACAGTTCAGATAGTGTCGTCTCAACGGACTTAGATGGTGCCCACTTTTTTTAACGTGAATGCATCTGTCTTTAATGCATAACCCCAAAAACGATAGTGGTAAATCGGTAACAAACATCATAGATTGCACTATATCCAATAAAGTACGGTTACGACGTTCGGACACACCATTATGTTGTGGTGTTCCAGGTGGCGTGAGTAGTGAAACTATTTCACATTGTTTTAACTGAAGACCAAACTCGTAACTCAAATACTCTTCTCCACGATCAGATCGTAGAAACTTTATTTTCTTGTTACGATGATTTTCCACTTCACTCTGAAATTATATGAACTTTTCAAATGTTTCAGACTTATGTTTCATCAAGAAATCATCTGTGAAGGTCAGAAAATAACGATACCCGCCGCGAGCTCCAACACTCATCGGATTGCATACATCAGTATGTATTATTTCCAATAAGTCAGTTGCTCGCTCCATTGTTCCGGAGTCTTAGTCATCTTGCCCATGAGCCATGGTTCGCAAGCATCAAGTGATTCATAATCAAGTGATTCCAAAAGTCCATCAGCATGGAGTTTCTTCATGCGCTTTACACCAATATGACCTAAACGGCAGTGCCACAAATAAGTTGCACTATCATTATTAACTTTGCATCTTTTGGCTTCAATATTATGAATATGGGTATCACTACGATCGAGATCGAATGAACCATTTTCATTGGGTGTGTAACCATATAAGGTTTTATTCATGTAAACAGAACAACAATTTTTCTCCAACTTAAATGAATAACTGTATTGCAATAAACATGATCATATCATATTCATGCTCAGCGCAAACACCAAATAACACTTATTCAGGTTCAACACTAATCCCGAAAGTATAGGGAGTGTGCGATGATGATCATATCAATCTTGGAACTACTTCCAACACACATCGTCACCTCACCCTTAACTAGTCTTTGTTCATTCTGCAACTCCCGATTCAAGTTACTAATCATAGTAACTGAACTAGTATCAAATACTGAGGGGTTGCTATAAACACTAGTAAAGTACACATCAATAACATGTATATCAAATATACTTATGTTCACTTTTCCATCCTTCTTATCCGCCAAATACTTGAGGCAGTTCCACTTCTAGTGACCAGTCCCTTTGCAGTAGAAGCACTTAGTCTCGGGCTTAGGATCAGACTTGGGCTTCTTCACTTGAATAGCAACTTGCTTGTCGTTCTTCTTGAAGTTCCCCTTCTTCCCTTTGCCCTTTTCTTGAAACTAGTGGTCTTGTCAACCATCAACACTTGATGCTCTTTCTTGATTTCTACCTTCATCGATTTCATCATCATGAAAAGCTCGGGAGTCGTTTTCGTCATCCCTTGCATACTATAGTTCATCACAAAGTTCTACTAACTTGGTGATGGTGACTAGAGAATTCTGTCAATCACTATCTTATCTAGAAGATTAACTCCCACTTGATTCAAGCGATTGTAGCACCCAGACAATCTGAGCACATGCTCACTAGTTGAGCGATTCTCCTCCATCTTTTAGCTATAGAACTTGTTGGAAACTTCATATCTCTCAACTCGGGTATTTGCTTGAAATATTAACTTCAACTCCTGGAACATCTCATATGGTCCATGATGTTCAAAACGTCTTTGAAGTCCCGATTCTAAGCCGTTAAGCATGGTGCACTAAACTATCAAGTAGTCATCATATTGAGCTAGCCAAACGTTCATAACGTCTGCATCTGCTCCTGCAATAGGTCTGTCACCTAGAGGTGCATCAAGGACATAATTCTTCTGTACAGCAATGAGGATAAACCTCAGATCATGGATCCAATCCGCATCATTGCTACTAACATCTTTCAACACAATTTTCTCTAGGAACATATCAAAATAAACACAGGGAAGCAACAACGCGAGCTATTGATCTACAACATGATTTGCAAAATACTACCAGGACTAAGTTCATGATAAATTTAAGTTCAATTAATCATATTACTTAAGAACTCCCACTTAGACAGACATCTCTCTAGTGATCTAAGTGATCATGTGATCCAAATCAACTAAACCATGTCCGATCATCATGTGAGATGGAGTAGTTTTCAATGGTGAACATCACTATGTTGATCATATCTACTATATGATTCATGTTCGACCTTTTGGTCTCCGTGTTTCGAGGCCATATTTGTATATGCTAGGCTTGTCAAGTTTAACCTGAGTATTCCGCCTGTGCAACTATTTTGCACCCGTTGTATTTGAACGTAGAGCCTATCACACCCGATCATCACGTGGTGTCTCAGCACGAAGAACTTTCGCATCGGTGCATACTCAGGGAGAACACTTCTTGATAATTAGTGAGAGATCATCTTAAAATGCTACCGTCAAACTAAGCAAAAATAAGATGTATAAAAGATAAACATCATATGCAATCAAAATATGTGACATGATATGGCCATCATCATCTTGCGCCTTTGATCTCCATCTCCAAAGTACTGTCATGATCTATATCGTCACCGGCATGAAACCATGATCTCCATCATCTTGATCTATATCAATGTGTCATCACATGGTCGTCTCGCCAACAATTTCTCTTGCAACTATTGCTATTGCATAGCGATAAAGTAAAGCAATTATTGGGCACTTGCATCTTATGCAATAGAGAGACAACCATAAGGATTTTGCCAGTTGCCGATAACTTCAACAAAACATGATCATCTCATACAACAACTTATATCTCATCACGTCTTGACCATATCACATCACAACATGCCCTGCAAAAACAAGTTAGACGTCCTCTACTTTGTTGTTGCAAGTTTTACGTGGCTGCTACTGGGCTTAGCAAGAACCATTCTTACCTACGCATCAAAACCACAACGATAGTTTGTCAAGTTGGTGTTGTTTTAACCTTCGCAAGGACCGGGCATAGCCACACTCGGTTCAACTAAAGTTGGAGAAACTGAAACCCGCCAGCCACCTGTGTGCAAAGCACGTTGGTAGAACCAGTCTCGCGTAAGCGTACGCGTAATGTCGGTCCGGGCCGCTTCATCGAACAATACTGCCGAACCAAAGTATGACATGCTGGTAAGCAGTATGACTTATATCGCCCACAACTCACTTGTGTTCTACTCGTGCAAATAACATCAACACATAAAACCTAGGCTCGGATGCCACTGTTGGGGAACGTAGTAATTTCAAAAAAATTCCTACGCACATGCAAGATCATGGTGATGCATAGCAACGAGAGGGGAGAGTGTTGTCTACGTACCCTCGTAGACCGACAGCGGAAGCGTTATGACAACGTGGTTGATGTAGTCGTACGTCTTCACGGCCTGACCGATCAAGCACCGAAACTACGGCACCTCCGAGTTCTAGCACACGTTCAGCTCGATGACGATCCCCGGACTCCGATCCAGCAAAGTGTCGGGGAAGAGTTCCGTCAGCACGACGGCGTGGTGACGATCTTGATGTTCTACCATCGCAGGGCTTCGCCTAAGCACCGCTACAATATTATCGAGGATTATGGTGGAGGGGGGCACCGCACACGGCTAAGAGAACGATCACGAAGATCAACTTGTGTGTCTATGGGGTGCCCCCTGCCCCCGTATATAAAGGAGTGGAGGAGGGGAGGGCCGGCCCTCTCTATGGCGCGCCCTAGGGGAGTCCTACTCCCATCGGGAGTAGGATTCCCCTTTCCTAGTCCAACTAGGAGTCCTTCCAAGTAGTAGGAGTAGGAGACAAGGAAGGGGAAGAGGGAAGAGAAGGAAGGAGGAGGCGCCGCCCCTCCCCCTAGTCCAATTCGGACTAGTCAATGGCGGGTGCGTGGCCTGCCTCTCCCTCTCCCCTAAAGCCCAATAAGGCCCATATACTTCTTCCCCCGTATTCCCGTAACTCCCCGGTACTCCAAAAAATACCCGAACCATTCGGAACCTTTCCGATGTCCAAATATAGTCGTCCAATATATCGATCTTTATGTCTCGACCATTTCGAGACTCCTCGTCATGTCCCCGTTCTCATCCGGGACTCTGAACTTCTTCAGTACATCAAAACTCATAAACTCATAATATAACTGTCATCGAAACCTTAAGCGTGCGGACCCTACGGGTTCGAGAACATGACCGAGACACGTCTCCGGTCAATAACCAATAGAGGAACCTGTATGCTCATATTGGCTCCCACATATTCTACGAAGATCTTTATCGGTCAGACCGCATAACAACATACTTTGTTCCCTTTGTCATCGGTATATTACTTGCCCGAGATTCGATCGTCGGTATCTCAATACCTAGTTCAATCTTGTTACCGGCAAGTCTCTTTACTCGTTTCATAATACATCATCTTGCAAATAACTCATTAGTTGTAATGCTTGCAAGGCTTATGTGATGTGCATTACCGAGAGGGCTCAGAGATACCTCTCCGACAATCGGAGTGACAAATCCCAATCTTGAAATGCGCCAATCCAACATGTACCTTCGGAGACACCTGTAGAGCTTCTTTATAATCACCCAGTTACGTTGTGACGTTTGGTAGCACACAAAGTGTTCCTCCGGCAAACGGGAGTTGCATAATCTCATAGTCATAGGAACATGTATAAGTCATGAAGAAAGCAATAGCAGCATAATAAACGATCGAGTGCTAAGCTAACGGAATGGGTCAAGTCAATCACATCATTCTCCTAATGATGTGATCCCATTAATCAAATAACAACTCATGTCTATGGTTAGGAAACATAACCATCTTTGATCAACGAGCTAGTCAAGTAGAGGCATACTAGTGACATACTGTTTGTCTATGTATTCACACATGTATTATGTTTCCGGTTAATACAATTCTAGCATGAATAATAAACATTTATCATGAAATAAGGAAATAAATAATAACTTTATTATTGCCTCTAGGGCATATTTCCTTCAAAAAGTGCGCAGAAAAGACTAGCATTGATCTGTGGGGCCAGTCTAGATCCCACCAGGAGTAACGACCACCGGCGGGTGTGTCCGAGGCGTTACAAGTTGGTATCAGAGCCAACCCTCGCGGTTACACCAATGTTTGCGGATAGGTGCATTGTCATGTTGTTCATGACGTTTGTGACCCGTCGTGGCACACGGCATGGCACATGTGCCGGACTAGAAGCACAAACGTATGTGCTAAGAGGGAACGCTCATGTGGCCCGACGAGGACGTCGGTTCCTCTGAGTGGGGGTGTATGTGATAGTCTGGCTTATTAGGGATGATAGACTATTCATATCAATAAGGAATTCCTTCTTTCCGAGAGCCCATTCGGACAGAACTCCAAAGTTAAGTGTGCTCAGCTTGGAGTAGTTTCAGGATGGGTGACCGACCGGGAAGTTGCTCCCGGGTGCGCATGAGTGAGGACAAAGTGCGCAGAAAAGACTAGTATTGATCTATGGGGCCAGTCTAGATCCCGCCAGGAGTAACGACCACCAACGGGTGTGTCCGGGGCGTTACAATTACAATGTGGTGTTCCAGGTGGTGTGAGTTGTGAAACTATTCCACATTTTTTTAAATGAAGGCCAAACTCGTGACTCAAATATTCGCCTCCGATGTCAGATCGTAGAAACTTCTTATTTTATTGTTACGACGATTCTCCACTTCACTCTAAAATTCTTTGAACTTTTCACACATTTCAGACTTGTGTTTCATCAAGTAGATATATCCATACCTACTCAAATCATCTGTGAAGGTGAGAAAATAACGATACCCGCCGCGTGCTTCAACACTCATCGGACCGCATACATCAATATGTATTATTTCCAATAAGTCATTAGCTCGATCCATTGTTCCAGAGAACGGAGTTTTAGTCATCTTGCCCATGAGGCATGGTTCACAAGTATCAAATGATTCATAATCAAGTGATTCCAAAAGTCCATCCACATGGAGTTTCTTCATGTGCTTTACACCAATATGACCTAAACGGCAGTCTCACAAGTATGTTGCACTATCATTATAAACTTTGCATCTTTTGGCATCAATACTATGAATATGTGTTTCACTACAATCGAGATTCAATAAACCATTCAAATTGGGTGTATGACCATAGAAGGTTTTATTCATATAAACGGAACAACAATTATTCTCTGACTTAGATGAATAACCGTATTGCAATAAACATGGTCTAACCATATTCATGCTCAACGTAAACACCAAATAACATTTATTTAGGTTCAACACTAATCCCGAAGGTAGAGGGAGTGTGCGATGGTGATCATATCAGCCTTGGAATTACTTCCAACACGCATCGTCACTTCGCCCTTAACTAGTCTCTGTTTATTCTGTAACTCCCATTTCGAGTTACTAATCTTTAGCAACTAAACCAGTATCAAATACCCAGGGGCTACTACGAATAATAGTAAGGTACACATCAATCACATGTATATTAAATATACCTTTGTTCACTTTGCCATCCTTCTTATTCGCCAAGTATTTGGGGCAGTTCCGCTTCTAGTGACCATTCCTTTGCAGTTGAAGCACTCAGTTTCAGGCTTAGGTCTAGCTTTGGGCTTCTTCACGGGAGTGGCAACTTGCTTTCCATTGTTCTTGAAGTTTCCTTTCTCATTTTTCTTGAAACCGGTGGTCTTGTTAACAATCAGCACTTGATGCTCCTTCTTGATTTCTACCGTCGCCAATTTCAGCATCACGAAGAGCTCGGGAATCGCTTTCATCATCCCTTGTGTATTATAGTTCATCATGAAGTTCTAATAGCTTGGTGATAGTGACTAGAGAACTATGTCATTCACTATCTTATCAGGAAGATTAACTCCCACTTGATTCAAGCGATTATAGTACCCAGACATTCTAAGCACATGCTCACTGGCTGAGCTATTCTCCTCCATCTTGTAGGCAAAGTACTTCTCAGAGGTCTCATACCTCTCGACACGGGCATGAGTCTCAAATAAATTTTTTAGCTCTTGGAACATCTCATATGCTCTATGGCATTCAAAACATTTTTGAAGTCCCGGTTCTAAGCCGTAAATAATGGCGCACTAAACTATCAAGTAGTCTTCATATCGAGCTTACAAAACATTCATAACGTCTGCTTCTGCTCCTGCAATAGGTCTATCACCTAGCGGTGCATCAAAAACATAATTCTTCTGTGCAGCAATGAGGATAATCCTCAGATCACGGGCCCAGCTAGCCCGCATCATTGCTACTATCATCTTTCAAATTAGTTTTCTCTAGGAACATATCAAAAAAATAGGGGAACTATATCGCGAGCTATTGATCTACAACATAGATATGCAAAACTATTAAGACTAAGTTCATGATAAATTAAGTTGAATTAATCAAATTAATAATGAACTCCCACTTAAATAAACATCCCTCAAGTTATCTAAGTACGATCCAAATCAACTATCCCATGTCTGATCATCGCGTGAGATGGGGTAGTCATCAATGGTGAACATCTCTATGTTGACCATATCTACTATATGACTCACGTTCGACCTTTCGGTCTTCAGTGTTTCAAGACCATGTCTGTACATGCTAGGCTCGTCAAGTTTAACCCAAGTATTCTGCATGTGCAAAACTGTCTTACACTCGTTGTGTGTGAACATAGAGTCTATCACACCCGATCATCACGTGGTGTCTCGAGACGATGAACTTTCGCAATGGTGCATACTCGGGGAGAACACTTATATCTTGAAATTTAGTGAAGGGATCATCTTATAATGCTATCGTCGTTCTAAACCAAATAAGATGCATAAAAGATAAAC